>NW_028318099.1:11086973-11400789 GCF_062004578.1 Staurois parvus
GTAAAAGGATTGCAGCAGGCTTCAGGACCCAAACAACATGCCACCAACACTGGCATGAATCAAAATCAAAATCCATGTAATCTAAATTCTGGGGAACTTTATCAAACAGAATATTTCAACCAGATAAAATGATGTATGATAGAATAGGGAAAGTGGGGTATGCAGCTTTAGCATCGATAATTCATGAACAGGGACAGTGGGATATGCACTATATGCTAGTCAGCATTAATAATACACCCAGCCTATCACTTAATTCCAAATGTTTCATTCCTGGACTTAGATCCTGTTTGTGTTCCCAGTCCTGATCCTCCCCTCCCTTGGGGTATGGAAACTCTTTATTTTGACTTACAGATGTAATTACTTACAAGTCAAGGTGCTTCTTAAAAATAACACATTTGGTGAAATATGTCCTGAAATGCATACTTTCTTCGGCTCCCAGCAGTACAGGTTGAGACATGGAACACTATCAAATAAAGCAATCTTTTAATTAAGTTTTGCCCTTGAGAAAAGATTAACCCTTCCTGCACCGCTACCTTCTTTTGACTGAATCCTGTCTGTAGCTGGCAGAAAAGTCAACATTCTGAACTTTTGCACTCAGTGCAAATATTTTTGGTCAATCACTAGTGAAAAGGCATTCTTCGAAAGCACCCTTGGGGCACAACATTATTCATCTTTGGAAACTTTTCTAAAAATGGACACATTTTAATAATCAAAAGTTGTCTTTATTACTCTTTTTTGTTTTCAAGTTCCTTTTTTATAACAAAATTTTCATGACTATTTCATTAGAATCTTTTACCATATTTTCCATTAACTACTACCTGTACTTCCTCAAACCAACATTACAACACTGTTGAGATACAAATTTCCAGGTCATCTATATACAGTACATTGCCAGGTATTTGAGTCAACTTCATTTATATACTTTGTTCTTCTCTATAGAGATAGGCAATGTGCTTGCACTTTCTGACGTAACATCACTCCACTAAGCATAATGAATGTAATTTAACAATCTTTTTTTTTTTTTCAAATTAATTAAAGGATATGTTCACCTTTAATAACATTTTACATGTTACACCCATATTCTGGGCCGGCCCCCGCTCCCCCCCAATCCCCGCTTTGACAGCTAGAGAGGGATCTTCTCCCCCCTTGATAGCTGTCAAATTTTTTAAATACTGTGACCGTGCAGGGCCCTACCCGCCTGGCTGCGCCACTCATTTACAGTCCTCTGTGAAAGAGAGACTACAAGTCCCGACAGTCTTAGTGGCTGTTGGCTTGTAGACCTCAATGAACTACCACAGTACTGTGGAGTACCGTGGTAGTTCATTCATTCTTCCAGTTACTATATCTGCTTGCTCGTACATCCCATTTGGGCAAGCAGATATACGAACAGATCTGCAGGAGACCTGCATGGCGCCAGTGATTTGCTGTTCGCTGGTGTCATGCATTACAGGCTCCTGCAGAGAAAAATAATAAACAACCCAAACAACCTCAGACCCATCTCCCTGCTCCCATTCTCATCCAAACTCCTTGAGCGCTTAGTCTACAATCGCCTAAGCTCTCACCTCAACGACAACAACCTCCTCGATCCCCTACAATCCAGCTTCCATCCCCTACACTCCACCGAAACTGCCTTACTCAAACTCTCCAACGACCTTCTAACCTCCAAAGCTAATGGCCACTATTCAGTGCTCCTACTCCTCGACCTCTCCGCTGCCTTCGGCACAGTCGACCACCCCCTCCTCCTCAAAAAACTACACTCCCTCGGCCTCAGAGATTCTGCTCTCTCCTGGCTCTCGTCCTACCTATCACAATGCTCCTTCAGCGTTACCTATAACGCTACCACCTCCCCCTCGCTCCCCCTCTCTGTTGGGGTCCCTCAAGGCTCTGTCCTCTGGCCCCTTCTCTTCTCCATCTACACCTCCTCCCTTGGCCAACTCATACACTCTCAGGGCTTCAACTACCACCTCTATGCCGATGACACACAAATCTATCTCACTACCCCTCACCTCACCCCCTCGGTCTCCGCCCGAATCACAAACCTACTAAACGACATATCAGACTGGATGTTGCTCCACTTCCTTAAACTGAACCTCTCCAAAACTGAGCTCCTAGTCTTCCACCCAGCTCGCACACCACCCCCCACTGACTTCTCCATCACGTCCAACAATGCCACTATCAGGCCCGCCCCACAAGCCAGAGTACTTGGTGTCATTCTGGACTCCAACCTATCCTTCCAGCCCCAAGTCCAATAACTAACAAACTCATGCAGACTCCACCTCCACAACATTGCCAAAATCAGCACGTTCCTAACCCCAGAAACCACTAAACAGCTCATCCACTCCCTCATCATATCACGACTCGATTACTGCAACTCCCTCCTCACTGGCCTGCCTAGCCACAGGCTATCCTCGCTTCAGTCGATCATGAGCACGGCAGCCAGACTCATTCACCTCACCAACCGCTCCGTTTCCACCACCCCCCTCTGCCAATCCCTCCACTGGCTTCCGATTGCACAACGGATCAAATTGAAAATCCTAACACTGACATACAAATCTGTCCATCATACTGCCCCAAACTACATCACCGACCTAATATCCAAGTACCACCCAACACGCACACTCTCAAGACCTCCTTCTCTCTAGTTCCCTGGTCTCCTCCTCCCATGCCCGCCTCCAGGATTTCTCCAGGACATCACCGATCCTCTGGAACTCCCTACCCCAATCCATCAGACTATCACCTACTCTCCTCTCATTTAGGCGCACCCTGAAAACCCACCTCTTCAGGGAAGCCTACCCCACCCCCTGCTAATTGCCAACCTCCTCCACTCTTCCTACCACTACATCCCCCACAGCTATCTCCTCCTGTACCACTATCCCCTCCCTCCTAGATTGTAAGCTCGAAAGAGCAGGGCGCTCGAACTCATCGTGTATCACATTGTATTGTTTTCGTACTGTCGCATGTTCTGTCTCCCTTTGTAATGTACAGCGCTGAGCGAACTGTTGGCGCTTATAAATACTGTATAATAATAATAATAAATGTATTTTTTGACCTGCAAAATGTGCATTTATTATTTTTTACCAAAAAGGTGAACTTATCCTTTAAGCATCCTTCCAGAATATGTATTGTGCAAACATACATGCATTAGAACATAGTGTTATAGTGTTGTGCTGTGTTAAGGTAGCCCATTCATTATGATAGTTCTGTCAGCATACAACACACTATAAAATCGACCTGACACACTATTATTGTAGTGCATTGGATTGTCAATGAGCTACATGCTTTACTGCATGGCAATGCAACACAAACGTTTGTATGGGCTAAACCTCTATATAATGCTTGTTAAATTATTAATTTTTGTGTTATTCTGTATGTAAAGGTTAATACATAAGGATCACATGGTATTATGTCCCTAAAAATATCAATGTTTTCTGGCTCCTGTTAAAGCATATCTAAACCCAAAAATAAAAATGTAGTATATTGCACCTTACATGCTGCTAGGGATGAAAAGTGATTGTTGAATCTCAAAATCTGCAAACCTGCTCTTAGCTGGGAACCCTATTGATGTTTATGGATGGTGCATTTTGATTGCCTAATTCTGGTCAATTTCAGGGCTAAAAGACAATCAGTTGTAAAACAGAGGGGACAGGGAGCTGGGCACTGCCTTGGTTAAATTTAAAATTTAAAGCAGGGATATAAGAGTTATTTAAGGAACACTTTATGATTGCTCAATGAATGCAAAGCATGCTCTGATTAGACGAGGTGAAGAGGCAATGCAGTGCTGTCACAATCTTCACCTTCTCTATCAGAGAATGCTGTGCATTCATTGAGAAAATGCATAGCAAACTCTGAATGGCACCAATGACAAGCTAGCAGCCTCAGGGCAACTGCTCATAATGGAACCCAGAAGCTAGCAGCAGTAGTAATGGTGCCTACTACAGTGATTTCTAATGTCAACAGTAATATCACAGGTGTGGCACATACATACTTACAATGGTCCAAGCTAGATCAATGTAACTATGTACAAATTCCCATACTTCAGCTTTAAAGCCTAAGTTTAAATAAAATTAAAAAAAATTAGGAAAAGGGCACTAATCACATTTAAAGGGAAGTATCTCTTGTGCTGGTGCCAATTGTCCTACTTGAAATTCAAATTAGTCTCCCCCCCCCATATCCCACCTATGAATAGAGGATGGGCGGATGAATAAAAAGTCTGCCTCCCCCATTCATAGAGCACTTTTCATTCATGGAAGCTATAGTACAGTTTTACTACCCATAAACATCAAGAGGGTTCACAGCCAAGTTCAGGTTTTGCAAATTTCAAGCAAGAATCCTCCCACAGATTGAACCTGGACAGGTTCTTTCATCCCTGGAATCTGATAAGGTGCAAAATATTACAATTTTGTTTTTGGGTTTGGATACGTTTTAACCACATGCACAAAAACACTTTAAAACCAACCCCCCTCCCATCCCTGCATCCGTAAATATTCCCAAAATATTCAAAATATATTCTTCAGGTTTGTGTCTGTTATAAATCATTTAGTGTAATGACAGTATGCAAGCACTTGAATAGGCTTTAAATAGAGCCAAGGCAGGTTTTAACTTGCAATAAGAATTAGTATACTATTTAAGGGACAATAGTAATAGCTATTGTAAAGTGGCTGGACAGTGCAGCTCCAAATGGCAGTAGGCATCGGCTTCCATCTGGAGTTGCAAAAAAAAGAAGCTACTTCCAAATCGGGTAGTCTGAACTGCCCTTTGCCCAGGCCTTTTGCACTGCAACCCCTCCCCTATATAATTTAGTATGCCTGGGTTACCCCAAAGTAGCAAATTCCATCCTCATTTTTTAACTTATTTTTTCAGATTATATTTTCATAAGTATTTATATTTTGTATGCATTTTTTGGTATTACTGTAGTGACAGGACTGAGCACAGCAAAGACACGTCTGAAATTCCTCTGCTTTGCCAACATAATATTTCTTCTCCCAGGCACTCAAAAAAAGAGTTTATTTCATGTATTTATTTATTTTATGAATTAATTATAGTTAGGGCACTGGAGACATAGCTGCTGGAGGAAACCTATGGCTATAGGCTGCATTCCTCTCAAAAATGTGAGGAAGGGGCAGGCAGCAGGAAATAGAGAGAGAAAATTCTACAGCCAGAGGGAAGGGCAGGCAGCAGCAAAAATTAAACATAGAATCATACAACCATAGGCTTCCCCAAATAAAGACTGTCCAAAAAAAGACAGGCATGTCTAAAAGGAGAGTTCAAGTTGCTGCCATGCTAATGTGACCTCTTCTTCCCCCCTCCCCTTCATCTCTTTCTCCTCCACCTACCCCTCCAATGTTTTTATTGGCACGAGGAGAGGCTCTTGGGAGCTGGAGCTTAATGGGAAGAATATGCTTACTGAATCATACATGGTGAAGACCTGGTAACAACATTACCTTTTCTCCAGTTCATGGCCTAGGTAGTACCATATTTACATACCTCTACCCGCCTTTACAATTTTTTTTTTATGTAATTTCATTTTTGTTTAAAAAACGTTTACAGACTAACTTTTTTTTATAGTTTTCATTATTTTATTTTTTTTCACCCTGTATGGCGTCCCTGCCCTGGTCAACGCAAACAGGTAAAAATAACAGCAGTTAGGAAGGGGAACCCAGCTCTTGAATGGACTGTTGGCAACAACTGCCTGATGCACTCTAATTACTCCAAGCTAAAAGTAATCTAAAAAAAAAGGGAAATACCCCAATTATTAGAAAAAACATCTAAGGTGTTGACAATCAAAGAGCTAGCTATCAATCAGCTGTCCAGGACAGATATTGGTCCTTACCAGGATTTTTGGGTGTACAGATATGTGCATAAGCTTACATAAGCTTTAACATAAAAATAACTCTTGAAAAGCCTATTTTTATTTTAACTGCTGGCTTTCATAAAAATAAAAGCCAGTGATACTGATATTGAAGTTTTGTTTGGGCTCTTTGTATTATGAGGTAGCAATTATTCTCTCGTCTCCCACAAATTCCAGCTAATATACATTGCCCAGGCATATTCCATTTTTGTCAAACATAGGCTGTTATCCATGGAAATGAAAGGTCGCTCTATTAAAAGTGCTAACCCCTGAAAGTAAAATCACCTGAAAATGCCATTTGAAAATAAAGCTGTTGAAAGAAAAATAGTTATCTCCACCCCGGCTTCCAAAAGTTCCAAGAGGCATGGTGTCATTCCTGTACCTTGATGTTGTCATCTGGGATAATTGGACGCTCAAAATCCCATAAAATGAGTCCCAGTAATAAGCTGGAGTGCATTTTCATGGTATTTTGAGCACCCAGGTATCCCAGGAAGCAACAGTGAGGCGCGGGAATGTCACCCATGTCTCCTGGAGGCGTCGGAAGCTAAGAGGAAGGCATTTGTTTCTCTTTTCTTGTAAACAGCTTTATTTTAAATCACTTTTTCAGGAGGGCTTCCATGTTCATTATGGGCTTCTTTAAAAAAAGTCTGTGAAAAAAACTATTGCAGCCAGCAACAAATAGAAAATATGCCTTGTGGAAAAACACAAGCACCCTATTATCGCAGTAGTGCATATGGACAGGGACAGACTGTAAAGAGGCTGAAGGATATCAGCAGGATTGAAATGCTGGATTCAGGATGAAAAAAGGTGGGCTGTCTTATTAAAAAGTCCCCTTATAGGCTCTTCTACGAGAAGACAAACTAAATTCAAACACTAAGCAGTGTAATATGGTTATTATAGCAAATTCTCGCATTATTTCACTGGGTCTGCAGTCCATAAACATGCAGGATACATAGTAGTGGCAAACCCAAAACTCTTTATTCAGATGCAGAACATTTCTAGCAACTATAGAAAATACTTATTGATCTTGCCAGAAATGTATCCTTGTTATGTCCTCTAAGCAGAAAAGAAAGCAGAAACATCCTTCTCACATCAATCTACCATGTAACATAATAAAGATGAACAAAAGCAGAAATAATTGAGTGTAGCTATTGTGACAGTGCGCGGCCCCATCACCAGAAACTGGTTGTAGAAAGACACAGGGTTCGCACTCATTTAGAGTATCGACTTTGAGTGGAGAAAACTGTTTTTCCAGCTTTCCTCAGATTTTGGTTTTCCCAGATTGGACTCTGTAGTTTTGAGATTTCATAGTGCTTTGGGAGGGAAGAAATCTCCAACCCAGTCTGGGTCTTGCAGGAGACTGGCAGGCTGTGAGTGCAGGTGTGCACAGTGATTATAAGTAGAGATGAGCGAATTATTCAAAAATTTGATTCGGCGAATTCGTGGAATAAATTTGATTCGAGTCGAATATATTCGCTGCGAATTTAACTTATAAAAAGGGTGTTTCTAGGCTTCAGAGAGCCTTTATATTAGTGCAGAACACTGTACCTTTAATTTAAATGCCCTTGGAGTCTGCTGGGGAAGAGAACTAATACTGTCAGTCAGTATGACATGCAGATGAGTGCCGTCGATCTTAGAATCACCGCACACTTCACTCATTTGGGCAGTCACGGGGCCAAAACCAGAGTGTGGAGCCACAGTGTGGCGGTGGAGGCAGCAGCAATGGGAGGCCATACAGCACCCTATGACAAAATGGAACCCACCAGCAGTGTGAGGAGACCTGAAAGTGGCACATGGCAGAGTGTGGCGATGGAGACAGCAGCAATGGGAGGCCGTACAGGGACCCATGGCACACTCTGGACCTGGCAGCAGCATGAGGAGGCGGTACAGGGGCCCATGACAGATTACGGGCCTGGCAGCAGCATGAGGAGTCGGTACGGGGGCCCATGGCAGATTACGGGCCTGGCAGCAGCAATGGGAGGCCATACAGCACCCTATGACAAAATGGAACCCACCAGCAGTGTGAGGAGACCTGAAAGTGGCACATGGCAGAGTGTGGCGATGGAGACAGCAGCAATGGGAGGCCGTACAGGGACCCATGACACACTCTGGACCTGGCAGCAGCATGAGGAGGCGGTACAGGGGCCCATGACAGATTACGGGCCTGGCAGCAGCATGAGGAGTCGGTACGGGGGCCCATGGCAGATTACGGGCCTGGCAGCAGCAATGGGAGGCCCGTAATCTGCCAGCACCCTATGACAAAATGGAACCCACCAGCAGTGTGAGGAGACCTGAAAGTGGCACAGGGCAGAGTGTGGCGATGGAGACAGCAGCAATGGGAGGCCGTACAGGGACCCATGACACACTCTGGACCTGGCAGCAACATGAGGAGGCGGTACAGGGGCCCATGACAGATTACGGGCCTGGCAGCAGCATGAGGAGTCGGTACGGGGCCCATGGCAGATTACGGGCCTGGCAGCAGCAATGGGAGGCCCGTAATCTGCCAGCACCCTATGACAAAATGGAACCCACCAGCAGTGTGAGGAGACCTGAAAGTGGCACATGGCAGAGTGTGGCGATGGAGACAGCAGCAATGGGAGGCCGTACAGGGACCCATGACACACTCTGGACCTGGCAGCAGCATGAGGAGGCGGTACAGGGGCCCATGACAGATTACGGGCCTGGCAGCAGCATGAGGAGTCGGTATGGGGGCCCATGGCAGATTACGGGCCTGGCAGCAGCAATGGGAGGCCCGTAATCTGCCAGCACCCTATGACAAAATGGAACCCACCAGCAGTGTGAGGAGACCTGAAAGTGGCACATGGCAGAGTGTGGCGATGGAGACAGCAGCAATGGGAGGCCGTACAGGGACCAATGACACACTCTGGACCTGGCAGCAGCATGAGGAGGCGGTACAGGGGCCCATGACAGATTACGGGCCTGGCAGCAGCATGAGGAGTCGGTACGGGGGCCCATGGCAGATTACGGGCCTGGCAGCAGCAATGGGAGGCCGTACAGGGACCCATGACACACTCTGGACCTGGCAGCAGCATGAGGAGGCGGTACAGGGGCCCATGACAGATTACGGGCCTGGCAGCAGCATGAGGAGTCGGTACGGGGGCCCATGGCAGATTACGGGCCTGGCAGCAGCAATGGGAGGCCATACAGCACCCTATGACAAAATGGAACCCACCAGCAGTGTGAGGAGACCTGAAAGTGGCACATGGCAGAGTGTGGCGATGGAGACAGCAGCAATGGGAGGCCGTACAGGGACCCATGACACACTCTGGACCTGGCAGCAGCATGAGGAGGTGGTACAGGGGCCCATGACAGATTACGGGCCTGGCAGCAGCATGAGGAGTCGGTACGGGGCCCATGGCAGATTATGGGCCTGGCAGCAGCAATGGGAGGCCCGTAATCTGCCAGCACCCTATGACAAAATGGAACCCACCAGCAGTGTGACGAGACCTGAAAGTGGCACATGGCAGAGTGTGGCGATGGAGACAGCAGCAATGGGAGGCCGTACAGGGACCCATGACACACTCTGGACCTGGCAGCAGCATGAGGAGGCGGTACAGGGGCCCATGACAGATTACGGGCCTGGCAGCAGCATGAGGAGTCGGTACGGGGGCCCATGGCAGATTACAGGCCTGGCAGCAGCAATGGGAGGCCCGTAATCTGCCAGCACCCTATGACAAAATGGAACCCACCAGCAGTGTGAGGAGACCTGAAAGTGGCACATGGCAGAGTGTGGCGATGGAGACAGCAGCAATGGGAGGCCGTACAGGGACCCATGACACACTCTGGACCTGGCAGCAGCATGAGGAGGTGGTACAGGGGCCCATGACAGATTACGGGCCTGGCAGCAGCATGAGGAGTCGGTACGGGGGCCCATGGCAGATTACGGGCCTGGCAGCAGCAATGGGAGGCCGTACAGGGACCCATGACACACTCTGGACCTGGCAGCAGCATGAGGAGGCGGTACAGGGGCCCATGACAGATTACGGGCCTGGCAGCAGCATGAGGAGTCGGTACGGGGGCCCATGGCAGATTACGGGCCTGGCAGCAGCAATGGGAGGCCGTACAGGGACCCATGACACACTCTGGACCTGGCAGCAGCATGAGGAGGCGGTACAGGGGCCCATGACAGATTACGGGCCTGGCAGCAGCATGAGGAGTCAGTACGGGGGCCCATGGCAGATTACGGGCCTGGCAGCAGCAATGGGAGGCCCGTAATCTGCCAGCACCCTATGACAAAATGGAACCCACCAGCACTGTGAGGTGACCTGAAAGTGGCACATGGCAGAGTGTGGCGATGGAGACAGCAGCAATGGGAGGCCGTACAGGGACCCATGACACACTCTGGACCTGGCAGCAGCATGAGGAGGCGGTACAGGGGCCCATGACAGATTACGGGCCTGGCAGCAGCATGAGGAGTCGGTACGGGGGCCCATGGCAGATTACGGGCCTGGCAGCAGCAATGGGAGGCCATACAGCACCCTATGACAAAATGGAACCCACCAGCAGTGTGAGGAGACCTGAAAGTGGCACATGGCAGAGTGTGGCGATGGAGACAGCAGCAATGGGAGGCCGTACAGGGACCCATGACACACTCTGGACCTGGCAGCAGCATGAGGAGGCGGTACAGGGGCCCATGACAGATTACGGGCCTGGCAGCAGCATGAGGAGTCGGTACGGGGGCCCATGGCAGATTACGGGCCTGGCAGCAGCACTGGGAGGCCCGTAATCTGCCAGCACCCTATGACAAAATGGAACCCACCAGCAGTGTGAGGAGACCTGAAAGTGGCACAGGGCAGAGTGTGGCGATGGAGACAGCAGCAATGGGAGGCCGTACAGGGACCCATGACACACTCTGGACCTGGCAGCAACATGAGGAGGCGGTACAGGGGCCCATGACAGATTACGGGCCTGGCAGCAGCATGAGGAGTCGGTACGGGGCCCATGGCAGATTACGGGCCTGGCAGCAGCAATGGGAGGCCCGTAATCTGCCAGCACCCTATGACAAAATGGAACCCACCAGCAGTGTGAGGAGACCTGAAAGTGGCACATGGCAGAGTGTGGCGATGGAGACAGCAGCAATGGGAGGCCGTACAGGGACCCATGACACACTCTGGACCTGGCAGCAGCATGAGGAGGCGGTACAGGGGCCCATGACAGATTACGGGCCTGGCAGCAGCATGAGGAGTCGGTATGGGGGCCCATGGCAGATTACGGGCCTGGCAGCAGCAATGGGAGGCCCGTAATCTGCCAGCACCCTATGACAAAATGGAACCCACCAGCAGTGTGAGGAGACCTGAAAGTGGCACATGGCAGAGTGTGGCGATGGAGACAGCAGCAATGGGAGGCCGTACAGGGACCAATGACACACTCTGGACCTGGCAGCAGCATGAGGAGGCGGTACAGGGGCCCATGACAGATTACGGGCCTGGCAGCAGCATGAGGAGTCGGTACGGGGGCCCATGGCAGATTACGGGCCTGGCAGCAGCAATGGGAGGCCGTACAGGGACCCATGACACACTCTGGACCTGGCAGCAGCATGAGGAGGCGGTACAGGGGCCCATGACAGATTACGGGCCTGGCAGCAGCATGAGGAGTCGGTACGGGGGCCCATGGCAGATTACGGGCCTGGCAGCAGCAATGGGAGGCCATACAGCACCCTATGACAAAATGGAACCCACCAGCAGTGTGAGGAGACCTGAAAGTGGCACATGGCAGAGTGTGGCGATGGAGACAGCAGCAATGGGAGGCCGTACAGGGACCCATGACACACTCTGGACCTGGCAGCAGCATGAGGAGGTGGTACAGGGGCCCATGACAGATTACGGGCCTGGCAGCAGCATGAGGAGTCGGTACGGGGCCCATGGCAGATTACGGGCCTGGCAGCAGCAATGGGAGGCCCGTAATCTGCCAGCACCCTATGACAAAATGGAACCCACCAGCAGTGTGACGAGACCTGAAAGTGGCACATGGCAGAGTGTGGCGATGGAGACAGCAGCAATGGGAGGCCGTACAGGGACCCATGACACACTCTGGACCTGGCAGCAGCATGAGGAGGCGGTACAGGGGCCCATGACAGATTACGGGCCTGGCAGCAGCATGAGGAGTCGGTACGGGGGCCCATGGCAGATTACGGGCCTGGCAGCAGCAATGGGAGGCCGTACAGGGACCCATGACACACTCTGGACCTGGCAGCAGCATGAGGAGGCGGTACAGGGGCCCATGACAGATTACGGGCCTGGCAGCAGCATGAGGAGTCGGTACGGGGGCCCATGGCAGATTACAGGCCTGGCAGCAGCAATGGGAGGCCCGTAATCTGCCAGCACCCTATGACAAAATGGAACCCACCAGCAGTGTGAGGAGACCTGAAAGTGGCACATGGCAGAGTGTGGCGATGGAGACAGCAGCAATGGGAGGCCGTACAGGGACCCATGACACACTCTGGACCTGGCAGCAGCATGAGGAGGTGGTACAGGGGCCCATGACAGATTACGGGCCTGGCAGCAGCATGAGGAGTCGGTACGGGGGCCCATGGCAGATTACGGGCCTGGCAGCAGCAATGGGAGGCCGTACAGGGACCCATGACACACTCTGGACCTGGCAGCAGCATGAGGAGGCGGTACAGGGGCCCATGACAGATTACGGGCCTGGCAGCAGCATGAGGAGTCGGTACGGGGGCCCATGGCAGATTACGGGCCTGGCAGCAGCAATGGGAGGCCGTACAGGGACCCATGACACACTCTGGACCTGGCAGCAGCATGAGGAGGCGGTACAGGGGCCCATGACAGATTACGGGCCTGGCAGCAGCATGAGGAGTCGGTACGGGGGCCCATGGCAGATTACGGGCCTGGCAGCAGCAATGGGAGGCCGTACAGGGACCCATGACACACTCTGGACCTGGCAGCAGCATGAGGAGGCGGTACAGGGGCCCATGACAGATTACGGGCCTGGCAGCAGCATGAGGAGTCAGTACGGGGGCCCATGGCAGATTACGGGCCTGGCAGCAGCAATGGGAGGCCCGTAATCTGCCAGCACCCTATGACAAAATGGAACCCACCAGCACTGTGAGGTGACCTGAAAGTGGCACATGGCAGAGTGTGGCGATGGAGACAGCAGCAATGGGAGGCCGTACAGGGACCCATGACACACTCTGGACCTGGCAGCAGCATGAGGAGGCGGTACAGGGGCCCATGACAGATTACGGGCCTGGCAGCAGCATGTGGAGTCGGTACGGGGGCCCATGGCAGATTACGGGCCTGGCAGCACCAATGGGAGGCCGTACAGGGGCCCATGACACACTCTGGACCTGGCAGCAGCATGAGGAGGCGGTACAGGGGCCCATGACAGATTACGGGCCTGGCAGCAGCATGAGGAGTCGGTACGGGGGCCCATGTTAAAAATAATAACATGTTTGGGGCATGATTCATGGCGGATTTATAGTCGACATACGGCTACGTTTACTTCCTCGGGCAGCTTGACGAAAAATTGCCACACCGCCGAGTAGGAAACTTTGCCCCCGCTACTCCTCACTGGCTGACTGCTACTTCCTCCGTGCACACCGGCACCACTACTGGCCGTGGTGGTAGGCTGCAGTGGAGCTGGTGCTGTACTCCGTGGCCGTTTGCCTCCACTGACACTGCTGCGACCCTGCTGCCTCCTGGGCAACCCACCGACTGTTTTGCTCGCTGCCAAGCTGGCACCCTCTTCTCCTGATGATGCGGAAGCAATAGCCTGATGACGACGAGGCTGCCAAGTGCGATCAGCCTCATCATCATCAATTAGGGTCTCCGCCTCACTACTAGCCCCCTCGGCTGCGTGTGGGTCAGGAGACAGACCTGTCTCTAGACCGGCTACCGAGCCACTCTCCTCGCCAGTACTTCTTCGCCTGGCTGCTGAAGAGGCGGATGTCTCCCCCCGTTCCTGACCGCCCTCTGTTAGCTCTTCCTCACTGTACAGTGGGGCTGAGCCCACAGCATGCGATACTTCGCTTGGTGAGGGAACACCAAAGGACAGGGGCAGGTAGAGGACACGTGATTTCAGTGGGCTTGCTCCCGGGCCATGCCAACTAACGGTTGTGTCTGACGTACCCACCGACCGTTGGCTGTAGGTGTAAGAGGTGACCTGGGAAGAGGAAGACGACCGAGCCAACCAATCGATGACGGCAGGGTTGTCGGTGGAGACACGACCGCTGGATGACACCGGGAGCACTGGCCTCTGGCTGCGACTAGTGCTGCCTCGACCCCTTTCTCTGCTGCCACGTCTGCTCGCTCCTGAAACATTGCCTCCTCTGCCACTCCTCTGCGTGTTGTCTGACATACTCTTTAATTCAACGATTCTGTGTCCCTGAGTAACGATTCTGTGTCCCTGAGTAACAATTCTGTGTCCCTGAGTAACGATTCTGTGTCCCTCAGTAACGATTCTGTGTCCCTGAGTAACAATTCTGTGTCGCTGAGTAACAATTCTGTGTCTGTCCCTGAGTAACAATTCTGTGTCCCTGAGTAACAATTCTTTGTCCCTGAGTAACAATTCTGTGTCCCTGAGTAACGATTCTGTGTCCCTGAGTAACAATTCTGTGTCCCTGAGTAACGATTCTGTGTCCCTCAGTAACAATTCTGTGTCCCTGAGTAACAATTCTGTGTCTGTCCCTGAGTAACGATTCTGTGTCCCTGAGTAACAATTCTGTGTCCCTGAGTAACAATTCTGTGTCCCTGAGTAACGATTCTGTGTCCCTAAGTAACAATTCTGTGTCCCTAAGTAACGATTCTGTGGCCCTAAAGTCTCTGTGGCCCTAACTCTGTCCCTAATACACAGAGGTCTGTCTCTCTTGAATGACCGGAGGCTAATGGAGAATTGTAAGATGGCCGCAATTTATAGCTCCACCATTACACAGTGCTGGCTGGCTGGCTGCTGATTGGCTAATGCGATCACATGTCATGAATGAATGCATTATGGGTCAGCGCGCCTTGTCTGCGCGCCTTCCCAGAGATCCCCGCTCCGTCGCCACACATGTCGCCGCCATTTTTGGGAAAATTCGATTCGTGCATCCGAAGTTTGCTAATTTTCGGATTCGGCGCGAATCGAATTTTTCCTGATCTTCGAAACGAATTCCACTTCGCCATGTTCGATTCGCTCATCTCTAATTATAAGCAAGGACCTGACCATAGTCCAGGGCTTCCGTCAGGAGACAAGTGTGTGCTCCATCCAGGAGACAGGCATAGCCCCATTATAAGAGGTTCTCTACTCAGGAAATAGGACAGCTAAGCAAGTCCAGAGGACTGGGAGAGCTGAGGTGACAAAGCGAATCCAGGGGACAAAGGGAAACTTGGAGAAGCGTCAGAGCTCGGGGTCTCAGAAAATCTCCTATTGAGCAGCTGGGGAGTGCTGCAACTAAAGGATGAGTGAGCCAGGAGAACACAGAGAGTCAGAAGAGTTGGGTGAGATGGTCTAAGGCACCAGTTAAAAGAGCAGTGGTGCTGCTGAAGAGAGAACCAGGTGGCTTAGCATTTTTTGTTTTCTGTTTTGTTGGTGAAAATTCCCTATGTGGCCAACTGTTTTGTGGAATTTCTTTAAGTTTGTTTAAAAAAAAAAAAAAGTGGAATGAGAAGCCTTAAAACCATGATAAAGATACAAGAATTGTGTTATTTTCAGGATTGCCAGGTGCAAATAATGGGAAAAAGCCTAAAAAAAAAGGAGAACTAATGCAGCCACCATATCTAAGGACTGATACAGTGCATTCATAAAGCTTTTTTGCAAACTCCAAGTGGGCTTTCATGTGTTTTGCACTGAGAGTCTTCTGTCCAGCCACTTTGCCATAAATCCCTGATCAATGGAGGGCTGCAGTGATGGTTGTCCTTCTGGAACTTTGACCCATCTTCACACAGGATCTCTTGAGCTCATTCATAGTGACCATTATATTCTTGGTTAACTCTCTTACTAAGGCCTTTCTCACCCAATTGCTCAGTTTGGGCAGATGACCAGCTCCTGGAAGAGTCCTGGATGTGCAAAACTTATTCCATTTGAGAATTATGGAGGCCACTGTGCTCTTGGGAACCTTCCGTGCAGCAGAATTTTTTTTTGCCCTCGCTGGATCTGTGCCTTGCAATTAGCTGATCTCTGTAGACAGTTCTTTTGACCTCATGGCTTTTGTTCTGACACAGCATGCATCGGCGGCTGTGAGGACTTACATAGAGAGGTGTGTGTCTTTACAAATCATGTCCAATCAATTTAATTTACCATAAATGCACTCCAATCAAGGTGTAGAAACCGCTCAGCGACAATCAAGAGAAATGGGAGACACTTGAGTTAAATTGTTGTTGTGCATATCTGATTACTTATGCCAATGTGATAATTCAGTTTTTTATTCTTAATAAATTCACAGACATTTCTAAAATTACTTTTTTCACCTTGTCAATATTGGGTACTAAGTACATAAATGAAAGAAAAATGAATTTAACCACTTGCCTACCGAGCACTTTTACACAACTGTAGTATCAGGCTGCAACATTGCAAAATTGAAAAAAGTGAAGGGGGTCTCACTTTATGAATGCTCTGTACATTGAGAACTAAAAAATGTATTGTTTTTGGGTTTAGATACTAACGATGAGTTTTTCTTTCAGAAGGCAGAAATAGGAGTAATTCCAGGGAGATATAAAATGACAGCTTGTGGGACAAAATGTTGATTTATGAGAAATAGAGGCTTTCAATTGTCAATTTTAAATTGAAAAATAGCAATTCCATACCAATACATAATTTATTTTTTGAACTGCACATGTTGATGTGATAATCATGAGGCATAATAACGAATGCATAGAAGCTTCATGTGGCTTGATGCTGGAGAGTGCGAATATTACTACATCCTTTGAACATGCTTTATTCTTGGCAAGTATCTCACTGAAGATGTTACAGTCATTGCAGTAAATAACACCACTAAGAATGCCTGCAATTTTACCTCAAGCTCTGTGAAGATTTCTGGGAAAATCAGTGAGCCAAATACATGACCTGGGGGATGAAAAATCTGAGAAGTCTTGTTCTTCAAGTGCTGTTGCCATGGTTGCAAGTGAGTCTTTTTTTTAAATTCTAGAAAGCCTCAGCTGACTGCAGATTTTAGTGAGAATGTAACACTGAATAAATGAAAAATAGCCACTGAAGCCAATATACAGAGGTTAGACAAAAAAACGGAAGCAGGTGTGTTTAGCGTTGAAAGCAGAAGTGATGTAATATTCTTTTGCTTCCGCTGTGTGATGAGACACGTAGCAAACAGGTGAAAAGCCTCACTTTTATCATTTACTACGTGCGCTGCTAGTAATACGGAGTCACGTCAGATCTTACTGAGCTTCAAAGAGGGCAAATTGGTGGTGCTGCTTAGCTGGTGCCTCTGTGACTGAAGTTGACAATTTATTTGCCGTATCGTGAGGTACAGCATCAAAGGTTATGACGGCATATACAGTTTGTGGGAAAATGCTGTCTGCTAAGCATAAGCTTAAAACAAGGCACATTAATGAGCTGTATGACATGCAGTAATGCTGCATACATACTGTATGTATATAGTTGGCAGAGAAACTACTGATTTAAAATATATCCTGCCTGGTAAACCTATTCAGGATTCAAGGATCAAGCTTGGGAAAAAAAGATAGTTCAGAAAAGCTGTGGCTGCAATACTCACCTCTTCTCTGTACACTTACCTGCTTACGGATCCAGTACTACCCAGTATCATTCAACCTGCTTCCTCTAAGCCCAGGGATCAAGGGCCCGTTCCCCAACATGGGTTCACAGGCGAATGAGGAGAATGCTGCAAAGAGCAATGCCATGTCAATGTGTGGCACCACTCTCTGAAGCATTAAGGATCCACCCACTCCTGGAATAGGGAGAAAATAACCTTCGACTTTACCAGACCAAAGACACTTTTAAAGTAATATATATCAATTTGTCTTAAAAAGGGGGTCAGGGTTGCTCTAATGGGGATGATCCCAAGCCTGGAGTGGGTCTTTAACCTTCTACAAGGAGACACCATACATTAGGTGACGTACCTATTATGAAGTCACTTCCCTCTACCTTCTAAATTTCTAAAAGCCAATAGAAATAAAGGGATTTGGAGCAAAGTTCAAATTTTTGCGAATGTCCATGTAGAACCGTAAATATTTTCTGTGCTTTCTACCGAGGAATTTCCAATACAAGGACAAGTAGTCTCTTCTAAGGAATATGCTCTCCGTGTAAAAAACATCTGACATCCCACACCATCAAAGCCCTGTAAATACCCATAGACAGCTTTAGTACGAATTTCTTGGTAGTGTCCAATAATTTCCTCATTCAAAGCAGCTAAATAAAACATGACTAATCACATATGGTTTTCTGCTGATCGTTGCCAAGCTAAATATTACTTATATGATCACTGAAGATTTTCCTAAATTCCCTGCAATTGTTGTCAAATGTACTGGTATATAAGATAACCTATTATCTTTTGTTGGTAGAACACCAGTACTGTTGACCTTGCCCTACATGCGTCTTGGGACAAGTCATGCTTCTGTGCTGTTCATACTACAGTAGAGTTTAGTTTATGAGAGACTGCCATCAAATAGACATTTTGCCTGGCTCAGGTAAAATTTACGATGTTCCTTGAAGTGTCTCTGTGACGTGAATGAAGATTTGTGCTTCACTTCATTTGTGTCTACTGGTATTCGTCTACTGACAATTAAGGCTCTGCTTCACAATACTTAGCCTTTTCTAATGCTAGCCATACATGCCTTGAATTGTTACTGATTCCTGCTAAAGTGGCTGATCTTCCAGCAGTGAGTGGCTATGTTGGCCTCCACCAAGCTCGACAAACTTCAACTGAAAAATTGCAAGAGGTGGTTAGAAAATTGTTGGCCAAACACTGACTGCATCCATTCAGACACAGTCAGTGTCAGCTATGTTGGCCTCCACCAAGCTCGACAAACTTCAACTGAAAATTTGCAAGAGGTTGTTAGAAAATTGTTGGCCAATCACTGACTGCATCCATTCAGACACAGTCAGTGTCAGCTATGTTGGCCTCCACCAAGCTCGACAAACTTCAACTGAAAAATTGCAAGAGGTGGTTAGAAAATTGTTGGCGAATCACTGACTGTATCCATTCAGACACAGTCAGTGTTTGGGTATTCTGACAGACATGGATGAACACAATAGCCGTCAGGGGATATTCCTCCATCAGAGCTATTTGGTGTGGATATGAAAATCTATCCATAGTTTTGTTCAACCCGCTAAGCTTAATAAGAAAAATTGAAGACTGTATAGCTAACCTTACACAATGGCCAGAAATAAACTGTACACTACATCTATCACTAAACAGAAACTTATATAAGTGTAAATTCACAAGATCTTCTATTTCTCAAAACAAACAAAAGCAAATCACTGCTAGAAAAAAACTGAGCATAGGTCACAGAGGAAAATGTGTTTTTCTTAGGATTCCCAAGAACTCCTCTTCTACACTAAGTCATTGAACATGGAAGGTGTACGTCTCCTTCAGGTCCCCCAGGCCAAATCTCTTCGTTTACATAGTCTTTGCTTAAAGAAAAAAATCTGAGCAGTGTATTTTCTGGCTGTGACAAGAATGTTTGCCCTGAGTGCCAGAGAAAGGGAGAGAAATTCTACTTCCCCGCCTGCCTCGCAGCCTGATCCTGTCAATTTCCCTCCTCGTCTTTCTTTGGCTGTAATTATTTTCCTTGAAGGAAAGTTCTACATGTTGTGTTCTGAACAGGTCTAGGCAGAGACGGAGAATTTGCTCACACAAGGTTGGTTGTTTGCCAAAAGAGACAAAGCCAAAGGCAGTGGCAATCCTAAGAAACAAAAAGAAAACACTGTGTAGGAAAGATAACTTTGAAAATGACATATCAGATCATAATGCTTATCCTTGAGAGTAAGATCTTAATTCAAGTTTAGATGGGTTGTCTGTTGACACATGTACAATGAGGACACAATAATGTATGTAAAATTACATTTTTTTTACCAGCATAGAGTGAATAACTAATATTTCAAGAGTATATGTCACGTCAGGCACAAAATAGGCAAGTACTTTGAACATATGAAGGGTAGAAAGCATCACATGGAAAACACACAGTGTTAGGGCCTTTGTTAACAGGCTTTTGTTCACTTTAAACATGTTTTGCATTTCCATACAAAGTCTATGAGTATACAAAATCTGCTTGAAGCAGGTCAAATACACCTGTCAATGAAATGTGACTGCTCTCAGAAGCATGTCAAATTGATGTCAAACAGATGCTATAGACAAAAGCCCAAAGCCCATCAACAAAGGACCCTTACCTTACCAAAGGCAGCACAATAGGAGCAAGCAATTTTATGTATTTGAACGCTATATTAATGAGTGATTCCAACTGGTAAAATTATTTGTCACTATGGTGTGACTGATGGTAGATATTTTCCATAAAGAGGAAAATAAGCACTGCATCCTTTGGTTAAACTGTAAAGTTTGCAGAGGGCCCTGTTTAGGGATGGGCAATATTGGAAGTTTTTTTTTTACTCACAATTTTGTCAAGAATCATGAGCATTCAGTGAAATCTTGCCATTTTGGTGAAATGCACTGAATGTGGAATAAAAATTTCAGGTGGTTTTTAAGAATGCAATGGATTTTAAATGGCACCTAAGGGTTAAAGTGTTACTAAACCCACAACAGTAAAAGCAACCTGTATTTACAGTAAAGCAAGCTTGTTATACTCACTGTGGAACTTAAGGTGTTAATCCACTGCAATGTGTAAAAAGACTATTTAATCCTGTCTTTGATCCTCCACTTTTTCCACTGTCCCCGACTCATCTCCTGATATAACAGAGCCTTAGGGGCAAGCTGCACATGCTCAGTTTGGTGTGCATTGCTAGAGAGTTTTTTTTTCTTTTTGAGAAAGTGCATGTGATCAGCACAGGGCCAATCAGCACTGTCCAGAAAGAGGGTCAGGGGTCCTGCAGTCTCATAGGACAGTGAGATGAGAATGAAAACTCCTCCTACAAACTTTAACCAGTGCTCTACTGGACACTGATAGAAGTCAAAAGACTGATCTAACTACTGATGAGAAAAGGTATTTAGCAATTTATATTTACTAAAATAATTGCATTTCCATGTTAAGACCAGCTATATTGAATGCAGGGTTCCGGGTTTAGTAACACTTTAAGCCCCTTTTAACTACCCTGGACCTGATCTTTTGCCAAAAAATGACCCTTTATTAATTTATATTTTTTTTTCACAAAAAGAATAAAATAGTGAAAAAATTAAAATTCTAGACCTTGAGCACTCTGGCGGTAACCCATACATGTCCCAATTGTCATGAATCATGTCCAAATCTATCACATCCCTTGCCAGAATTGGATTGTGTAAAGCTGTTGCCAGTAAACGCATACGCAGAATATTGGCTTCCAGTAAATGCAGTTAGAGGCCCATGTACACATTGCTTTTGAGGTGAGTTGCAGTAACGTGATCATTACTGTAAAGCACACTGAAGTGACACAAATGCATTGCAGTATACCACAACACAGTAAAGCACGATTGTGAGTTGTGGTGCACTGCATTGCTGCATGTGTTTTATTTTTCTGTTCTGGTGCTTTGGTAGTTCATGTATTTGAATATGTTACCTTAACGCAATGCATGGTAATGCATGATACAATGCACATTAATGTAACGTTTCTATTCTATATAGTAGAATAGGACAAAGCTAAACCTCCTATCCATATTTCTATCTGTGTTCTGGCTGCAGATTTTCCCTAACTTCCTAATGAAACTGATGTCACCTTGTGGACTAGCCACCATCCAGTACAGGACCACAGCTGGCTGCACTGATCCAGAAATCAATGAAAAGCAAAGATCCACAGACAGTTCCTGCCAAGTATCATAATATTTATTAAAGAGTAAATCAACTATTCACAGTGGATCATCATTTAAAAGTTATATAATGGTGTGCTGCTGAGATTAGTTGATTTATACCTTAACAAATATCTAAAAACTGGGCAGGAGTTGTGTATGGATCTTTGTTTTTTTCGAGGTTGGGAGTGATGAGACACTCCATTATTAACTTACTCGCTTTATAGATATTGGAAGCAATGCTTGGATGGATTGCTTAGGTTTCAAATATCAGGTCACATATTAAATACTTGCAATGAAATTTTAAACCAAATGTTAGGCACATCGGTGGAAATTTCTGGGTGTGGCAAATTAAAACTGATGAAGTGATTACAGAAGCTGACAGATAATGTCACAATTTGACAAGACTTTCCATTGTGGAATGATACACAGATCAGAAATTACTAATACAGTGAAAAGTATCACTTAGGAATGAAAAAAAAACATTCAAAACACAGTAGCTAAAGTAACATATGAAGCAACCCACAGAATGTAAGTGAGCTCATAGAGGATCGGTCTCCTATAACACTATGGGGGTTAATTACTAACACTGCGGAGAGTGCAAAATTTGGTGCAGCTCTGCAGAGAAACCAATCAGCTTCCACTTTTTATTGCCAAAGCTTAACTGAACAAGCTGAAACTAGAAGCTGATTGGCTACCATGCACAGTTGCACCAGATTCTGAGTGCACCAGTTTTAGTAAATCTACCCCTATATGGCCACAAGTATGTGGACATGCCTTGTAAATTAGGTTCGGTAGCATGTGCATAAAAGTAAGCACATAGCCATGCAATCTCCATTGACAAACAGTGGCAGTAGAATGCATGGTATTGAAAATCTCAGTGACTTTAAATGTGGCAGTGTCATAGGATGCCATGGGTGGTATTGAAAAGCTCAGTGACTTTAAAATGTGGCAGTGTCATAGGATGCCATCTTTGCCACAAGTCAGTACGTAAACTTTAGAAATGAATTGAAATCCAAATTGAAAGCCATGTCATCTCATCCATTGTCAGCATGCTATTTTGGCTTTATGGAATAAATAGCTGTAAAGGACCATGTGGAGTTCCAACTCCATAGTAATGCTCATGGGTTTTGGAAAAAGATATCCAACAAGCTCTAGTAAATGTGATGGTCAGGTGTTCACAACTCATGGTTATATACTCATAGACCTCTCTGCTGCCTTTGATACAGTTGACCGCTCCCTCCTCAAAAAAACTCCACTCCCTTGGCCTCCTTGACTTTGCTCTTTGCTGTTTCTTCTTTTACCTATGTCATCCTACCTTCAGCGTCATTTACAACTCTTCCTCCTCCTCCTTCTGTAGAAGTCAACAAAGTTCCATCCTCAGACTTCTTCTATTCTCTATCTACACCTTCTCCCTGGGTCAGCTAATAGCCTCATACAGCTTCCAATACAAATTCTATGCCTACACTATGCCTACACTACCCAAATCTATCTCTCTACTCCTCTACTCACCCCTCCGGTCTCCTTGCACACTAACAATTTATTAACTGACAGATCAGTATGGATGTCACACCACTTCCTTCAACTCAGTCTTTCATAACTGAGCTGATAATATTCCTCCACACCCTCATCCCTTTCTCTGACTTTCGCCGTAATGATCAGTGGCACAATTATCAGTCCCTCCCCTCACGCCAGGGTGCTCGATGTAATCTTGGACTCTGATCTTTCCCTATGGTTCCCCATCCAAATACTGTCAAAATCTTTCCACCTTAACCTCTGCAACATCTCCAAAATAAACCCCTTCTTAACCAATAACGCCACAAAGCTAATTCTTCACTCCCTGGCTAACTCTCACCTTGACTATCGCAACTCCCTCTCTGTTGGCCTACTTTTACATAGGCTACCCCCTTCACTCCATCATGAATGCTTCTGCCAGACCCATCCATCTTACCAACCACTTGGCGTCCACTTCCCCACTCTGCCAAACCCTCCACTGGTTTCCACTTCTTTAACAAATACAATTTAAATACTAACATCAAAATCAAAAGCTAGCCACAACTTAGCCCCGAGCTTCATCACCAATATTGTCTCAAAGTTTCAACCAAACCATCCTCTGCTTCTCCTAAGACCTGCTCTCTAGCTCAATCACTTCCTCCTATGCTCACCTTCAACATTTTATCCGAGCCTCTCCCTTCCTCTGGAATGCCATCCTCCAATCTTTCTGACCATCTCTTACCCTGTCTGCCTTTAGGCGATCCCTGAAAGTCATCTCTGCAGGGAGGCCTACCTTGCCTCTACTTACAGTGCTGTGAAAAAGTATATGCCCCCCAATTCCTGATTTGTTTTTTGCATATTTGTCACACATAAATGATTCAGATCATCAAACAAATTTAAATATTACACACAAATAACCTGAGTAAATACAAAATTCAGTTTTTAAATGATGATTTAATCTATTAAGGGAAAAAAGCTGTCCAACCTTGCCTGGCCCTGTGTGAAAAAGTAATTGGCCTCCCCTTGCTAAATCATTTTATGTCGAATGTCAATATGAGGATGTTTTTTTCTGTTCTCTGAGTAGCTCCTTGAGCTCCTCTTCTTGTTGGTTAATCAGTTCCCGCTCCCATTTAGCCCTAGATGCTATTTGAATGAGTTTGCCTCGAATCGTCGCCTTATGTGCCGCCCAATTCGTAGTAGGGGAAGTGTCCTCTGGGACATTCTCAACAAAATACTGGCGTATAGTGTTTTCCACTTCTGTGTATACTGTGGGATCATTGAGTAAAGAGGCATTAAGCCGCTAAGCCATCAGGCGAGCCTTCGTCCAGAGGTATGATATTGTCATCTGGACTGAGGAATAATCTGACCAGGATGCAGTGTGTATTTTAGTTGAAGTGATAAATGAGAGTAGTGGGGATAAAGTGAAAAGATGGTCAATGCGGGAGTAAGTTTTGTGGACGTTTGAGTAATATGCATAATCCCTCATTGTAGGATGATTATCTCTCCAGACATTAATAAGGTCATAAGAATGCAATAGACGAGATAGTTTACTGCTCTGTTTTGGGGAATGCTTTAATACAGTTTTAAGGGAATTAGATTTATCCAAAATTTGGTCCCAAGGAAGTATTGCTATCTTCTCCAAAAATTATGTAGCCTGTTGCGTGAGGGATTAAGATTGCCAACGTATTCTTAAAGAAAGTTGCTTGTCTGACATTCGGGGCATAATATGAGATAAAAGTGACCAAGTGTTCATTGATTTTTCCATTCGGAGAATATATCTGCCCTCTTTATCCCAGATAACCACACTAGGGATAAAAGGCACCAGTTTAGCTATGCAGATTGCGACACACCTTTTTTTTTATCTGACCCATTGGACAGATAATATGTGGGGTATTTGGCATTTAAATAACTGGGGTGTGATTTCCAGGAGAAATGGGTCTCCTACAGCAATAAGACATCTATCCCTTGTTTATGATAGTGATGAAAGGTCAGTGTTCATTTGTTTGGGGAATTGAAGCCTTGGACATTGTGAGTGAGTATTTTAAAATTAGTCAGAGCTATTTTTGTCATAATGGTTCTGTAGTTTGTACTCGCCTGAGATAGCTGTCTCACAGTCCACCAAAAACCTCCAAGTAATTGTCCGGGTCCCTGCGGCCTTATAGAAGACGGTGCACTGAGGTAAAGAAGATACTAAAAGATAGAAAGAATATAAAGGGGTATTAGGAACAGAGGCATTGGCTTTTCCCACTGTCTACCTATTGACAGGCAATGAAGCATCAACAATATAAACTTCCACATTATATAGGCTAAAGCTGATTGTGGGGACAGCACCTCATTATCGAGGGCAAAGTTGTCATCAGCAAACAGCGAGGGGAAAATGTGCAGTGGCATGCGGTTCTACCTCAGCACATCTTATCTTTTAGACAATGTTAGAAGGGGTAAAAGATGAGAGAGGTCAAGTAGACATTCTTGTGTTTCCAACTAGAAGAAACATACATAGCCCAACAAAGTTACTCATAACATATAAAACCGTAAGATCATTTAAACAACAATAAGTCCAGTTCTGTGTGTTAACAATTTCCTTCCCCTCAACTACCCTGTAAGGCATATAGGAGGGGGGGTAAACTGAACAGTGGTAGGTATCACCCTCGGTGATGGCTCTGCCTATGAAGGCAATTGGCCTGTAGTAGTCCCTTCCCCAGTGTTCATGTAGGTAATTGGGTCTTCTTGGAGGCAGATCTTGTCGACTGTGACCATAACGGGGAGACCGGTCTGGGTGGAGTATTAGATGTTCTGGCAGAGGGAGAATTCCATGAGATCATTCCCAGTCCCAGGAGGATTTCTTCTCCATCTTAGAAGCTTGAGAATGAGCGTGTCTTTCCTCTGAAAGTAAAGGAGAGTCAGAAGGGAAATGACCAGCAATATTTGATGATATTCATTAGCTGCATCAGTAGTGGTTTCAGCGAACGTCTGAGTTCTTGTCTGGTTCTAGCTGCCATCATTATTTTTTCTTTGATCCTGTAAAAATGCGGTTAGACAGTAATGTCACAGGGTAGTCCATCAGATCTAGGGGTCGTCAGGGCCCTATGGAAGTGGTCTAATTCCAGCTGGTGCAGGGTGATGTCAGAGATTAGGTCCTGCATCAGGGTATGTACAACTGGCTCCAGATTTACTTCCGATTTCGGAAGACCTCTGATCCTGAAATTATAGCATCTTGATCTGTTCTCAAGGTCTTCTATCTTGGCTTGAGCCTGGTCCAATTGGTCTTGTAGAGTAGCTATCAGGTTAGAATTCTGGTTCACCTGTTTGACAGTGTCATCCAATTTGGATTCGATAGAGTCCAGTCTTTCCCCTATGCATTGAAAACAACTTTTGACATCGGTAGTTATAATGGCACAAGCTTTAGATAATTCCTGCTGCAGTAATGTGGAGAATCTGGCTATAGGCACTGCATCTCCTGAATATGGTGGAGGTAGTGTGGATGTTCAGTGGATCTAAACTGACTCAGAATAATGTCGGCTAGTTCTACAATATGTTTATCCATAGAGGAGGCCGGGGAGGCTGTACTATCAATGTTTCCCCCAGGTGATAAAGGATATGGGGAGAATTATTGTTTGTCACCCAGTAGTGTCCGCTGTGGCTGTGGGTCTTCCTGGGACTGTGAAGAGAAGGGTTCCCCCAGTGTATTGTCTGGAGAAGCTGGCTGTGGTGGAGGTGAGGACAGCTGCTGGTTTGATGGCTGGCCGCTGTGTGGTGTGACTTTGTGTACTGGCGACATCTTGGCTGGAGGGGTCTGCTCTAGGAGAGGAGACTGGCGGTCCGATCGGGGCTGCTGGGGAGGCTGTGCTGGCTTTGTTGCCGCACCCGCCGTTTGTCAGTGCATCATGAGTTCCTCCAGCCAGTGGTGCCAGTCCTGAGGCCTTTCCTCTGCCCCCTTCAGCTATAATTAGCTCCGATGACTGAGTATGTGTAGGACGTGGTCAGTTCATAACCTATCCTGGCACCGCACGCATGTGCACTTCGGTTAATGCTAGTTCTATGCACTGTTTTTTGCTGACTTTGTGCTGGTTCATGAGTTAATCCCAGTCTAGTGGTACATAATTCTATTCTAAATTACCTTACCATAATGATTATACTGTCTAGTGGATTGTGTCTCAACCTACCTTCTGTGTTGTCATTTATGCTCAAACCACCATTTACTCTAACCCGTACCAATACATTAAAACACACCAAAAGTGCTGCGCTATATGAAATAATAATAAAAATAAGTGTATATACCTGAAAATCCAAAAACGATCAACCCATATAGATGAAATGTGATACAGTAGCCATGAATGTTGCTACATATCAAAACAATAAATGTACAAAAAATATTATATCATGAAACGTGCAATCATAAATAATAGTGACTCAACAAATAGTCCAAATGAATAAAAGAAGTCCTTGATTCAATAATATTCAGTGCTAAATGCTAAAAGTGCTCAGTGGCATAAAGGGCTGCACCCACAATTAGTATGAACCGCAGTCCTGAATAGAGTGAAGTATGCATATCTCCTCTTCTCAAGGGCTGATACGTGGCCTTTAGTAATGTGTCCTAAAAAAGGAGAGCTAATTTTTGCCTCTCTGTGGTCAGAGAATCAATCGATCATCTTTTATGACCCTGGCCTGTTTCTGCGGTTGGTCTGGCTTTGACCAGGGTGCACGTTTCATAATATAATATTTTTTGTACATTTATCATTTTGATATGTAGTAACATTCACGGGCTACTGTATCACATTTCATCTATGGGTTGATTTTTTTTTATTTTCAGATATATACACTTATTATTATTTTGTATAGACCAGCACTTTTATGTTTTATTGTGATATGGAGTGGGTTCACCATTTGTGCTAGCTGCTCCCAGATTTTTTCTCTTAGCGCTCACTTTATATACAGTTTTTGTACCAATACATTGCATTCATTTACCACTAAACGGTCATGTGGGTATTTAGTGATGTTAATTTGAAACCAAGTTAAAGGTATCTAAGTAACTTTCATTCAACCAAGTGTGTCAGAGGGGCTGAGGCTGTCCTTGGAGTCAAGGCAAGGAAAGACTTTATTGAGAGCTTTCAATGTTGATGTCACCTGACATTAGCTATGCATTTGGCTTAGTATTGTATGAATGCTTTATTGCAAGAAGAAACATGAAGTAAAGAATTGTATTTAACTCCCTATTTTGTTTCTGTAGCGATGCTCCAAACTCCTTATTGCCCAAAGCTGTTTTTCAAACTTAAGTAGAAATACATCAGTGTGATGACAGATGCTTTTTATATTTAGGGGTAGATTACATATAATATGTGTTGAATAGTAACGTAGAATGGAGGAAAGAATAACAGAACAGATAAAGATGCCAATGCAGGTAAATGCCATCCCCCTGCTCCCCTCTCCCCCCCCCCCCCCACCACCCCCCACATACTCAACTGCATCAGGCAAACCACCACAGAGTTTCAACGCAACTGTCATTGAAACCAAATTGGACATACAAAAAGAAGACAGTGTCTGACCAGCCACAGAAACTATACCTGTCGCTAAAATTAGTAAATAGGTAAGAAAGTAGATCTAGACAAATGATGTTGTACACCCTAGCAGTCTTCAGGGGAGGAGGAGGGATTTCTAAGCTAAGCACCCCCTCTTGCCTGTATGCCTGAGCTAAGGGAAGATGGATTCCAAATGCTACATGATTTATCTGCCCATACACAAGATGGCCACAGCCAAAGATGCTTTTAAAAGTGATTTCTCAGCAAAATAAAGCATGGAGACAGGGATGGATGAGTGAGTCAGCTTAGAATACTAAAAATCGATTAAATAGCATTTTTGGTTTGCGGTGTTCAGATGCAGTGTAGTTCCGCTTTAAAGCTGGCCACAAATTTACTAAGCTGATGCAGCCAGTACAGTAATTTAGGCTAAGTGCATAATGTCACTAATTTTATAGTTTTTATGCTACTGTATACATTCTTTCATATCTGCCAAGAGATGGGTTCTACAGCAGAAGATTAGCATGACTGGCAGATAACTAGAATTTTCACAAGGACTTAAAAAATGACAGCCCACATACTATACTTCTTTTAGCATAGGTAGCTGAACAGAATTGCAAATTCTTTGTCAGATATTTCTACTAGGGATTTAGTTGCTTGCCTGAAGCTCTGCTAATAATATGGTGATGCTGAGAGGCACTGTTTGGTTTGCTGCTATAGGCCATCATACATCAAAACCTTTTGTGTTGATATTAATGAAAGCCAGGGGCTGGTCTACCAAACACCTGACACTCAATAATTGCCCGCATTCCAACACTGTGATTTTAGATGCTACATTTTTACCTTCAAATCAACATAGTTTTAAGTGATTGCAACAATGTTTAAACCATAGCAGAATAGTATTTATTGCATGGTCTTGATCTATGGTAATACAGCCCATTCATTGAAAAATGAAAGGGAATATTTATGGGTGGAAGAAAGCCCATATCACTAGCCTGGATAAAAAATCCAATGTGAATAATATGTAATTAGTTTTACTGGCTAGAGCTTGTCCTGTAATAAATTAAAAGAAATAATATCATACAAGTATAGACAATCACCCTACAGTAAACGAAAAAAGGCAAAAAAAAGAAAAAAAAAAGAAAAAGTCTTTAGATAGGAATGGTCTTTATACACAAACTCGTTCTGAAAAAGAAAAATAGTGTATAATGAAGAAAATGATGGAATGTGCCCTGTGAAGTGGTGGATTCATTAATCAATCACTTGTTGGATCTGAAATCAGAGGTGATTTCACTCCCAGGTCTGTTTGAGCAGTCAGTTAGTGTAAGGAACAATATACCGGCTGTATTCACGCTCTAATCAACACAGGAGTGAATTCTCAGAGCAAATAGTTTTTGTTTAGAGGTATAATGGAAAAAAATAACATGTCACAGCCAGAGCAGGAAATAGTTTATTAGTTACACAAGGGAGGGGAAAGAAATTGTATTCAGGACATTTTATGAAAAGACCATTATGTGAAGAAATATGAAATAGGTTCACGCTAGGGCAGGAGAGGACTTTAGCTGGGTAATGGAAGACTGCCACCAAATTAACATCCTTTTTGCAAAGTTGTAGTAGAATTTCTAACACCAACGTTGGAATGCCCTTTTAGACCTATGCATTGCAGTAATGAGCACAACCAATCAGTAAAAGACTGCACTTTGTTGTAGTTGAGTTGTAGTGCCATTCCTTTAGATTGTACTCCAGTGCTCTAGTAGGTGCCAATAGACGTGCATTGCAGTGCACCACAAAGCACATGCTCAGCATAATGGTGCACTGCATTAAAAAATGCTGCAGGTCCTGTTCCATCAGCTGCCATGCATTGGCAAAAAATTCTAAATGAAAGTGGTTTTAAAGTTCTAACATTTTTTATTACCAGAATACATACCTTGCATTAAGGTAGAAATGTCCAAGAAGCAGTATCCCCCCTTCCCCAAACCGCATACTTACCTAATCCCTCACTGAATCTAGCACTGTGCCCAACTGTAGTGGCTCTCCCTTAATTCACAAGATACAGAGGCAGCAGCAGGATCCACTGGCACATGCTGCTATCAATCAAATCCTGTAGGAAGAGAGCAGGTGGCGGGGCTGAGCAGCACTGTGTGTCTAGGAATGGCTTGCTATGGAGGCAGACACAGAATTGGAGCAGAGAAATCCAGGAGGGGACCCCAGAAGAGCAGGTTTGGGGCCTCTCCATCCAGTACCATTGCACAGAGCAGGTAAGTATAACATGTTTTTATTTTGGGTAAGAAAAAAATGTTATAATTTAGAACTACTTTAATTGGATGCCTTAATATAATGCGCAACCAACCATAAAAGACTAAAGAGACAACCTTGAGCAAAATATGAAAACTCATTACAGAGCCTTCTTTTGAAGATATTAGCCATCTGGCTGTCTTGAAGAAACTGGCCTAGGACAGGTATGCAGATAAGAACATCTGATTTTCCTGATCTGCATACTTATTCCAATGTAGTGACATAAATCTTTAACTCCTTTGCACCGGCGCTACACAAATATGCGGCCTCTCGGCGCCCGTACCCGATGTAAAAAATGTGCAGAGAGCACGAGCCCTGTGTGCTCCAGGCACCTCAGGTAAAGCCAACCATGGCGGTCACATGACCCTAACCCCCACCTTAAACCTCACTCCACTTCTCAGCATCAGAAAACCCTTAAAGGGCCAGGAGGCACCGGCACCAAGGGGTTAAGGGTCCATTCACACCAGTCGCTGCATGGCTGGCACAATTCACTTTTTTTAAGCAAACTTTATTGAAATATCAAACCGTGACATTTCAGAAGGTTCTATTGGCCAGCATGCAGTGACAGTGCTGTGCTGGGAAAAAAAAGTATTGTATACAGTACTTTTTTAGCCCACACCAAAACTGGCCACGCCAGAGACAAAGCATTTCTACACCTGGTATGAATGTACCCTAATGCCAGTGGGTCAGTATAACTATTATTTTAAGAAGGTGCCTGCAATGGTCCACGTTTCTTGTATCACAATTGTGCTTTAATACTAAATTTATGTTAACGGAAAACCAGATATGCCTGGAATATAGCCAGCAGTACTGTGGTTTCTGTTTACACAAAATCTAAGTGCACAACTAAAAGAGGACAACTGGTGCCGTCGGGGTTCAAAATGTATTTTTAGAATACAGTAATGACTTGGGTAATCTTGGGTAACTGTGAATAAAGTTCACAGATTAAGGCAGGCCATAGATGATGCGATTTTCTTTTCTTTCCATGGGCAGCAGGAAAGAAAATCACTCTATTCTCCCATCAAAACTAACTGTTTTGATGGGGGAATAGAGTGATTTTCTTTCCTGCCACGGAGCCATTGTGTTCTCCCGGAGTAGGAGGAATCAGGGAGCTGTCCCTGCTAGGAGAACACAGTGAATATTGCTAGCAGATATAACTGCTCACAATAATTGCATGTAAAAATCCGACTGATGGTTCAATGGATCAACTTGAGTACAATCAGCCTGCCCACAGATGGTTTGAATCTCGGCCATTCCCTGCTGAACTGGCTGAGATTTGAATCATCTATGGTCATCTTAAGGAGCAACACAAGGAAGGATGGCCTACAGTGCCTAAAACAGCTGTATTCTCTTTCAAATGCAACTTTATGCATTGCCATAATTCCTTAGACCCAGTTTATCCAGACAGTATGGTCATCTGATGACTTGCTGCCACCTACTGGCAGCTTAAGGCCCCATGTACACAGGATACTTCTGAACGATGGAAACTAACTGCTGGAAAATGTAGGTTAAAAACCGTCTGTTTAGCTGTGTTCGCATAGCGCGTTTATGCGCGTTTGCGTTTAGAAGCATTTTTTAAAGATAAGCAGAGGAGAACTTCCTAAATGTCCAGAATGCACTGACAAGTGTTAAATTATTAACTATTTTAGACGGTTTCAGAGAAATACAGAGAGTAGAAGCAGAGAGAGCAGTAGGTGTTGAGATTAGCTTAGGTGTGAGTTGCTCATTAACGTTTCTTTTGTTTCCAAGGGTGGGAAAGCTGTCTAGTGGAGTGAGTCATTAAGACCACCTGGTAGGGGGTCTTCATGAGGAATTTGAGGTGTGAATGGTCATTAACATATCTTTTGTTTCCAAGGGTGGGAGAGGTCTGAGGTTTGAATTGGTCATTACAATGCGTGACAAGCTTGGTAGGAACATCCTGTGTTCAGTGTTTTGTCCATTTGAGTACCTTCAAAACGCTTTGCATACATTTTTCATGATGAAAAAAGGCTCTGGACAGCATCGGGAACTGGAAGAGTTAAAAAAAAAATTTCAAACGCAAATACATATAAACTCGATTTGGCGTGTTTAGCCTCATTTACAAGTGTGTTGTATTTGAAATGGTGATAAAATCGACTGCTGGATGCAAGTTTTCTGCGTTCAAAAAAACAACTGTAAACTCAAATGCCTATAAACGACTGTAAATAAAGATGTGTACATGGACACATAGGAAAACATTAGGGTGAGTTCAGGGGCTGCTGAAAAAAACGCTGAACAGCTGCAGTGAACATGAGCCCTAACTCTTTAATAAGACACAGAAGTTGAATCCATCATAATTTTGCTTCAGCTAATTGCAGTACAGAGGATGTTTTTCCAGTCATTTAAAGTGCAAGAAGAAAATAATTTGTTTATTAATAAAATGTCATCATACTACAGAGATCTTTACTTCTTGCTCTAAGGGGAAGTGAGGGTAAATCTCCTCCCTAGAGCAGGATTGGCAATAAAAACATGATAGAGATTCTAATTCTTCCAAGCTCTATCCAGAACATAGGAGGCTTTGGCTGGAGCTGGGCTTGAAATTTACCAAAGGGTTATGTGTTATATCTATTGCTCAAAACCTTCAGTTTAAATAAGCTAAATACATTCTAGGTGTACCAAAACAAAAGATGTTTAAACCGTAACGACAGAGTAACACATATATGCAGCATCCACGAGGTGATCTTTATACCTGGGCACATATACTGGTATATGTGTCTCTGTGTTTGTGCTGGGAATGTGCTGCATAGCACTCTCCCAGAACAGAGTTCTCACTGATCAGAGTTCTCACTAATCACTAACGATCAGAACCCGGTCCTGGTCACCTGATCACTGTGATAGCCTTTGGCCTATCACAGGGATTAGTCACTGTGCAGCAAGCACCTGTGGTTTTTTTTCTCTTCTGAATGGAGAGAAAGAGGCATTGTATTTTTCTCTCCTTGCCGGAGAGAAAGATGTAAACAAACAAAAGTGTGCAAAAAAAAAAATAATATTAATAAAAAATTTTAAAGACAGGAAAAAACTGCTAGATCGAGGTTTGATCTAGGCTAGTGCCAAACAATGTAATATGTGATACTGTGCTGTTAGACTATATTAAATATGTGAAAACATAAAATTACTAATGGTGAAACAATATACAGTATATGCACCGTCTGCTCTTCATGTGCATTACAAATAGTATTGAATAAATCTAATGAACCTCGGATAAATAGTAAACATATGCAATACAGTGTACCGTAACCATTAAAAGTCCATTATGCCATATTGTAGTGCTAGTCCATACAATTTAATGTGTAATATTAAAAAAAAGTAAAAATAGTAGAATTCTTGTCATAGTGATCATCCAACACCATAAATCTTAACCGCTGTGCTTCTAAACTTCACACAATGTGTGTTACCTCTGTGCTCACAGAACTCTCCCCTCCAGACTGATATCATATAGCATGTGTATGATAATCCACCAAGATTCCACCAATGTTGCGATCTTCCTTCACCTCCAGACCACTAGGGACTCTCCACATGTACTTCCCAAGACTCCGGTTTTGAGGAGTAAGGTACATTCATGCAGCCATATTTGCCTTGCCCAAGAGAGGAAAAGATACCAATACGCCTCTTATGGTGTAATATGTTAAAGGTGTAAATATTAAAAACAAAATGCACTTACACTTAAAAACTTTTAAAATCACATCAAACATAGAGATCTCAGATTTTACTTCCATATGACGTCACTTCCGGTTTGCGTCTGCCTCCACTCACACTCTACACATTATGCCATGGTCACATGACTTCATCAGAGAATACCTTGAAGTCACGTGACTGGGATTCATCAAGGAATCCCTGCTTAGGGCATGAGCGGAGGCAGGCGTGGACTGGAAGCGACAGCATACAGAAGTAAAATCCGAGATCTTTATGTTAGATGCGATTTTAAAAGATTTAAGGTGTAAGTGCATTTTGTTTGTAATAAATATTTACACCTTTAACATACTACACCATAAGAGGCGTATTGGTATCTTTTCCCTACATGGGCAAGGCAAATATGGCTACATGAATAAACAAGAGCCTTAAGGGTACCTTACTCCTCAAAACCGGAGTCTTGGGAAGTACATATGGAGAGTCCCTAGTGGTCTGGAGGTAAGGAAGATCGGAACATTGGTGGAATCTGGGTGGATTATCATACACATGCTATACTGTATGATATCAGTCTGCAGGTGAGAGTTCTGTAAGCACAGAGGTGGCACATATTGTGTGAAGTTTAGAAGCACAGCGGTTAAGACTTATGGTGCATGGTGTTCAGAAGCAGAGGGTCTTAAATTTCTATTCAATACTACTAAAAAAGTGCATTCCTTTTTGTCCTGGTGACTATATGGTAAATGAGGGATATTCTCCAATAGGTCACAGACAGCAATCAAAATCTCACAGTTCTTACTTTTCACACTTTACCAAGGAAAAAATACTGGAATTGTGATTGAAACAAATTAAATTAAATTGCACTTATTTTGTGGAAAGTTATTCAGTATTCCCATGAAGACAAGTTTTTTCTTTTATAAAGTCTCCATAAAATAATTAAGATTACAACTGTGAATATTTTTATCTTGTAACTTAACGTTATGTACCCATAACAACAATAAAAAAAGACACCAAAGTTGAAACAGATGGGGAACAAAAGGCCTATTGTATGTAACGGTATCTTACTAAAAGTGCAAGTTGTGTTGATGTGTTTATGTATTATAAAAAGCAGGGCCCTAGGTCACCTGGGTGAATGTACAGTAAAGTCTTTGAGTTGCCGTCCTTATCTATACAGTTAGTAATAGGTTCATAGAGATTTCAGTGATTTCCGACTTGAGATAAGTTTTTGTTTTTTCCTGTGCCCCATTTCCTTTGTTTAAATGTGATACAATTAAACCAGTGTGTTAATCTTTAGCTGAGTCCTCCAGTTATTGAATGTGCTTTAAGCACACTGCTCACTACATAAAAAGGGTGACTAACATTTCCTGTTGAAATATGTTCTGGTAGCAACACCATAATTATTTTCTGCATGAGTTCCATACCTTAAAATAGAGAGCTATGTTTTCCTTTGGGGCACTCACCTGCACAGAAAACCATATCAAATGTGTACATCTAAGTTTTGCACAAGTCTCGCTGTTGCGGTCTAAATCCCACTCAAAGTCCCATAGTGAGCTTATCTTTTACTCCTTCAATGATTTTTGTTCTTGTTAATCGACTTTTACATTCCTCACTGCAAGTGACCTTGAATTTACTTTTCAGTTGAGTAGGTAAAAGTTTGTGAGGGTACAACTGCTACTGGTCAGGTGGGATATAGGAATAATGGACGTTTACATTTTCATGTAAGTGCTAAAGAGTGTCATTCCCACCAAAAGTCATGTCTATAAACGGATTCCCAAATTGGAATTTTATAGCTTCCATGATTTCACTGGTGAAATTTCCCTGCTGGAAGATTGCATGATCATCTTGTATTGGAGAGGAGTAGTTTACAGGACAAAATATATAGCAATCTACCAGCAACCCAATTGAAATACCAAATTGGTGGAGCTTTTTCTTTGGTGGGAAGTCACTATTATCATTAATGCTTTATAATGGTGACCATATGTCTGGGGGTACGAGTGTCTCTAGCAAAAAGGGTACTTGACATTCTTCCCTATTACATGCAGTGCTTCATGTTCAGCTATAGCATACAGTGCCTCATGCCTCTATACTACATGCAGTGGTTCATGGCTCACTTGTACATGCAGCCTTCATACCTCTGCTTCTACTATATGCAGTGCTTCATGGTTCGCCATTCCATGCTTTGCCTCATGGGTCTCTGCTAGAAGCAGTACTTCATACTTTTATTTTACGCGCCTTATCATAAGAATCTGCACTTTGGAAGAGTGGAAGTGGGGGGCCACATGCCTGTAGTTAGTATTCCTCCCAACACCACCCAACAGTATAAGTGAAGTCTCAGCAAAATGAGGGGTAGGAGGGGAAAGAGTGAAGAAAGCAGCACAGGAGCATGTGATCACATAAGGACCATGCATGCAGGGTGGAATGGTGGTTTATAGAGCTGTCAATGACCAGCAAAGCAGGAGGGGGTTAACAGCACTGCCACTAACAACCAGTGAAATGGGGGGGGGGGGGTAATTGTACTGCCACTGACATTAATGTGGCCACTGTCACCAATGCTAGGGATTATTATTGCAGTCACTGACATCAATGCTGGGGGTTAGTATTACTGACACTAATGCTGCAGGTTTTATACTGCAGTCACTGACAGGGATGAGTTCAGGAAAGTTCATATTCTAGTCTGAACCCACCTGAGCTATCGTGCCAACAATCTGTCACTGCACACCACCAATCATAAGCAGCCAAGTAATTTCCCACTCCTCAGCCGTATATATACACGCTCCTTATATGTGTAGCTGCAGGGCAAAAATGCCTTGGCTGCTTAGGATTGGGGGTGTGCAGTGACAGCTTTCTGTCAGAATAGCTCAGGTGGGTTCAGACTAGGATCCAAACACGCCTGAGCTCATCCATAGTCACTGACACCAATACCAAGTTGAAAACCACTGCTCAAGATGTTCAATTGCCCTATGCTTTATTTATACTGCCTTGTTGTGTTTCCTTCTCCATCCTTCTGCAATCCATTTGCTTACTTGCCCCTAGTTATCTACTCCTTGACAGTGGCTCATGTGCAAAAAACATGGGGGGGGGGTTCCTAGGGGGATGGGGTTCGGCACAGTTTGGCATCTTCATCTTGGGCACTCGATGGCCTTGTCCTGGCACAAGACAAATACAGCATGTTGCATGTGATCCCCCCCCCCCTCCATTTTACCATTTTAGCCTATTTAGACATTTAAAATAAATTACAGATAGAAATAAGGTCCTTTTTTATCTCACTCTTTGGTTTTAGGATTCAAACTGTACTGAAGTAACTGTATCTTCTTTCAGTCATTTATATGTACAAACCCAAAGAGTATTTTTGGGCTGGTGTGGGGGCCAAGAAAAATCAACAAAATACACTGAAGCTAGCTCAAACTAAACATCTGGGCAACATAGCCAGGCTAAATTGCAAGTGATGCCAAAGCACAACATACTTGCCAACTGTCCCGATTAGCTGGGACAATCCTGCCTTTCACTCTGCTGTCCTACACAGGCTGTGTCTCGGGATCACAGCATGAGGCATACCTCCCTAGGGTGACTGTGTGACATCAGTGCAGGACTCCAGACCACACCAATCTGGTGAGTTGTCACACAGTCACAGTGGTCTTGCAGCTATCTCATCTCACCATAACTGAAACTTGTAAACGCACACACCTGCAGAGGAAGTCTTGCATTATTAACTTCCTCTGCAGCTCAAACTGATGAGATATGCAGAGTGAAGCTGAATATGGGTAGGGGCGGCTTGATTAGCAGTGAGTGTGACAACGGGTCCTGCACATATGAACTCTATTCCTTGTATATTCGCTACTGCTCATGAATGACTTTTGTCATGTAATACGCATGCAATGCAAAACACCATGGCTGTGGCATATATACTTCCCCTGCGCTGCCACTGCAGCATGGGGGGGCTTGGTGGGGGGGGCACTACTCCCACTTAGCACCAGTTCCCACCCCAACTCCCCACTGAGGACCAGTGCCTCCAGATACCACCACCAGGTATTAGTTTCCACCCCTAACCCTCCTCTGAGGATGTAAGTCCAACACTACCACCATTGGGCACCAGTGTCCACCCTGATCTCCACTGAGTACCAATGCCATGGCTACCACCACTGAGCACCATCGCCCACCCCTGACCCCCCACTGAGGATCAATGCCCTACCACCACTGAACAACAATTTGGTTTGTTACAGGCTGGCTGGTAAGTTGAGCTGGGAATTTTTCTTTGCTGTTGTTTGACGTGTCGCCCTTCCACGTGCTCCTTGCTGTAAAGGCCACTTATAGGTTGGGGCAGTTGCCATTTGTTTGTACCATTGGTAATTTGGTAAGGGGACGCACTGAACACATTTGCTGCCATTGTGCTATATGCTGGGTGTTCGGTGCCCCTGTGCCTTTAAGGTGGGATAGGCTCCCTCAAGGCATACCTGCCCTCAATCTATCCATTATTATAACTGTACTCATATTATGGAGGCTCTCAAAATTTATATAGCTAAGACTGCAGATAATACTGTGGTGCCGTGAAGTGGCCCAGCAGCTTACACACGTATTTGCAAATGTGTGTAAACTAAACCCTTGTTTTTAACGCGAACAATTTCGGTTGTTGCAGACTGGCTGGTAAGTTGAGCCGAGAATTTGCCTTTGTTGTTGCTTGACATGCATCGCCCTTCCATGTGCTCCTTGCTGCACAGTTATAGGTTGGGGCAGTTACCATTTGTACAAGTAGATGATGGATTGAGCTTTTTAGTAGCAACTTGACAATATAAATCCTCCTCTTTGGATAATCTAAACAGAGTCCCTTCACGAAGAGTTAAATAGACTGAGCTCCTCAAGACACTGGACACAATGTCCCTGTTACACACAGCTGACTGTATAACACCAGACAGAGTGTCAAAAGCAGTCTCTGGGATCTCTCACACAAGTCTGTAATCACTAATGTCTTCAGACAGATGGTTACCTCCTAGCAACATCTTCCAAATACTTTCTCCCAGTGATACCAGACTAGATCCTCAGATGTGAAGCCCCTCAGTCAGCTCCAGCAATTTTTCAGCAACTAGGCCCTCCAGCCAACCCAGCTGAGGCCTTGGTGAATGGTGAATGGCAAGCACATGGCAGAATTGGGCATGGCAAGAGGGCAAGCAGCCCTCCTAGGCATCAAGGACAAGACACTTCTGTTCCAGTTCTCAGACTATTTATACACTTTCCCAGCAACCATCCGTCCAGTCTCCCACAGGGTGACTTGGCTGAGACAGTATAAGTATTCATGTTGCCTATTTGCTTTACTCTACACCTATGTTCCAGAACCACCCAGAAAGCTCTAAATTGCAGGGGGAGCAGTCAAACCTGCAGCCTGTGAAACACAGAACAGACCTAAACAATCACATGCAGTTACACGAATTACAATGAACCAAGAACTAAATTTACCTAACTTAGCACCTATCTAGAAGGGTGCTACTATCATATAGAACCATGCCCATTTTAAGTGAATGCCCTGCCCTCAATTAAAGTATATTCTCCACCAAAAATGGCTTACTGGACTCACAGAAAAAAAAGCGTCTCTGGACGTTTTTTAAAATGTTGACAACTATGCAGTACATAAAAAAAAAATGACTGTTCCACCAACACAAGCAAGCTAGATAACATTTAATAATGAATGAAGTGCTTTATATGCCAGGGCTACATTTTACTAACAGCACAACCCTGATGCTGTCTAATCAAGCATGCGGTAATGGTAGCCAAGTACTGGAGAAACTGTGGACATTTTTTGGTACTACAGCTGCACGGTTAACACTAGCCATCATTTTATCTGGCCTGTAATCTGTATAGTCTACCACCAGAGCAAGAAGTATGATATCATACTGCAGCTACTATGATATATATATATATATATATATATATATATATATATATAGGGGTTCATACATAGGGTATTGGTACCGCTTTAGACTTGCTTCTTTATTGACAGCCTGACTGCATTAAAACACATTAAAAAACATACTTATTTTTATTTAGAATATTTCTAAATGCTTACTGCATTCTTCTATATAAAAGGTCTCTAAAGTGGTATCAAAGACAAAAATGTATATTCTTAAAATTGGTTGAAATAACTCACGTGTTTGAATTTTAGTTTATTTTCCTCCTTGGCGCTTCCTTTTTTAATTGTCTCTTGACCATGTCACTATATTTTGTGCCCCGAGTCCTGAGTGAGTCTCTGCAATGTGTACACTCCTGCTCTGTACTGCAATTTGACATGCGCCGTTTAGAGCGCCACATGCCCAGCTAGTACGACAGGAGTGCAGAAAAATAGGTACACCTCTCCTCCACAGCAGTTCTGTGTTCCTCTCACGCTGGCTGTGTGTGCAATTCTCTGAACAGCTGCACATAGAGATGTAGTACAGAGAGGGAGCATACACGTTACAGATACTTACATAGGGTTGCATAGATCCTGGTGGCACAAGGGCACAGAAATATAATGGCATGACCAGGGCACAAGTGAAAAAAGGAAGCTTCGAGTACAAAATGTGAAAAAATTAAAAATAAAATGCATGTGAATTTTATTTTTATCTTATTTGGGGAAAAACTTTACTTTAAAACCATTATAAAAGTACTGGGTTATTTACCTTAATGAATTCCCTACATTAAGGTAAAAAAACACCCCACTATTTTTCTTCCCCCTCTTTAAACACTTATCTGAGCTTGTCAGCAATCCAGCACTGTGCCCCACAGCAGTCTTCTCTCCCCTCTCTTCCTTTTCTCACAGGGACTCGGGCCATTGACTCTTGCTGCTGTCCGTCAAATCCTGTGAACAAAGAGTGGGAGGTGCTGCCAAGCTATGCTGTCTGTGTCTATAAACACAGACATCATGGCTCAGGAGCGAGCTGAAGGTGTGCCCCGATAGCAAGCGGCTTGCTATGGGGGGACACTTGCCAAAAAGGAGGAGCCAGGAGCACCAGTGGAATTATGACATGCTTATTATTTTAAGAAAGAAAATTGATGGTTTAAGTCTACAGGTATTTTGACATGCAAGCCAAAGGAATTTGCAGCAACAGATGTATATTGAACAGTTAGAGCTTCCGTGCCATTCATTGGTACTGCTACAGCAGGTGCAGAGAAGAAACCATAACAAAATATCATAAAATTTTTATCTTTGTTTACAGAAAACAAAAAAGACTGGAAAAAACATAAGTAAATGTTTAATCCCCTGGCACTCTGATGTAACGAAGTGAGGATCCTTATAGAAGTTTTGTGAGCAGAGAAGCAGATGGTGGTGAAGGCTGCTGAAGTTGTAAATGGCAACCTTCGTTTATGACGGGTTTGGTAGAATGTCTGAGATCAGTTTACACCAATGTTTTCAGAAAGGCCTTTGTATTCTAACTGTGTAGGTGTCAAACCGATCATAAAGATTTCACTCTATCAAACCTGACATCGTGGTACAAGCAATATTTCTCAGTATAACAAAGTGCTGAACAAACATCAACTTTTATTGTATGAAGAATACAATGGATATGGTTTATTGCAATGTACACCTGGTCAGTGTGTGATGCAATTTCCCTTCTCTGCCAGATGGATCACAACTAACTTTCTCTTCACAACCTGGAATCTAAAGTCACACCTGCTGTTACTGTCACTCTCACCTTCTGGCTTGTAAGGAGAGGCCATGGGGTTAAGATAACATCATTTTACTGTGTAGTAATAAGACCAAAAGGTTAATGGAATCAGAGGTAAAAGGGAGAAGAAAGGATTTTAGATATAGATATATACACAAACATTTTTGCCTATTTAAATGTTGTTTATACTCATACCTATCTATATATCAGGGATTTAATATAATTACTTACACTCAAGTATGACTGGTATCTGTGGGGTGCAAAATATGTTAATGCAGCCAGAAGTCCTTCACTTCAGACTTGGAAAAATGCACACAGACTGCAACCACTCCAAACTACTGCTTTGTATGAGACCCACACTACCTGAAGCACCTTGTCAGAAGACTCTGCTCCTGCAGATTGACAGGCTAACACTTTCTTTTTTTGCCATCTCTGTCCAAATGGGGATATTTCTTGCCACTTCTTGTCCCGTAACCTAAACAGGAAATGTCCTTCCAAAGTGAGGAAATTCAGGGTGTCACCAGGGTCAGAAGAATTAGTGCCGTCTTTGGAAAATTTCTGTTCCAGTGTCAACCTCCAAAAACATACCTGGTACTTTGAGGTATTATTTTTATTATTATAAAGGATTTATGTAGCGCCAACAGTTTGCTCAGCACTTTACAATATAACGGGAGACAATACAGTAACAATACAGTTCAATACAAGAGGGATTTGAAGGCCCTGCTCCTTGGAGGGAGGGGATAGTGGTACAAAAGGTAGTAGCTGTGGCGGATGGATTGGTTGGAAGAGTAGAAGATTCCATTATTAGCTGACGGCAGGATAGGCTTCCCTGAAGAGATAGGTTTTCAGAGATCACCTAAAAGTAAGCAGAGTAGGCGATAGTCTGATAAATTGGAGTAGAGAGTTTCAGAGGATGGGGGAAGCTCTGGAGAAGTCCTGCAGTCGGGCGTGGGAGGAGGAGACAAGGGAGCTAGAGAGTAGGAGGTCTTGCGAGGAGTGGAGAGTACGGTTTGGGTGATATTTAGAGACAAGATCAGTGATGTAATTTGGGGCAGAGTTATAAATGGCTTTATACGTTATTGTTAATGTTTTGAGTTTTATCCGTTAGGCAATGGGAAGCCAGGGGAGGGATTGTCAGAGAGGGGTGGCAGATACAGAATGGTTAGTAAGGTGGATAAGTCTGGCAGCAGCATTCATGATAGACTGAAGAGGGGATAACGTGCGATGAGGTAGGCCAATGAGGAGGGAGTTACAATAGTCAAGGCGGGATATAACAAGGGAGTGAATAAGTTGCTTAGTAGTTTCCGAGGTTAGGAACGGGCGTTTCTTGGAGATGTTGCGCAGGTGAAGTCTACAAGGTTTGGACAGTGATTGGATTTGGGGCTGAAAGGACAGATGGGAGTCTAGGATTACACCTAGTACCCTGGCATGAGGGGAGGGACTGATGATTGTGTTATTGATCTTGATGGAGAAGTCAGGGGAGGGGGCATGGGCTGAGGGGAATACTAAGAGCTCAGTTTTGGAAAGATTGAGTTTGAGGAAGTGGAGTGACATCCATGCCGATATGTCAGTTAGTAGGATAGTAATGCGAGAGGAGACTGAAGGGGTGAGGTAAGGGGTAGAAAGATAGATTTGTGTGTCATCAGCATAGAGATGGTACTTAAAGCCACGTGAGTTTATCTGGTGACCAAGGGAGGAAGTGTAGATGGAGAAGAGAAGGGGTCCAAGGACAGAACCTTGAGGGACCCCTACGGAAAGAAGGAGTGAAGAGGAGGAGGCAGCGTTATAGGCATGAGTTAGGTAGGAGGAAAACCAGGAGAGAGCAGAGTCTCTGAGGCCAAGAGAGTGGAGTTTTATGAGGAGGAGGGGATGGTCAACTGTATCAAAAGCCGCAGAGAGGTCAAGAAGTAAGAGTACGGAGTAGTGGCCCTTGGTTTTAGCTGTTAGTAGATCATCAGTGAGTTTTAGTAGGGCAGTTTCAGTGGAGTGTAGTGAGCGAAAGCCAGACTGTAAAGGGTCAAGAAGGTTGTTGTCAGTGAGGCAAGAGCTCAGGCGATTGTAGACTAAGCGTTCTAACGGTTTAGAGGTAAATGACAGCAGGGAGATGGGTCTTAAGTTGTCCAGGTTGGTGGGGTCCAGGGAGGGCTTTTAAGTAAGGGAGTGATCTGTGCATGCTTTAGAGGGGAGAGGGAGGTGCCATTAGAAAGGAAGAGATTGAAGATGTGAGTGAGGGAGCATAGGATGGAAGAAGAGGGTGACTGTAGTAGTTGTGAGGGGACAGGATCCAGGGGGCAGGTGGTGAGATGGTCTTCTGAGAAAACTTTAGTGACCTCTTCGGTAGTAGCAAGGTCAAAAGAGGAAAGTGCTGAGGGAGGTTTAGTATAAGGTATGCTAAGTGGGATGGATGTCTGTGCAGTGGAAATGCCCCTACAAATTGAATCAGTCTTGTTTTTGAAATGATTTGCAATCTCGTGAGCAGTGAGTGAGGTACTGGGTGGAGGTGGAGAAAGTAGAGAGTTAAAAGTAGAGCAGAGACGACGAGGACTGGATGACAAGGTATTAATAAGAGTGACAACGTAGGCTTGTTTGGCAACATGAGGGGAGGAATTGTATGCTAAGAAAGCAGATTTATATAGGGTGAATGCTTGTTGAGATTTGGTTTTACGCCACAATCAGGCAGTGATGCTTGTCAAAGTCCATCAGTGCCACCTACAAGTGCCTCCTCATCAGTGCTGCCTATCAGTGCCCATCAGTGCTGCCTATCAGTACCCATCACTGCAGCCTCATTAGCGCACATCAGTGAAGGAGAAAAAGTACTCATTTACAACATTTTATAACAGAAACTAAGAAAAAACGTTTTTTTTTCAAAAATTTTAGTTGTTTTTGGTTTGTTTCTTAAAAAATTAAAAAATCCAGTGGTGATTAAATACCTCCAAAGAAAGTTCTATCTGTCTCAAAAAAATGATAAAAATTTCATATGGGTACAGTATTTCATGACCGCGCAATTTTCATTCAAAGTGTGACAGCGCTGAAAGCTGAAAATTGGCCTGGGCAGGAAGGGAGTGAAAGTGCCCGGTAAGGCAAGTGGTTAATCTCAATCCCCATGCTCCTAAAAACCACCTTCCCTTTTTCATGTGCACTTTGGAATGCCCACACTGTCTGTAATAAGCTCACCTGTGTCCATGACCTTTTGGTCTCCCACTCCCTTAACCTACTAGCAATTACAGAAACCTGGCTTCAAGCATCAGATTCTGCTTCTCCTGCAGAACGACCCAGTGGTCGGAAAGGAGGTGGAGTTGGTTTGCTTCTATCCCCACTGAGTACCTTCCAAGTCCTCCCTACCCCTCCCTCTCAATCCTTCTCTTTTTTCAAGACTCACTGCATTCAGCTGTTTTCTCCCACTTCTCTGAGGATTGCAGTGATCTATCAGCCTCCTGGACCAGTGTCCTGCTTTCTTGATGACTTCTCTGCCTGGCTACCCTACTTTCTCTCCTCTGAAATACCCACTATCATTCTTGGTGATTTTAACATTCCCATTATTGTGAACAATCCAGCTACATCCCAACTCTTCAACCCAACCTCATCGTTTGCCATAACACAATGGATATAGTCTTCCACTCACTCTGATGGGAATGCCTTAGACCTTGTTTTCTCCCATCTTTGCACTCCCTACAACCTCACAACCTTCCCCTTTCCTCTCTCTGATCACAATCTCATCACCTTCACAGTGTCTTCATCTTCAAACACCTATCCCTCCAAGCAGCAAACAGTTACCTACAGAAACCTTCACAACTTTAACCCTTCTCTTTTCTACTCTGCAACTGACCGTCTCTATGACAGAATCTCTCCCCTTTCCTGCCCTGACCCGGCCACTTCTGTCTACAACAGTTCACTTTCATCCACACTAGGCTTACTTGCTCCTCTAACTTCACAAAGTATCATGTCCCGACCATTACAACCTTGGAAGACTGACAACACCAGAAATCTTAAGAGACATAGTTGTGCACTGGAGCGATTGTGGCATAAAAACAAATCCCATCAAGCATTCATACTATATAAATATACATTCCTAAAATAAAATTCCTCCCTCCATGCTGTCAAACAAGCCTACTTTGTCACTCTTGTCAGGAATCCCAGAGCTCGCGGCGGCGCACGGGTCTGCGCATGCGCAGAACGCCGATGTGCATTAGCCGGCGGGCACTAGGACATAGGCAACTGCGGAAATCGCGCATGCGCACTCGCGATCGCGCACCTGGCACCAATGACAGCGCAGGGCGCACTATTTAAACCGGCCCTTTGCATGCTCAAATTGCCGTATGGTCTTGTTCCTGTTGATTCCTGCTCGTTCTGTTCCTGTGATTGCTTTGTTGCCGACCCAGCCTGACCCTGATTCTGTTGACGGTCTCCTGGTCTGGCCCTTGGCTCGTTTGACTATTCTCTGCCTGATCCTGACTATCTGACCTCCGTTGCTGAACCTGGCCTGTGACCCGACTACTCTTAGCCTGCTGCCCTGTACCGTCTGCCTCCGCTGTTACCGACCTGGACTGTTTGACTTTGCTGTTCCTGTTCGGATCCATCCACCCTGCAAGGATCCATCTGCTACTGCCTAGGTCTGCTCCGCCTTTTCACAACAGGCCCATACCCGCTACGTACCACTGGCAATTATTTCTACCACAGCTGGGTGGTACTCGGGGGCCACGACCTGGTCTCAGTTTGCTCCAAGTCCATCCCCACCATCAGGGGCTCTGGTGAATAAGCAGTCTGGGGCTTAGACTCTGCGCCCTGGGGAATCCCGATCTGTGGATCTCTAGAGCCCTCGCCAGCTGGTACCTGACACTTATTAATACCTTGTCATCCAGTCTTCATCATCTCTTCTCTACTTTTAACTCTCTACTTTCTCCACCGCCCCCTCCACCCAGTACCTCACTCACTGCTTACGAGATTGCCAATCATTTCAAAAACAAGATTGATGCAATTCATAGGGGCATCTGCACTGCACAGACATCTATCCCACCTAGCATATATTATACTAAACCTCCCTCAACACTTTCCTCATCTGTCCTTGCTACTACTGAAGAGGTCACTAAAGTTTTCTCAGAAGCCCATCTCACCACCTTCCTCCTGGATCCTGTTCCCTCACAACTACTACAGTCACCCTCTTATTCTGTCCTATGCTCCCTCACTCACATCTTCAATCTCTCCCTTTCTAATGGCACCTCCCTCTCCCCTCTAAAGCATGCACAGATCACTCTCTTACTTAAAAGCCCTCACTGGACCCCACCAACCTGAACAACTTAAGACCCATCTCTCTGCTCCCATTTACCTCTAAACTCTTAGAACGCTTAGTCTACAATCGCCTAAGCTCCTACCTCACTGACAACTACCTTTTCAACCATTTTCTGTCTGGCCTTCGCTCACTCCACTCAAACTGCCCTACTAAAACTCACTAATTACACTGTTCAACAGGTAAAAAGTTTTGGGCATAAAATTAGCTACTCTTACATAATTGTGGGGTGCTGAAAACGAAAATGACCCTAAAAAATGTTGATTGGCTCTAGTTTCCATGATATATTCACCCATCTAATGACGTAAGCCATTCAAAATTATGATGCAACTTCAGCTGCATATTGCGCAATTGATACTGGTGACCAATAGAAAATTGCATGTATACTGAGATGATGCAATATTAGCCTTTAATTGCATCACTTCACTGCATAAAAGCTGCAGTATCTGTAGCTGATTGTAGTTCGACAGCGTCTTTACATTTCGTTTTATGCTTATATAGGTTACTCAGTAATGCCTCAAACTTGTGTGAATAAAGCAGATAATTTCTGCTATATCTGCGGTGAAATAACTTTTATCTCACAAAAAAGGAGGATAACAGGAATGATTAAGAAAGCCTACAACTTGTATTTTGGCTGCAAGATAGGAGACCAGGACAAGAGCTGGGCACCACATATATGCTGCAATTCTTGTGGGACGGCACTGGAGCAATGGTTGAATGGAAAAAAGGCATCTATGCCTTTCGCTGTGCCAATGATTTGGAGAGAGCCAACAGATCATGTTAGTAATTGTTACTTTTGTATGGTGCCTCCAACAAAAGGGCTAAATAAGAAGAAAAAGTTATCTGTGCACTATCCAAATATTCCATCGGCAATACGTCCAGTTCCTCATGGAGAGGGGCTACCAATTCCTAAAGCACCAGAATCCTTTGTGGTTGAGTCAAGTGAGGAAGAACCTGAAGCATGTAGTCATCAACCGTCAACCTCACATGACCCAGACTTTCTTCCATCCACATCCACTGAACCACACCTCATTACACAAGTGGAATTGAGCGATCTTATCAGAGACCTGGATCATCCGAAGAACAAGGCAGAGCTTTTGGGGTCAAGACTACAACAGTGGAATCTCCTAGCAAGTGATGTTCGTACGTCTTTCTACCATCATCGTCAGAAAGATCTGATCCCATTCTTCGTCCAGGAAGGTGATATTGCTGTATGTAACAATGTTCATGGTTTAATCTCAGCCATCGGCGTATGCTATGATCCCGATGAGTGGAGGCTGTTCATTGATGCTTCAAAGGCGAGTCTTAAAGCTGTTTTGCTCCATAATGGCAATCAGCTGCCGTCAGTTCCAGTTGCTTACGCAGTTTCAATGAAAGAAACGTATGAAAACTTGAACGAGCTTTTAAGGTGCATCAACTATGATGAACATCAGTGGTCGATTTGTGGTGACCTGAAGGTGATTGCTATCCTACTTGGACTTCAAGGTGGATATACTAAGTACTGCTGCTTCCTCAGTGAGTGGGACAGTCGTGCGAGAGAAATGCACTATGCCAAAAGAGACTGGCCATTACGCCAGTCATTGCAGCCTGGAGAAAAAAATGTTAACTATCCAGCACTTGTAGACAGCAATAAGATCTTATTACCTCCATTACACATCAAGTTGGGATTAATGAAAAACTTTGTTAAGGCAATGGACAAGAATAAAGCAGGTTTCAAGTACCTGTTTAGCAAATTTGCAGCACTTAGTGCTGCAAAAATAAATGAAGGAGTCTTTGTTGGGCCACAGATTCGTAAACTTATTCATGATGATGAGTTTCTTTCTCTGTTGCGTGGAAAGAAAAAGGCTGCCTGGACAGCATTTGTATCAGTGACATCAAATTTTCTTGGAAACAATAAAACACCAGACTACAAGAAAGTGGTAGAAAAACTCATTCAGACTTACAGAAATCTGGGTTGCAACATGTCTCTAAAAATTCATTTTCTACATTCGCATCTGGATTTTTTCCCACCAAACTGTGGAGCAGTGAGTGATGAACACGGAGAGCGCTTCCATCAAGACATTGCAGCTATGGAAAGAAGATATCAAGGTAAATGGAGCCCATCAATGCTTGCTGACTATTGCTGGACAGTTGTAAGAGATAGCCCTTTCCTCGAATACAAGAGAAAAGCCAAGAGAAGCAAAACCGACACAAACTGAAGACAAAACTAGTGAGAATCCTAAGTATTAAAATGATTCAACTTAGCTTATGGCTATAATTTTTCTTGGTAATCATATGCAATATATTATGTCATTTAGGCTTTGTTATGTAGTCAATATCACTTGCTTTATATTTGTGGAAAGACATCTATCTATTTAATTATTGTGCATTATGTAGTCATTACGCCTATAGTAGAAAACTTTCCGTTTACAGAAAAACTAGAGCCAATTGACAAATTTCATTGTTATATTTGAACTCAGAATGTGAAATTCATTAAGAAATTGATCCTTTTGTTTCCAAAACTGGCAAAAAATAAAAATTTGTTGAACAGTGTTATTTACTAACTGCTAGAAGCAATGGTCACTACTCCATACTCTTACTACTTGACCTCTCTGTAGGTTTTGATACTGTTGACCATCCCCTCTTCCTCAAAAAACTCCACTTTCTTGGACTACAAGACTCTGCTCTCTCCTGGTTCTCCTTCTACCTATCACAGCGCTCCTTCAGTGTCACCTATAACTCGGTCTCCTCCTCTCCACTTCCTCTTTCTGCAGGGGTCCATCAAAGATCTGTCCTTGGACCTCTTCTCCCTTGGTCACTTGATAAACTCACATGGCTTCAAGTATCATCTCTATGCTGATGACACACAAATCTATCTTTATACTCCTCACCTCTTCAGTCTCCTCACGCATTACTAACTTACTAAGTGACATATCAGCATGGATGTCACTCCACGTCCTCAATCTAAATCTAAAATGGAGCTCAAACTATTCCCTTCAGCCCATGCCCCCTCCCCTGACTTTTCCATCAAGATCAATAATACAACCATCAGTCTCTCCCCTCATGCCAGGGTACTAGGTGTAATCCTGGACTCCTATCTGTCCTTTCAACCACTGTCCAAATCTTGTAGACTTCACATCAGCAACATCTCCAAGATACACCGTTTTTAACCACTGAAACCACTAAGAAACGTATTCACTCCATTGTTATTCTTACCTTGACTATTGTAACTTCCTTCTCATTGGCATACCTAATCACAAGCTATCCCCTCTTAAGTCCATCATGAATGCTACTGATAGACTCGTCCACCTTACCAACCAATCAATATCTGCCATCCTTCTCTGCCAATACCTCCACTGGCTTCCCATTGCCACACGAATAAAATGCAAAACATTAACAATAACATATAAAGCCATTTATAACTTTGCCCCAAATTATATCACCAATCTTGTCTCCAAATATCACCCAAATCGTCCTCTCCGCTCCTCCCACAACCTCCTACTCTCTAGCTCCCTTGTCTCCTCCTCCCATACTCATCTCCAGGTCTTCTCCAGAGCCTCCTCCATCCTCTGGAACCCTCTAACCCAATCTATCTGACTATCGCTTACTCTGCCCACTTTTAGGCTATCTCTGAAAACCTCTCTCTTCAGAGAAACCTATCCTGCCTTCAGCTAATAACCTAAACTTCTATTTCTCCTATCAATTCATCCCACACAGTTATTGCCTTTTGTACCACCAGCCCCTCCCTCTTAGATTGTAAGCTTCAAGAGCAGGGCCCTCCTAACCCTCTTGTATTGAATTGTATTGCCTTCCTTTATATTGTAAAGCGCTGATCAAACTGTTGGCGCTATATAAATTATGTATAATAATAATTTCTCACCAAGGTGATTTGAGTCACCCATAGGCTCCTACCCTCATCTGTTCTAGCATCTGATTTCCTGTATGGGAAGGCTCTTTCTCATGGGTAGCTCATTTTTAATCAGGATTAATATCTACTAGAACCCAGATAATGGACCCCCTGTAAGAACATGTGTCATCATTGATCTAATAGGCTTACTTACCCTGTGTCAGTGAGAGGCTGATGAAGGAGAGAGAAGGGGGCGCCGACAATGGCTGAGCCATGGGAGTCTATGGGTGATGTTGTCACGGCTCTGGTAATTCACAGCTGTTGTAGAGAGCCCCCTTAGATAGGGGAGCTGGAGCTGCAGAATCACATGACTGGACTGGAGTGGATTAAAAATAGGTAAGTATGCAGATCTTCTGTATACAGGGTGTGCCTGATAGGTAGGAAGAAGGGGGAGGGACATTTTTAGGATTAGTTAGTTTTTAGCCTTTACCACCACTTTAACTATCTTGTCAAGGGAATCCTGGTCTTCCGCTCAGAGGTGCAAGATTAACCTTCATACTGCCCTTCTAAGGAGTTCATAGCCAGTCCTGCCTGCTGAGCAGGCAGGACCCCATATGATTGGATTGGGCCCTGCAATTTCTTGATCCAGCCACCCAAGTCCTGACCCAGCCTTGGGTACTTGGGTAACTGCTGTGGCAGTAGACCTGCCAAGAATAAGAGTAGTAGGATGCCTACTTCACTCTGGAGTGGTACTACCAGGAACCGCTTTCAAGCCACTCCCGTTACCATTGTATGACATGGTCAATCCTATTTGTCATGTTTAACAGAAAAAGAAACTGACCAAATGATCAGACAAGTAACCTTAACTTGCAGTTTACTAAACAAGTGCTTTGTTGGAAGCAATGATGCAAAGCAGGTATACAATGGCAAACAGAATGCATACTCTGCAGTGTAATACAAAACAGCTTATGAAAGTTGCGCAAATATGGACTCTTTACAGCAAAGTCTCCCGGGCTCAATCAGGGTAATGTGGCTGCATAGCATAGTCTTTATAAAACTCTTTAACAACAGTAAAACACAAGCAGCTACTTGCAATTGTCTTTATAAACAGTGTACCTTTCAGTGAAGTCCAGGGTAGCACTGGTAACACAAGCAAACAGCTGGAGGCATTAAAAAGCCGAAAGACAAGAAGGCCACCCCAATGGAACTAGAGTACTGTGTTAGCAATAGGGAGAGGCTCTCCTCAGTGGCTGGGTCTTTGGGAAAATAGTTTGGCTCCTACCTGGTTGCTTGCACCCCAGTTCTGACAGTGGAGGGCCACTTACCTGGCTGAAGATCACTTTCCCAGCTGCCACTGCCCCATCAGCTGTGGCATCTGAGGTGTGGCTTCTGAGGGAGGGAAGCTGAGGAACTTATCTTCCCTGGGGGTATCTGGGAATGCAGGGAGGTGTGGGAAATTGAGTTAAAGAGGCCTGCACCTACATCTGAGCATGGTGAGTAAATGGGCACTCCACTACATAGTCTGGATAAATGAAGCACAGAGAATATAATATTTATTAGAAATCTTTTAACTAAAGAACTACAATCTAGCTAAAAGCATATCCCTCTTTTAAAACACAGACACATTTAAAATCTAAAATACAACCAGAAAGGAATATTATCACCTTCCCTTGCAGTGGTAATTTATCTAAACAACTTCCTAGCAAAACCTGATTGCCAAAGAGTAGAACAGGGCTTTAGATTTCCTTAAATTACAATAGGGTTATGCTACAAGTCCATTTTTGTAGGATTATCAAAGAGCAAGATGTAAAGTATTAAAAACCAAAGTCCAAATTACTGCACAATTTCCTCAACAAATATTAAACAATACAAAGAATTGATACAGATATAAAATGTAAAAATGTAAAGTGGTACTGAGCTCACATTTTGTTTGAAAACTGCTGTCAGGCAGGTTGTTTATAATAGAGAAGACCATAGTGATCTCGTGTCATAAATGCCTCCCCCTGTAATACAATCTGAGCCGCAGCTCAGACCACATTTAGGGAACCCACTCTGTGCTATGGTGATGTGACAAAAGTACAGGAGTGCCTTCATCGCAGCCCAGCTATTCAAGCAGCTGAAGAGATGAAACCCAGAAAGAAGACCGGGCAAAGATAAAAGCACCTAGGACCAGCAATAGCAGTGATAGCGCAGCACTGGAGGGCTCGGTTGACAGGTTAAGCCTTCCAATTGACAGGCTGGCCATACATGGATGGAAATTCGCCTGGTCCCTACTGAACCAGCCAGATTTCGATCCACATATGGCCAGCCTGTTTAATTTTATCCACTTGGTCGGCTGTGCAGCTATAGCCAGCAGTGCTGATAAGTGTATTCTGGAAATGAGTCTTTTTTTTGTCATTCCACCCATTGGTTAGATGAAAAAAAAAAATTACTCATCTAAGGGCTGCTCAAGTCTTTCATTAGGTGCTAATATACCAATAATACTAGCACATTATGGCATAAACCTGCAATAGGGGCCATTTTTTACATTCTTTAGTGGCGTTTAACCCCTTCCTGCCAGCACCTCCCGGGCCATGTAAAAGGTTTCAGATGCTGAGAGGTGGAGACTGGTGATTTGTTGTCACAGCTTTTACATGATCGGAAAGCTCCAAGTAGAGATCGGGAGCTTTCCATTACTGGTAACTGTGATGGGAGTGCGCAGGGCATGTGCTCTCAGGACAGCATTGTTTACATTTTGGTACGCATTTATTCAGCCTCTCCACAGTAAGGCCCACCCGCTGAGAGGCCGCATATATGCTTATGGCTGACGTGAAGAGGTTAATAACACTTTAATGCATGATTGAATTCATTGCCATATGCTGTCACTTAAAACATACAGTAAAGCTCAAAATGGGGCCAAGTCTAACAGTAATGGTCAAAAGGGGGCAAGTCTAATATCATCTGAACACTTGAGCAGATTGATACAAGCTGAGGTTTTCACAAAAGATGCATCAGTTCTCCTGAATGCTTTTTTTCAATGTTTTGATCAGATTATGAGATTAATCTATATTATACCCATATGTTGGTGGAAGGATCCTATTAATATGATGTCATGCAAAAAAATTATATGGGGCAGAAGAATGTTCAAGTTCAGTCGCTCTAGGAAAAAGTATCCAAAATCACCAATGTATTACCCACATAAACACAAAAAGTCTGGCTAATAAAACCATCATTATATCTCAAGGCTAGTTCAGTATAAAGAGATTAATTCCCATTGTTCAATTGACCTCTGCAATCAATATTCAGTGGAACTAATAAAAATATTAGGACATCTTCTGTGTGCAAATAAAATGCTAACTACATGGATAATTTTTGATTATACTACTGTATTGTTGCTGTCAGGCATTGGTTTAGTAAAGCACAGCTGTTAACCTTGAACTTTTATATAAACTGTGGTGACCCCCTAACCATTGCAGAATTTTCTGATGATTAGCCAATGTTAAGGGTCTTGTATAGTACCATAGACCTGTGACTGATTGCAGAGGAGCACAGGTTGATTATAGGTTGTGATGTAGCTGGACTGAGAAAATGCTTGGTTATTAATGTATATGTAAAACCTAAAAATTAAGTTAATTTTCTCCTCTATGTTCATTGAATAAAAGTGTTATAATTTTTTTTTGCATTTGTTTGATAAATGCAAAACCAAAAAAAAACCTGTTGATCCTACTAGATTTCCACAGCTACCTTGTGCACTCTGCAAATGTTATCTTGAAAAATGTTTCCTTGCGGCCCAGGTTACTACAAAACACCCTCTCACTGCTTGTTGATAAGGAAACGGGAGGTGCTTTGTAGTCCTGTCATGGTGACAAAACTGCTCCTTAATAGATCCAATAGTTTAAATGAGCAGTGTCACCCAAGCACATTCAATGTTTTAATGCCAGGATCACCAGGTGAAAATGAAATAACAAAGGAAAAATGAATGCAGCCAGGAGAGTGAACAGTAAAGCACAGAGGTTTTGCAGCAATTCTGAGCAGAAAGCTCAGCCTGTATAAATAATAAATACATGTATGGCTGCTCTCATGTTCAGATAAATTAGGAACATATCATAATTCTCAAATTCCTGATACTTTGTTTATTCATAATTAACACTTGCTTATAACATATTATTAAATGCGAATAACAAAGGAAACAGAATACAATTAGAACTTTAAGGGCTTGTATACACTTGTGGGGGCAGTAAAAACACATGGGTGAGTTAGGTTTTATCATTCCCCAATAGCTCCCCCTTAAGCTGCAAAGTCAGTAGCCGAATGTGTACACATGGTGCATAGTATGGCCAAATATTTGTGTACACCTGACAATCACACCTATGTGAGTTTGTTGGACATCCCATTCCAAAAACATGGGCGTTCTATGGAACTGGCCTTCTCTTTGTAGTTGTAACAGTCTCAACTCTTCTGGGAAGGTTTTCCACCAGACTGTGGAGTGTGTCTGTGGTAATTTGTGCTCATTCAGAGTTTTTGTGAGGTTATTTACTAATATTGCAAGAGAAGACCTAGTTCCTGGCATTCTGCTTCACTCTAAGAGTGTTCAATGTAGTTAAAGTGATTGTTAACCCTTACAATTAAGTGACTAGCCTTGAGTGATCTACAGAGATTAAGCAAATCCTCCTACAAACATTGCACCTGCTTATCTGTAGCCCTCTCTTTTCTACATCCATTCAAAGTCCAGAATTTATAAAGCTTGTCTGAGCAGGAATCAGGGGGTGGAGAGTTGAAATTACACACTTTAGAGCTCAGTGAGGAGAGTGTTGAAAGCTGATTGGAGGAAAGGGACACACCCCCTTCACACAGTACACAGGAACAGAGCTGAGGCTGTCACTTTGCTGGAGGTCCCTCCCCTGTCACCATTTTTCTTTTGGTGTCAGGAAAACTTGTCAGAAGTGACCCATACAGATAGCGGAGGAACAAAGCAGCAGAAAGAAATCAAACACTTAGTGCTCTTACTTCAGCCAAGTACACACTATAGAGGGATACACTTTGTTCATATTTCATGTCTGAGGTTTACAACCACTTTAAGGTCAGGGATCTGTGCTAGCCACTCAAGTTCCTCCACACCAAACTCATCAGTCCATGACATTTTGGAGTGCAAACCACAGAAATACAGAAAGGAGCGTCAGACTAAAACCAGATGAAAAAATCCGAGACAATTTTAATAGTTGATAAAAATGTCTAATCAAAACATCCAACATGTTTTGGGGGCAAGACCATTCTCCCTTCCATCAGGCTAAACACAGGATAAAACTTGGATGAACAACTTAACAGAAGTTGCTGAGCAGCAATAATGTTTTTGGAGCTGGTTTGGTGTATTGTCATGCTGTATTACAAAAGGGTCTTTTCCCAAACTGTTGTCATGTGGTTGGGAGCACACAATTGTCACTGAATACTCTAATATTACCATACTCTTCACTGCAAACCTGAACTAACTTGGGGGCAGGTGTACACAGGGTACATGTAAAAATGAAATATTCTAAGCCTGACCAATAACAGGAGCTTCGTGTGGCCTTGTACCAGCAGCTGCTGTACTGATATGTTGTCATCTTAGTGTTCATTGTATTTTTCACCAGTTATAAAACTGAGCCAATATATGGCAGCATTTGCATCTGGCACCTGCTAGCAGAAGATCCAGCTTGTAATCAACTCACTATCTTTACAGCATCATAAAGCATTTAACACTTGCCCGTTTCCCAGGCGGCAGTATATGCTGGGATGTGTGCACGTGCTCTGATAAACATGCATCTCATTGAAGGCCACATGATGGCAATAAAATACACCCAGGTGTTTACTATTATCACCACCTTTCTATCATTAAAGGGGTATTAACATGGTGGGTCTAATCATTTCTCACCTCGAATAAACTGTCCCCTCAAGGAGAACTCATTACATCGAAGAGTAAACACTGCTTTCCGCTAATGTACATCACATTCAGAAAGAAGTTTAAATGATCATGTTTGGTATATGTCATCCCATTTAAGGAAAACGTATTTAAAGTTATTCTGCATTTATTAAATACTACCAATTATTTATTACAAAATATTACATACTACTTACAGTACGGGAAACAGGGAGGTACAAAATAAAAAAGTTTGCTGAACTTATATTAAGAATGTACAGACTTTACACTCCTTATAAGCAACTATTGCAAACTCATAATAACAAAATAAATTATTTGGCATTTCAGCATGGCAAACTTTATTTTTTTACCTTTGCCCACCAAATATGCAGAGAGAGTAACATCTACTCTTTTATAAACGTTAAATTGCATCTCAGAGAGATTTTGACAGGCAGTAAGGAGTTCTTCTTACTGTGTTTTAACCCCCTAAATACCGGACAACTAGGGCACTACCACCAGCTGAGTGTGACAGGGGATATAATTCATGTGTACACTCGCAGCTGCTGGCCTCTGCAGTAAAAGGGGGAGTGGTAGTGGTGGGGGGCAGTAAAAACATGGCCCAACCTCAGGGTTCTAATATCCCCAGACGTGAATGTAAAGAAGCCCTAAGTGCCTATTTTTGTTTTAACACCTGGTGAACGTGCAGTAAATGTTATTCTTAAAATGGGTAAATGTTGACCAGTAGTTGGGCAAATGTTGGAGAATGTATGGTGGAATTCTTTAGAAATATGTCCCTTAGGGCTCATTTACACTTGCAGTAGCCATCGGCACAGCGATCCATGGTGGTGCGCTTCTCATAGGGCATTTGACATGCGGTGAGGAAACATTGGGGTTTATTTACTAAAGCTGGAGAGTCCAAAATCAGACTCCTTTCTGCATAGAAACCAATCAGCTTCCAGGTTTCATTGCCAAAGCTTCATTGAACAAGCTGAGGTTAGAAGCTGATTGGTTTCTATGCAGAAGGGAGTCTGATTTTGGACTCTCCAGCTTTAGTAAATAAACCCCATTATGTCATCTCATCATTTCCGGTTTTAACCTCTCAAGGCCCAGACTGCAACTGGATGCATTGCTCACCAAATGCAAAAGAGAGGATAATATTTTCTACCATGGCAGAAGTATGGCTCATTGGACCAGATAATAACTTTTATTTTAAAAATTACACTGAGACAATTTAAACAGATAAGCTACATTTTATTTGGAGGAGCTTTTTATTTTTTTAGGAATCAGTTTACATCTAAGCTGGCAACATTCTTTTAAAATGAGCAGCAATCCAGAGGGCTACCAAGTTTTGTATATTTCCAGCTGATGGTAGAGAGTTATTGCACATCATAATTCCTTACAATGTATTATTTAGTAAGCTAAAAATGGCAACTGATTTTAGCATTTAAAGTGTCAAATTATTTCGTTTCGTTTGGATGGAATGGGGAAATGGTTGGAACTTTTGAGATATATATTTTTTTTGTACTTTGCGTGCCATTGGGGAGATTTCTCTTAACATCTTATGTCTGCAACAAGTTAGGAAGTGGAAATCTCCCCAGAGTGCGGGGAAATTCCCAGACAGTTGTCACTGGAACAGGCAGCTCCAGTGTAAGATTTTGCTCTGTGTGTTTTGATGACAAGTTCCAGTGTCAATGGTCACTGGGACCAATAGAGAGGACCTGACAAAAAGTATAAATCTTCCCCAGTGCACCCAAAAAAATTGTTGTGCTATAGATACATTAAAATTACATCTAAAATTAAGCCATTCTAGTTTTTCAAGCTTCTACCTGCTGCAAAATAACAGTTGGCTATTGGGTAAGGCTGATGTAAGGGCACCATATTTACTGCAGTAGACAGTCGGCCAGGTGCACTAAAATGGGTAGTTGTTGAGGAACATGAATTATAACATCATATTTTGGTGCATTGTGTGTCAAATTACCTATTATGTTGCATTATATATAGTTTATTTGGTGCATGGTAGAATGTGTAACTCTCTCACCCAATTTTTTTGGCACACAGCTGCACACCTCTATTGACAAACCCATTTTCTGTACCAATATTTATTTTGTGCAGACTAAGAGACTTTTTGTGCAAAAAGTTGCACTTTTAATTTTTTGTTTGCTGTACTAATCAAATCTTTCAATTAAAACCCTCCAAATGTAACTATTATTTGACATATCCGAAAAAATATGCTTCAGTAACATTAGTTTACCTGGCCCAGTGTTTTTTTGCACAATATGATATTTGCTTATGAATGACCTCTGTAATCTGATTGGCTGCTGTGGACATCATCTGCAATTTTCTTTTCCTTTGCTAGTCTAGATATCCACTATAGCAAATACACACCTGCACATATAACACAACTGCAATAAATAGCTGTTCATTCACAAAGCTAACTGCGTAATGAAATTAAACCCATTGACCTGTACACTGCAGCAGCCAGTGAGGTCTGGCCCTGTTCAGACTTGTGCTCTAGGATAGGAGGATGGAAACATGGGGCCCAAAGAAAAATCATGTTTACTCTCCTGAGTATTACAACAGGATGAAACAAAAAAAAAATATACAAAGTCCTAAATCATTTCCGCATGCAGTAATAAACTGAATGGAAAGTGGGAATGGACCGGAAAAAAAGCATTAGTTTCACATATCCATCAACATTAGACATATATGAGTGTAAATAAATCACAGATCCACAGGTATTTGTATAGTACATTTTAAATATAGGGTGGAATGCTTTATAATGACAGAAGTCACCACCAGCTTCCAGACAACATTTTACTGGCCACTTACATTCCAAGAAACAAAATCATATAACTTACATCTGTGACTGCTAGCAAGCTTACTGTATATGTTTTCACAGATTTTTTCTTTCACCTTTTATACATAACATATAAAGTTGTGATCTATCCAGTCTTCTGAAATATAATCACAGTTTTCATCACCTACTTATTATCTATCGACAGGGGCGGACTGACAACTCATGGGGCCCCCGGGCAATAGGGGATCATGGGACCCCTGTGTCCTTGCCCAAACTCAAAAAAGCCTATGAAAAAGGTACCAGGGGCATCTCATGGGGCCCCCTACTCACCCCGGGCCCTCGGGCAGTGCCCGAGATTCCAAATGGTCAGTCCACCCCTGTTTATCGACTATATATTTCAGTAAATTATAAATAAATTCAATAAATTAGATATAATTAGGTGCTTGCCACAATTGTGAAAGAATATTTGAACGAACAATCTTTTGTTGTGAAAATTACAGTAGCAATCTCAGCTACCAAAAAAGCAACAATGACAAATAATATTACCTAATGTGCCTGGATACAGGAAATGCATGTGTGTATTAATTTCAGGTATTTTAGAGAAGTGCTTCTAAAATCTAAATGTTTTTTACCTTAAAGGATAAGTTCACTTTTTGCTCAAAAATAACAAATGTACATTTTGTTGCAGATTTAAAAAAATGTGCATTTATTATTTTTGGCTGCAGGTGCCTGTAAAGCATTGCTGGGGCTATGCAGGTCTCCTGCAGACCTGTCAGTATATCTGCTTGCCCGTATGGGATGTATGGACAAGCAGATATACTGACAGGAAAATTCAATAAACTACCATGGCGCTCCAAAGCGCCATGGTAATTGATAGAGAACTACAAGCTGAGAGCCACTAAGGCTTTCGGGACTTGTAGTTCAGTCATTCACAGAACACTGAGAATGTCTGATGTGGGTGGAGCCTTGCATGGCCACTCTGTTTTTAAATCCGACTGCTTGTACAGGGAACTTCTTCATGTACTTCTGTCACAGGAAGGGGGGGGGGTTGTCAGCATGCGGAGGCTGCAGCATTGGGAACACGTTACACGTTCCACTCAAAATACGGGTGGAGCATGTATCATGTTCCCAAAGGTGAACTTATCGTTTCATGCATTTGCTGCATTAAGACGCACCACCACCTTGCCCAAAGCAAACCGTGCCTGCTGGGTCTGCCTGAAGAGGACGTAATCAACCTTTCTGTGCAATATACAGTTGTGTTCAAAATAATAGCAGTCAGACATCACTAACCTGACCAATCACTGTTTTTGGTAGAAATGATATTTCTACATGGCAAATAATTTACTAGCAGGTGTAGTAGAGTAATAGAAATCCAACAGACCCAACAGTCTCGACATGCATGCTGCTGATTCTGTGTAATTGAATCACTAATTGAAAGGGGCATGTTCAAAATAATAGCAGTGTGGAGTTCTATTAGTGGGGTCATTCATTCTTTTAAAAACAGGTGGCAATTATTACCCTTTTTAAGGAAGGAAGGCAGCAAATGTTGTACATGCTGGTTACAGTGCATTTCCCTCTGAAATTCTGAGGAAAATGGGTTGTTCCAGACATAATTCAGAAGAACAGCGCACCTTGATTAAAAAGTTGATTGGAGAGGAAAAAACATATAAAGAAGTGCAGAAAATGATAGGCTGCTCAGCTAAAATGATCGCAAATGCTTTAAAATGGCAGCCAAAACCTGAAAGACGTGGAAGAAAGCGAAAAACTACCATCCGAATGGATAGAAGAATAGCCAAAATGGCAAGGACTCAGCCAACAATCAGCTCCAGGAAGATGAAAGAAGGTCTAAAGTTACCTGTGAGTACTGTTACAATTAGAAGACGTCTATGTGAAGCCAAGCTATCTGCAAGAAGCCCCCGCAAAGTCCCACTGTTGAAAAAAAGAGCCATGGCCAAAGAGCACATTGACTGGCCTAAAGAGAAATGGTGCAACATTTTGTGGACTGATGAAAGTAAGATTGTTCTTTTTGGGTCTAGTGGCCGGAGACAGTTTGTCAGACGATCCCCAAACACTGAATTCAAGCCACAGTACACTGTGAAGACAGTGAAGCATGGTGGTGCAAGCATCATGATATGGGGATGTTTCTCATACTACAGTGTTGGGCCTATTTATCGTATACCAGGGATCATGGATCAGTTTGAATACATCAGAATACTTGAAAAGGGCATGCTGCCTTATGCTGAAGAGCAAATGCCTTGAAATGGGTGTTCCAACAAGACAACGACCCCAAACACACCAGTAAACATGCAACATCTTGGTTCCAGACCAACAAGATTGACGTTATGGAGTGGCCAGCCCAATCCCCGGATCTTAATCCAATAGCAAACTTGTGGGGTGACATCAAAAATGCAGTTACTGAGGCAAAACCAAGAAATAGAGAAGAACTGTGGAATGTAGTCCAATCATCCTGGGCTGGAATACCTGTTCACAGGTGCCAGAAGTTGGTTGACTCCATGCAACACAGATGTACAGCAGTTCTCAGAAACAGTGCTTATACAACTAAATATTGATTAAGTGATTCAAAGGAAAGCAAAATCTTCAAACATTTTTCAGTTTATATAGTGAATGTTTGAGTTTGTAAAGAAGAATACAAACACTGCTATTTTTTTGAACAGTCTAATATTCACTTTTCTTCAATTTGTTTAGAGGAACAACACAAATTTGATCTATTTTTCTTCATGTTTTGATTTGGAATAGAATGTGTAATGTTCCCAATGCATTTGTGTGTATGGAAATAAAAGCTATTAGAAGGATTTTGAGCTTTATTCACTTTTTTCAACACACTGCTATTATTTTGAACACAATTGTAAGTGTACAGAGCAGGTAAGTTTAACATCTTTTTATTTTTTTTAATTTGCCCTTACTATCACTTTAAGATGTAAAAATGGACAAGAAAGATGGTCTATCAGATGGAAAACAGACAAAAGAATCCTGCTGTACAGAACAAACTTTCTGTAGAAGCTAGTCTTTGAAAGAGTCTTTTCCTGAAAAATCTTTCCAATTTCTGAAACAGATAAACATTCGACTCAGGCTCATTGTCAAATGAGTGTGTGGGCAGGGCTCTGTGCCCGATACAGGGACCCTCGCGAACGCAGTTGCTAATGCCCTGGTAACAAGGGCACAGGGTCGCAGACATGCGACGATCAGCATTAAAGCGGCACCCCAACTCAGAGGAAAACCATTCGCCTTGCACAGTTCCACTTGATATACCTAAATACTATGCAATTAAGCACATTTCTCATGTCACTGTACACCACCTCTTCATGAATGCAGCAATTCTGAAGGGACATCACAGAGCCTGTGTTCTGCTCACCAGCGCAGCCATGATTGTCCGCTCACTCCCAGTGACAAAATGTGAGTTCCTGCCAAATGCATACAGTGCAGACCTCTGTTGCTAATGAGCTTTAAACTTGACTTGGATCCACTTCCTTACTGTCCCTAGGTGCCCCCAGTGCCACACTATACAGTACGTCCCTTGTATGGGGTACCGATCACTAAGGAGGGGGTCAAGCTCACCAACCCCTTTGCTACTGGGGGTGACTTCCCTGCCAGGTACCAACCTTCCCACTGCCGGACTGCTTTCGCATTCACACCACTTTACAGGTTACCTGTAGCTGCCTCTTCCACCAACTCCTCTGTACGATTAACCCTTCACTGGTGGCCCTTTTGTCTCTCCTTGTTATACAAGCCCTGTTTGCATGCACTTCTTGGGGAAGAACCTCAGGCCAGGCACTTAAACAGTTAACAAACTTTTACTGAAGAACTTCACTGAAATCTTGCAGCATAACCCTCACTTCCTACCCCAGGTTGCCAGCTCATACCTTTCCAAGTGTTCAAGTCCATTCAGTCTTCTGTGGGACCCCTAAACTGGGTACCCACAAAGGGGTTGCTCTCCTGAGAGGCAGTAGTTATATCAATAAGTGAACTCTCACTATAATAACCCTCCAAAGAAAAGTCACACTTTCACCCTTAAAAGCAAAATGAATACTCAAACCTTTTCTCTCTGTGAAACCCAACAACCCCTAACCTCTTACGTAAAATAAATAAATAAATAAATTATAATATAGAAACAATATATAAAATAAAAATATACAAAAGTCCAAAATAAAGTGTCCAAAAATTAGTGTCCAAAATATCCAAATATAGGTAGTCCTCCATAATATTTTAATTCAGTGTGTCCAACTTATTTCTCCATTCCAAACCACTTAATACCTCGAGAAAAAATAACTAAAATAGTGTATTACCTTCAAAATTAATTGTATATACCTTAAACAAAATAAGTATATACTTAAATAGGTGAAAAATAAATATGTGCAAAATAAATATAAATAACCAGATTCAACTGTGAGTGACACGTGAATCATGCAATAAAAATCACTCTGTGTACACTCCAATAAACGTGAAAAATTATGTACACTCAAATAACAAAAAAATAAAAAAATAAAAATATTATATTATATTTAAAGTATTAAATCAATAAAACCACATAAAGTGAAACAAATCAATCAATCCATGAATCAGTGAAGTGAACACTCCGTGACCACCTCTAAACAGTGAGATTAAATACAATTACCCTCATGGAGTAATATCAAGCATAGCAGGATGTATACAGCAGTCACTTCCAAGCTTGCATCCACCATATATATAGTAACCTTCAATTCTCCAAATTCCTCAAAGGTAAAGAACAGATCCATGTATTATATATATAAAGAATATAGCAAAATTTAATATATATCTTACATTTGGGGTTAATTTTGGACAGCATAACTTTCAGACCAGTCTCAGCAGTCTACATGGCTTCAAGCCACGTTTTTCCAGTTTTCAGAAGAGGTCCGGAAGTGACGAAACGCGTCAATGAACGTGACGGCTGACGTCACACGCTAAACCGGAAATAGCGGCGTGGCCATTTTGAACGTGGTTACATTATTGAATGTCATGTCATGTTGAATTATTCCCTTTTCCCATCTAGAGTGTTAACTTTTTGTTTCCTCTTATGTATTGTACTGTTGATAATAGGGGTTTAATGCATACTTTAGTAAAATGGCCTCAAAACAGGATGGTGTTAAAGATAATAATCAAATGTTTATGAAAAGGCAGTGGAAGATAGTAGAAGAGTTGTAGGGAGGGGAATAGGAAAATAAATATTTTTCGGCAAGTGGCCAGAACTTGTTGCTGGGCAGATTAAAAACGCAAAACACATAATAAATGCACCACATGTGTTTTCTGTGACGTCCCCATTGAAGTCTATTGAACCAAAAACACATTGCTTTGTGTTTAAAAAAGTCCCTGACCCTTTCCAAATATGCAGTGGCTCAAAATAGGAACCGATGATAGGAAATCATGGTAAATGGACTTTAGTGCGTTTCTGCAAAAAGCACTAAAATAATACATTGGTGTGAACGAGGCCTTAGGGTGTTGGACTGTCCAAGAAAGGGTTTTCCATGGGTAAGTACTAGTGACCATTCCATGATGCTGAGAGATATATATACTGACGAATATCATGTCAAGCGTTGCATATTAATTCTTGTGACTACAGTATGTGGCTTCTATTCTTATTGTATATAGATAGCTAATAGGCTTTGGATGGGGATAATAAAAGGTTTTGAGGTGTTACAGTATACAGAAATGTAATGTAAGCTATTAAATGTTAAGATGTTTAAATGTGATACTAATAATCATTTTTTATTTATATATTAAGTTCTGTTTGTATACCTTAAAAGTCTGCTGTTCTTGCTAACTCTTCTTTAAACAAGTACTGCAAATGCCCAGTATGTTTGAATGTTGGAAAATACTATGCCTCTATAAATCCATATTGTAGTGTATTGTAGCACTACCCCCTGAGGAGTGGCTAGAGATTTGGGTCCTCTTATAGTCCTGCACAGCCAGGCAACATGCATTCCTCCCAGACTTGCTTCCATGAGACAGCAAACAGTCCTTGAGCTTGGTTTGTTTGTAGTTTATTAGGGGTATTGAACCTGGATGTATGGAATACCCAAGGAAACTGCAACTGAGGAGAACGTCTTGGAACTATGTACAAGCCTTTACACAGCAAAATCTCTTCTTGGAGAGCTCTCCAGCCTCTCCTGGTGTACCACCCCAGACCACAGATTATCCTTCTCTATCCAGTAATCTGAAGGAATTCCTGGGCAAGGGGGTCCAGTGCCTGCCTCTTTAAGGTAAATAGTCCCGAGTAAGGAGCTAATCAGGTTCCCCAACTGAGTGTCCCTTTCCCCTTAAACTGCACAGGGGGTGAAAGATTGCTTCGTGTTCCTATGAGCTGGTGGGTTGGTAGCTGCTTTCAGGCCTTCCGCTGGGCTAGCTCCTTCCCTGCTGCACAGGTGGTCCTCATTCTGGGGGCCGTTGAGGTCTGAGCTTTCCTCCTTTCCAGCACCACGGCCTGGAGGTAGTCCCTTTTCTAGCTGGGCCCCCTCCTAGGCTCCTGCACCTAAGCCTTCTCTCTCCAACCTCTACCCGAACTCTTCTGCTACTGAGCAGGCTCTAGCACATTTAAGGACTGCCCTGACCCCATGCCAAGCCTCCTGCTTGGGGATTTGCCAGGGTCCTGTGTGTGTAGGCTAGCCCCTCACCCCCACCCACTGCTTCTAGAATCTTATCCAATAATCTAGAGAAAAGGGAGGTATCAGGGAGCTGACCTGCACAGCCTCTCAGCCCTGACCTAAAATAACCCCTCCTGACTCGACCCAGGCTGCTACTCAGCCTTCCTAGTAGAAAAAAAAACACCTAAGTTAGCTCCCTCTAGCTACCTAGGGTGGTAGAATAGAGGTTTGTGGTATGCATCAGACAACTTTCATGATGGGAATACAACCTTGAAGCAGTCCTAGGGGATTCAGTAAACCTGCTCTCAATTTTACCTTTACTACAGATACACTGTTGAAAATGTATCCAACATAAAAACTCTATTGTTAATCTAAATCCTAGAAGATGTTTAAATAGATCTTCTATACTGACTAGCCAGATCAAGTGCTGTGGCATTGTTTCACAGTTCATAGTATTGCCTTACCCATGTAAACAGTGTTTTACAATAAAACATACTTTTAACGTACTGTTAATGTACTCCAATTGCCACTGACATCCTGCAAGCTGGGGTAAAGCCCTTACTAGGTTATCCATCTGATGGATGGATTGACTGCAGATCATGCCTGACAGGTTTTATCTGATGGCCTGTGTTGGTCTGATGTGGTTATTGTGGACACTAGCATTGCTGACTTTAATATATATATATATATATATATATATATATATATATATAAATACTTTGTTCCACCAAAAAAACAATGCAGAAAGAACATACCCTATAAGCCCAAGCTGGGTATGAGTATAGTAGCATTTGTTCCCATTTCTCTATGTCTCTTAGTGCCTGGAGTAGGAGGTTGGTGGCCTGTGAGCAACAAGAGAACCTGCCCAGAGGAACATGGTTCCCATTATAGATTTCCCCCCCCCCATCTTCTCGGTTATGTCCGTTTAAATCCAAACTCAAATTCTCCCTCACCAAAGTCTCATCAGCAGCACATTTGTAGTAGACATACTTTTTTTTCCATCTGCTTTGTGGCTGGTCATGTAATGAGCAGTATTGTCCTCTTCTGTCTTCCTATTGGGTGGTCCTATATTCTGGTTTGAGGTAGTGACATATGAGAGCCATTTTGTGCCCCCCCCCCCATTATAACAATAATGGCTTGAGTTGAACTCAAGCCAAGGTTCTAGATACAGAGATGAAATTCAGATAAGGTAGTTGTTTTACCTGCGAAAGGATTTGTCTGTCTATCCAGTTCTGGGATTTACACAGCTCTGCTACAATGCCCAGACCTTCCTTACAGGGCAGGAAGACCTAATTCCCCCTAATTCTAATGCCACCATTCAGCAGGCTCCCACAGATACTGCCCACAGCTCTCTACCCATACCTCTGTACAGACTTTCTGTTTGAAAGCTGTAGGAAGTGTCAATGAACTATGAGAGTGCTCACCAGCACCCCCACAGTTCTTTGAGAACTGTAAGACATCTACTGCAGTGGCAGACAGGATTTGTAGTCGATTCACAGGGGGGTCCTGTGCAGGGGTGGACTGACAACTCATGGGGCCCCCGGGCAATAGGGGATCATGGGGCCCCTGTGTCCTTGCCCAGACTCAAAAAAGCCTATGAAAAAAGGTACCGGGGGCATCTCATGGGGCCCCCTACTGACCCCAGGCCCTCGGGCAGTGCCCAAGTTTCCAAATGGTCAATCCGCCCCTGGTCCTGTGTAATGATGGGGGTAGTATGGGGGAGGGGGTCCTGTGTAATGATTAGGGTAGTATGGAGGAGGGGGTCCTGTGTAATGATGGGGGTAGTATGGGGGAGGCAAGAAAGTGTTTTCCCAGGGCCCAATCAATATTAAAGATGGCCCTGCCTGATGATGATGCAGCACCTGTCTTGTGTCGGAGACCTAAAGACAAGATCTGAGGTGATGAGAAGACCCTCCAGCCTTTACCCAACCAGTGTAAGGCACAGTCCTAGTTATCAGGCAATATTCATCTCTTCTGATTTGGTATTAATCCTTCCAGGATCTTTTCCTAACAACCCTAGAGTCAGGAAGCGATGTACATAATTATACACATTACAGTGTGATACGAGTAGCTGACAGCAGAAGGCAGTGGATCCCTACACGAAATAAGCTTACACCTGCCCCCCCATCCCCACCACCTACTCCTATATTAAGTACCCCGTAAAAGGAAGATGCATATACATACCTGGTCTCAGACCGGTCCGGTCACGTGACCTCCCTAGTGGCCAGCTTCAGGGGAGAGGAAAGAGCGCCGCCAAAGGCTGCAATGCCTGGGAGGTGACATCACCCATAGGGTTACCATGGGCTTCCATTGTCAGCTGTTCCTCCTCTCCCCTGAAGCTGGCTGCTGGGAGCAAATCATGTGACCAGACAGCCCTCAGAATAGGTAAGTATTCATATCTGTTATTAACAGGGTAGTTAGAATAGGATTTAGAAGGGGCTCGACTAGTTTCAGGCCTGAATGCAGAGCAGTGTATAGAGGTCAGCAATAGGCAGGGCAGTGTATAGAGGTCAGCAATAGGCAGGGCAGTGTATAGAGGTCAGTAATAGGCAGGGCAGTGTATAGAGGTCAGCAATAGGTAGGGCAGTGTATAGAGGTCAGCAATAGGTAGGGCAGTGTATAGAGGTCAGTAATAGGTAAGGCAGAGTACAGGACTCAGTAGATTGTAAAGCAGATTATTGAGGAGTGGACGGTGCCAATTAATAGTGCAGATCATGGTGACAGTTAGTAGGGCTTTAGCTGGTGACAGTTAGTAGTGCAGAAGATGATCTCAGTAAGTAGTGCAGTGGTTGGTGTCAGTCAGTAAAGCAGTGGATGTGTCAGTTACTAGGGCAGTGGATAGTGACAGTTAGTAGGGCTGTGGATGGTGACAGTTAGTAAAGCAATGAATGGTGAAAGTGAGTAAGGCAGTGGCTTGTGTCCGTTGTAGTGCAGAGGATGATGTCAGTAAGCAGAGCAGTGGATGGTGTCAGTTAGTAGGGCAGTGGATGGGGTCAGTTAGTAGGGCAGTGAATGGGGTCAGTTAGTGAGGCAGTGAATGGTGTCAGTTAGTGAGGCAGTGGATATTTAAACATAGTAGTGCAGAGGATGATGACAGTTAATAAGACAGAGGATGTGGACAATTAGTAAAGCAGTGGATGGTGACAGTTAGTAGTGCAAAGGATGGTGACAGTTAGTAGGGCAGTGGTTGGTGACAGTTAGTAAGGCAGTAGATGGTGACAGTTAGTAAAGCAGATAATGGTGAAAGTTAGTGAGGCAGAGGATGGTGACAGTTAGTAAGGCAGTGCACAGTGACAGTTAGTAGTGCAGGGGAACCTGATAGTAAGACAGAGGATGATGATAGTAGTGCACAGGATGATGACAGTTAGCAAGGCAGTGGTTGGTGATAGTTAGTAAGGCAGGAGATTGTGACAGTAAGTGCAGAGGATGGTGACAGGTAGTAGTGCAGGGGATGGTGACAGTTCATAATAGTTAGTAAGAAGGATGCTGACAGTTAGTAGGGCAGAGGATAGTAACAGTTAGTAAGGCTGTGGATGGTGACAGTAAGGAATTGGATGGTGACAGTTAGTAGGGCAGAGGATGGTGACAGTTAGTAGGGCAGAGGATGGTGACAGTTAGTAGGGCAGAGTATGGTGACAGTAAGGCTGTGGATGGTGAACATTACAAGTACAGTGGATGGTGACAGTTAGTAGGACAGTGGATGGTAACAATTAGTAGGGCTATGAATGGTGACAGTTAGTAAGGCAGTGGATGGTGTCAGTTAATAGAACTGTAAATGGTGACAGTTAGTAGTGGACAGGATGGTATCAGTTAGTTAGTAGTGGACAGGATTGTATCAGTTAGTAGGGCTGTGGATGGTGACAGTTAGTAGTAAAATCTTTGTGCAGGGTGCAGCTGAGAGTGGCATTGTTACACAAGTGACAGCGCGGTGTGAGATTGGCTGGTCCTTTGTCATGAGTTGGTGAGAAGGGCAGGGGTCGGGCACAGCGTTCATCACAGGTAACAGTTAGTAAAGCAGTGGATGGTGATAGTTAATAATGCTGTGAACGGTGTCAGTAGGACAGTGGATATTGACAGTTTGTAGTGCAGAGAAGGGTGACAGGCAGTATGAATGTGAATGAGGACAGTTAGTAGGGCAGTGGATGGTGTCACTTTGTAAGACCTGTGGATGGTGACAGTTAGTAGTGCAGAGAATGGTGTCAGTTACTTGGGCTGTGGATGATGATAGTTAGTAGTGCAGAGCATGGTGACAGTAAGTAGGGCAGAGGATGGTGACTGTTAGTAATGCTGTAGATGGTGACAGGTAGTAGCACAGAGGATGGTGACAGAAAGCAGAGGATGGTGACACTTAGTAGAATTTTGGATGGTGATGGTTAGTAGTGAAGAGGATGGTGTCAGTTAGTAGGGCTGTGGAAAATGAAAGTCAGTAGTGCAGAGGATTGTGAAAATTAATAAGACAGTGGATGTTGACAGTTAGTAGCGCAAATGATGGCGACAGTTATTAGTGCAGAAGATAATGACAGTTAGTAAGGCAGTGGATGGTGACAGTTAGTAGGGATGTGGATGGTGCTAGTAGTGCACAGCATGGTGACAGTTAGTAAGGTTGAGGATGGTGACAGTTAGTATGAATGTTGATGGTGACAGTCATGCAGAGGATGGTGTCAGTTAGTAGGGCTATGGATGACAGTTAGTAGTGCAGAGCATGGTGACAGTTAGTAAGGTTGAGGATGGTGACAGTTAGTATGAATGTTGATGGTGACAGTCATGCAGAGGATGGTGTCAGTTAGTAGGGCTATGGATGACAGTTAGTAGTGCAGAGCATAGTGACAGTTAGTAAGGCAGTGGATGGTGACAGTTAGTATGGCTGTAGATGGTGACAGTTAGTAGTGCAGAGGATGGTGACAGTTAATGCGGAGGATGGTGACAATTAGTAAGGCAGTAAATGATGACTGTTAGTAAGGCAGTGGATGGTGACTGTTAGTAAGCAGTGGATGGTGACTGTTAGTTGGGCAGTGGAAGGTGACAGTAGGGCTTTGGATGGTGACAGTTAGTAGGTCAGTGGATGGTGTCAGTTAGTAGGACTTGTGGATAGTTACAGTTAGTAGTGTAGAGGATGGTGTCAGTTTAGTAGGGCTGTGGATGATGACAGTAGTGCAGAGGATGGTGACAGTAGTGCAGAGCTTGGTGACAGTAAGACAAAGGATGATGACAGTTATTAAGGCTGTGGAAGGTGAAAGGTAGTAGTGCAGAGGATAATATCAGTTAGTAAAGCAGAGGAGGTTGACAGTAAGGCAGTGGATAGTGACAGTTAGTAGTGTAGAGGATGGTGACATGCAGTAAGGCAGAGGATTTTGACAGTTAGTAAGACAAAGGATGATGACAGTTAGTAGTGCAGAGGATGGTGACAGTTATTAAGGCTGTGGAAGGTGACAGGTGGAAGTGTAGAGGATAACAGTTAGTAAAGCAGAGGATGGTGACAGTGAGGTAGTGGGTGGTAACAGTAAGTAGTGCAGTGGGTGGTGACAATTAGTAGGGTATGGATAGTGACAGTTAGTAAGGCAGAGGATGGTGACAGTAAGACTGAGGATGGTGACAGTTAGTGGAGCAGAGTATGGTAACAGTTAGTAGAGCAGAGCATGGTGACAGTTAGTAGGGCAGTGGATGGTGACAGTTAGTAAGGTAGTAGATGGTGACAGTTAGTAAGGTAGTAGATGGTGACAGTTAGTAAAGCAGATAATGGTGAAAGTTAGTGCGGCGAAGGATGATGACAGTTAGCAAGGCAGTGGTTGGTGATAGTTAGTAAGGCAGGAAATCGTGACAGTAAGTAGTGCAGAGGATAATATCAGTTAGTAAAGCAGAGGAGGGTGACAGTAATGCAGTGGATGGTGACAGTGTCGCAAACGTGCGCACCAGAGACTGACGCAGTCTGCCATTTTGTTAAGAGTAGCCATGTTATTCCCTCATTCTTCCCCCCTCTCACTCTGAAAGGCACAGTGACAGATGGTGTGTGTTAAAAGTGTCACAGGCCAGATCCCAGCAGGGAGCCACAAGGTGCCTCACTGTGCCAAGAACCTGTGCCATTTCCCACCTCGGAAGAGATAAGACAAGCTTTCTCAGGAGTTGAAAGAGATTCTGACCTAATGAACCTAATGCAGCGTAGGTGACAGAATCAGATAACACTCCTCAAAATCCATTTTTCCCCTATGTCTCATATCTCGGAATATGAGAAACTTACATAAAAACCAGACATACCGTCAGATTGGCTAGGAGTCGAACAGTTTGATGGCTCACTCGACTCGTCTCGCATACACAGGAAAGCAGAAAAATAGATCTCGTGAACCATTCAGTATAGAATTAAATAATGCATATCTAATCAATCCTCAGACTTGTCTGCATAATAATCTACCCGCAGGTGGAATGTTACTGGTGCAGATGAAAAGTTATAGGCAAATATGAGTTATGGGAGATTTCTGCTGTAGTTGAGGCATCCACCCATATTTCCACACCCTAAGTGGAGATTGGCCCTTGACTGCAGAGCCACCCCCCCTGCTGGGGACTTTAAAACAGGCTGTCAGGCCTAAGAGAGGAAGAATTCTCCCATTTTTCCATTGTAACATAGGGAGATCAAAGTACCCTCCTGCTCTGAAACGTGGATCTGCTAACCCAGGACTTTGGCAAGTACTTTAACCCATTCACCTCTCTCTGTTATCTCTTTGCTGTGCTATGGTTCTCTGTGTATTTATATATATATATATATATATCCTAGTTACATCTTTTGCCTGCAAATATTTTTATTGCACCCGTTTGACCTTTTAGTAATAAATCTTTCTCTCTGAAAGTGTTGAACTGTTTCTATAGCTCTGTATTGCAATTTATGAATTCCTGCCTCTAAAGAGACGCTACTGTTTGTTTAACCCTCTGTATAACAGGCCTGTGTTATGACCGTGTTATGCAGATGATTATTTCAAATATTATAGTGTTATAGCTGTTATTGCCGAGTTTCCTCTTTCTCTGTACAAAAAGGAGGTGGTAGCAGTGTGAAGGGTTAATTGCGTAATTAACCTGATCCAGTAACAATCGCTCAGGCTGACGGCACATCGATCTGTTGTCCATTAGCTGGAAATACGTTGCGCAGGGTGCAGCTGGGTGTGGCATTGTTGTGCACGTCACATCGCGGCTTTAGATTGGCTAGTCCTTTGGTCACCAGTTTGGGGAGAAGGTCTGGGGTCAGACGCCGCGATCATGACAGTTAGTAGCGCAGAGGATGGTGACATGTAGTAAGGCAGAGGATTTTGACAGTTAGTAAGACAAAGGATGATGACAGTTAGTAGTGCAGAGGATGGTGACAGTTATTAAGGTTGTGGAAGGTGACAGTTAGTAGTGCAGAGGATAACAGTTAGTAAAGCATAGGATGGTGACAGTGAGGTAGTGGATGGTAACAGTAAGCAGTGCAGTGGGTGGTGACAGTTAGTAGGGTAGTGGATAGTGACAGTTAGTAAGGCAGAGGATGGTGACAGTAAGACTGAGGGTGGTGACAGTTAGTAGAGCAGAGCATGGTGACAGTTAGTAGTGCAGAGGATAACAGTTAGTAAAGCAGAGGATGGTGACAGTGAGGTAGTGGATGTTAACAGTAAGCAGTGCAGTGGGTGGTGACAGTTAGTAGGGTAGTGGATAGTGACAGTTAGTAAGGCAGAGGATGGTGACAGTAAGACTGAGGATGGTGACAGTTAGTAGAGCAGAGCATGGTGACAGTTAGTAAGGCCGTTGATGGTGGTAATTAGTAGGGCAGTGGATGGTGACAGTTAATAGTGCAGAGGATGGTGACAGTAAGGCAGAAAATGGTGACAGTTAGTAAGGCAGAGGATGGTGATAGTAAGTTCAGAGCTGACAGTTAGCGAGGTAGTGGATGGTAACAGTAAGTATTGCAGAAGATGGTGACAGTAGGGCAGAGGATGAAGACAGTTAGTAGGGCAGAGGATGGTGTCAATTAGTAATTCAGTGAATGGTAACAGTTAGTAAGCCAGTGGATGTTGTCAGTTAGTAGTGCAGTGGATGGTGACAGTTAGTGAGGCAGAGGATGGAGACAGTAAGGCAGTGGATGGTGACAGTTAACAGTGCAGGGGATGGTGCCAGTTAGTAAGGCTCTGGATGGTTATAGGTAGTAGTGCAGAGGATGGTGACAGTTAGTAGGGTAGTGGATGGTGACAGTTGGTAGTGCAGAGGATGACGACAGGTAGTAAGGTAGAGCATGGTGACAGTCAGGGGCAGACTGACAACTCATGGGGCCCCCGGGCAATAGGGGATCATGGGACCCCTGTGTCCTCGCCCACATTCAAATCACACCCAAAAAAGCCTATGAAAGGTACCAGGGACATCTCATGGGGCCCCCTACTGACCCCGGGCCCTCGGGTAGTGCCCGAGTTCCCCAATGGTCAGTCCGCCCCTGGTGACAGTTAAAAAAGGCAGAGAATGGTGACAGTCAGTAGTGCAGGGGATGGTTACAGTAAAAGAGAGGATGGTGACCAGGGTCGGATCTAGCCTGTCTAATGTGGGGGTGCAGTAAAAAAAATGTCAGGGGGACAGAGGATGGAAGGTAAGCAGGGCAGTGTACAGGGGTCAACAGGGCAGAGGATAGGGCAAGCATTTTGTACGGCAGTGTACAGAGGCCATTAGTTTGTAGGGCAGTGTACAGAGGGTCAGAAGGGTGGAGAACTGGGGGTCAGTAGTAAGTGAAGCGGAGGACAGGGATAGCATTTTTTTGTTGTAGGAGTCTGTAAAGCATTGACAGGTCTGCAGAAGACCTGCATGGCACCAACAATCTGCTGTTTGCTAGTCTCTCTCGCAGATCAGTCAGTATATCTGCAGATACTTAATGACAGGAGGAATCAATGAACTACCACAGTGCTCAAAGAGCCATAGCAGTTCATTGAGAAGTACAAACCGACAGCAGACTTGTTTTCTTACCATTCACAGAGTACTGTGAATGAGTGACGCTGCTTGCTACCAGCAGCCTGTTCTGCAAATGTGATCGAAGTGTGTGTGTGTGTGGGGGGGGGTGCAGTGGTAGGCAGAAAAGGAATGGCAGTTCAGGGTGCACAGGTGAGGAAGAAGGGGGTGTACAGAGGTAAGGAAGGTGGGTGTAAAGTTGAGCAGAGAAGGTATGTAGAGTTAAGGTGGGGGGAGGTTGGAGTGGATAGGATGGTGGAGGTTTGGGGTGCAGAGGTTAGCAGGGAAATTTATGATGCAAAGGTGTACTGACGGGGTGGATAAAGATGTATATCACATGTAGGGCAGCCCATTCATTTCAATGGGTTTCTATCTGTGCTAGAAATGCAGAAAAAAAGTCCCTGACCCTTTTTCGGAATCACACCAAGCCACACAGTGCCACATGACCATGAATTTTGGTGCATGTGAAAATGCACACGTCAGCAGATGTGTGAGATCATCATAAACAACTAATGGCACTGCTGTGTGTCTGCTAAAGGGCAGCACATTTCTGTGGTGTCAGAAAAATGATTTTGCATGTGTTCCTGATATGCACAAATGTTAACATAGGCTAAATGTCTCAGTTACATTGGTGGTCAGTGTATGTCTTCTCATTACTTTGGAGCGTGGTGTAAAATCCTTTCATTCACACTAATGGTCAGTGTGAATGCCCCCCCTTACATTGGTGGAAACTATGAATGCTCCTATTACATTAGTGGTCAGTGTAAATCTGTAATGAGTGTTGTAACCTCTAGCAATCAATAAGTAAGTGGTAATGATGCATAGTAACCAATACAAACCAATCAGAGAGCAGTAATAATGTGCAGTAACTTCTAGCAACCAATCAGTGAGCAGTAATGATGTGCAGTATCCTCTAGCAACCAATCAGTAAACAGTAGTGATCTGCTGTAATCTCTATCAACCAATTAGTGAGCGGTAAGGATGTGCAGTAACCTCTAACAACCAATCAGTGAGCAGTAATGTTGTGCAGTAACCTCTAACAACCAATCAGTGAGTGGTAAGGATGTGCAGTAACCTCTAGCAACCAATTAGCAAGCAGAAATCATGTGAATTTAGGAACTACTCAGTGAGCCATGATGTGTGCTTTAACCTCTAGCAACCAGTCAGTGAGAGGAAATTATACTTCCGGGACTTCTTCAGAGCAATTGGTTAGACAGGTTGTCAGTCATTATATATAATCAGAGGTATCCACCCTCAAATCAGTTAAAGATATCTCTCCTTTCATCTAACACCTGTCATCCACATATAAGGAAGGTGGGAAGGAAAAAGAAAAATGGATTGGGGAGGGGAGAAAATGGAAGCATATAAATAATCCACACAAAAATACCATAAAAAGGGGGGAGAAAGAACAATGCCTGCACCACCCGCACCAACTCGACCCAATACCAACACAGTTATAGAATTTCTGGAAAAATGGTCATAAAACCTCTCAATTCTATTTGACCGGAGGGCAAGAAGTTAGGGAACGGAAGCATACATAGAAAACTGTATTCTGGGTAATACCTGACCATAAAGACCAACAATACACCCAGTATTGTAGAGCATAGGGTCCAGTAAGCGAACAATCGGGTTATATAAAACGGCACAACACATCACTGTAAATTCCAAAATTAAATAAGAAGGGTCTAACAGAGCCCGACTGGCTCATAAGAAGCATTGTAAAGACAGTTCACTATTGAGCCCTTTAGGGGTCATAGACACCAGCAGAAAGATCCACATGGCCTCCTTCTGGAGTACAGTATTTTATCTCTATCTCCTCTTCTCTCTGATAGTTCTAATTTATAGATCACCAGACATTTGAATCCCTGAGTGGATCCACCATGTTCATCTCTAAAATGTATGGCCACTGGTGATTTGTCATTGCCAGTGGAAATACTAGTCATCCATTTCCTAAATTCCCTTCTCGTATTGCCTATATTGATTTTCCCACATGGGCATATTATCTGATAGACAACTAAACTAGTACAGAAGTTGACGAAAGAATGTATCTGATATTTTTGGTGATGGGGGAGGAAGAGTTGGGTCCATTTGGGGGGGTGCGGGTGCTGTGTACACACAGGGGAGACTCTCTGGTACCAACGATGTTTACTGTGGGAGGTTTCCCCCATCTTGGGGGTGGAGGGTTTTACGATTGGGGGTGACTACCAGGTCCCCGATGCAATGTTTTTATTTTGTTTGTTTTTTCATGAATAAATACTTTTTTGAGGTTAGCCTTTTAGGTGTGCAGCATATTTTCTTTATCTTTGTTTTTTCACATGTCTGGGTTTTATCAGTTGCCAGGAGAACGGTACTTGCCTGACTTTGTGCCAAGTGTAAAGTTTGGTGGAGGGGGGGGGCCTTCATTCCAGTGAAGGGAACTCTTAAGGTGTCAACATACCAGACATCTTGGACAATTTCATGCTCCCAACTTTGTGGGAACAGTTTGGGGATGGTCCCTTCCAACATGACTGCGCAGTAGTGCACAAAGCAAGGTCCATAAAGACATGGATGAGCGAGTTTGGGGTGGAAGAACTTGACTGTACAGAGTCCTAACTTCAACCTGATAGAACACTTTTGGGATGAAGTGGAGACTGAGAACCAGGCCTTCTCATTGGAAATCAGTGCCTGACCTCACAAATGCGCTTCTGTAAGAATAGTCAAACTCCCATAGACACACTCCTAAACCTTGTGGACAGCCTTCCCAGAAGAGTTGAAGCTATTATAAATGCAAAGGGTGGGCTAACTCAATATTGAACCCTATGGACTAAGACTGGGATGTCATTAGAGTTAATGTGTGTGTAAAGGCAGCCATCCCAATACTTTTGGCAATATAGTGTATGTCTGTGGGTGGGTGGATGTAAACGGATGATAATTCATTTGCATCTGTTTACATCTATGTCTGTTCAGGTCCATTTTTTTCAAATGGAACAACCAACGTCCAGATCAGTTGAAACAGAACCAAAATAAACTGATGTCATCCATTCATATCCATTCCGTTTTTGTTCATTTTTAGGCAAGAAACATTTTTTTATGTACGTTTGTCACTTCTGATTGGTCTCTGCAATAACTAAGAAAAAAAGGATGCAATAACAGATGCAGACTGATGCAAATTGAACTGCTATAACTGATGTAAACTGAATCCATTTTTTTTCATTGGAAAAAGGTGACTGAATGGATGACATCTGTGTGAAAGGGGCCTAATACTCCAAAAACACATTCTGCTACTCCTCCCAAGTATGGCAATACCATGTGTGAGACTTTTTCACTACCTAGCCACATAGACAGGCCCAAAATCCAAACACTGTAAGACTTTCTAAAGGCATAAATTCTGCATCTAATTTCCTGATTACCTTTCACATTTTTGGAGGGCCTGGAGCACCAGGATAGTGGAAACACCCCCCAAAATGACCACATTTTGAAAAGAAAATACCCCAAGGTGTTTTCTAAGAGACATAGTCAGTCTTTCAGAAATGTAATTTTTTGGCACAAGTTTTTAGAAAATGTGGAAAAAAATTAGAATTTTTTTTTATTTTTAACACAAAGCTGTCAATTAATAAGATATTTCTAATGCATGGCACAGCATACTTGGAATTCAAAACACACTCTGCTACTCCTCTGGAGTATGGGCATACCACATGTATGAAACTTTTTTCTACAGCCTAGCCATATAGAGTGGCCCAAAATCAAAGGAGCACCTTCAAGGTTTCTATGGGCATAAATTACACATCTCATTTCCTGACTACCTATTACATTTTTGGAGGAGAAACAGGAAAGTTGAAACACTCAAAAGATTACATTTTGGAAAACAAACACCAACATATTTTCTAAATAAGGGGTTATTAACCCCTTTACACCAGGCCGCACACAAGTGTGCAGCCTTCTGGCGTCCGGGCCTAGATGCCGAGCGGCCGCACATTTGTGTGTGATTAACAAAAAACATATGTGCTGAGAGCACGCTCCCAGCCCACATGTCTGGTAGTCACGGAAAGGTCCCGGTCTGCTCTTTCGATCGGGACCTTTCCCAATCATGTGACAGCCGTGACGACACGTCACAGTGGTCACATGATCTGTAAACCCCGCCTCCTGGCTTCTGGAACTCTTAAAGGGCCGGGAGGCGCCGGCAGAAAGGGGTTAAACTAAAGGCTGAGCTAGCGTGAGTCCCAAACCACTGAGCTGTGCCGTGCTGTCTGTTCTAATATTCTGAATCTGATTCCGCCACATTCTACCATCTGATTCTGCCAGGATTCCGCCCTCTGCGGACTTTTAATTGTCATATATGGCGTGACATTTTTGGAGGAAATATTTTCACCAGCAGTGCACTCTGGATGTATATACTGAGATAAAGGGGATTACTAAAATATTTGAACTTTACTTTTCCGAAAGACAAGTAATGGATAGTTCATGTTATGACAGGTTTGCTTTTCCTATATAATGTTTATAGATGTTATACACTCATATTACCTACTCTCCTCTCCTTTAGGCGCACCCTGAAAACCCATCTCTTCAGGGAAGCCTACCCCACCCCCTGCTAATTGCCGATCTCCTCCACTCTTGCTACCACTCCATCCCCCACAGCTTTTCCTCCTGTACCACTATCCCCCCCTCCTAGATTGTAAGCTCCAAGGAGCAGGGCCCTCGAAACCCTCGTGTATCGCATTGTATTGTTACTGTACTGTCTCATGTATTGTCTCCCATTGTAATGTACAGCGCTGAGCGAACTATTGGCACTTTATAAATACTGTATAATAATAATAAAGTGCACAGTGAGTCTTTTGAATGTCAGTTTTTTCCACACGTTTTTGAAATGTGTAAAGAAAATGAAAATGCATTTTTTAACATAAAGTTGTCATTAATAAGATATTTCTAACACACATACCATGGGCATACTTAGAATTTTATCCAAAAACTTTGTACTACTCCGGAGCATGGGCATAGCACATGTGCAAGATTTTGCAGAGGTGCCTTGGTGTAGCAGTATGGATTGATATATATTTGCAAACTTATGCAACAAAAAAACTGTTTTTATTCTAAATGTTATAGATAGTTCTTTCTTTGTGCTGACTAGCTGGATGATGTGCTGGGGAATGTTTTTAAGATTCAGATGGTGATTATCAAGAACAAATATAGCAGATAGGTAAGATTTTAAAATAATTCCCACTGCCCTAGGTTCCATTCTTTTTGGGGTTTACATAAATCCAGGCTTGATAACTACAATCTAAAGGCAAGCCATTTTCAACCAGGGTCCTGTGGAACTCTTGGGTTCCTCCAGAGGTTGATAGGGGATCCTTGAGCTGTGGCTTCCTGAATTCCCATTGGATGGTGTTTGCATAGTTGACAACACCATTTGGAAGAGCCAGCTGAGTGAAATCAATTAACTGTTTTAGTTGTCTGCAAGGGTGACATTCTGACCTCCACAGTAAGAGATGCATTCCTTCTACTGAATACCAGCACTGTATGGGGGGGGGGGGGCACTTTTCCAAGTGACCTCCAATAAATGGGTTTAACAGGGGGTCTCCAAGGGCTCCCCTGGGGTAGAAAGGTTTGAGAAAGGTCGCTACAGGCTGTCAAGCAGAAATTTAGCAGAAGCCTGGAACCAAAAAACTTTCTACAGTGGTGGAAAACAAGGGTTACTAAATTGTTCAAGCCCCTTTAGTGATGGTTACTTGGTTAGTACCATGAATGACAAAATTTGGGTTCCCCACTCACCACCCTAGCACACAGTGGAGTTTATGCATGCTTCTTATTTAGTCTGAAGAGGTCTCCTTCAATAACAGCACACAATGGTGGAAATAGAACTGTCCCTTCATGTTTTAGGATACATAAAATCATTCCAAGAAGACTTTGGGACTTGTTAATAACATTGTGGTAAATACATATTCTTTGTTCATAAGAAACTATGCAACATTTTCCAATAATATCTCCCACAGCACACAATAACATAAGTGATGAGAAGCATATTACTAATACATAGCAGTAAAAATATAAATAGCATTATGTAATGTAGCCTCCAGCAGAATACACAATTACAAGCACAAGTACGCGCCCACATTGTCAGGTATTATGCAATTTTTGAAGCCTTGAATAGGTAATTAGTTCTTACGGGCCATGTTTTTCAACTTAAAATTAAGACCGCATTTATTTATACAACAATTTGCACATTTCATTTTTTTTTTAATTTGCAGAGGTTGCAGCTTGTAAAAACAGATGGTGTAAGAAATATGAGGATGATGGTTTATGACATACACTATCTCTGAGAATAGCTGGTGGGTGTCATAGGTTGGCATGGGCTCTCTTTTCCACTAGTAGGTAGGGTGTGCACAACAAAGAACAAGCAATAAGGCCATAGCACAGACACTAGTCAGACGCTAAAATGCAGAAGACAGTTATAGACAGAATACTGATGCACCATAAAGTGCAAATGGAACCTTTTTGTACATGGACTGTACTACTACTACACTGACCATCAAAGCGAAATTTTTTTTTATATATATATATATATATATATATATATATTTATTTATTTAGCTGTGCCAGGGCTGCATTCTAAACTTAAGTGAACCTAGGATCCACAGCTCAAAGAGAAAGATCAACATCAAAGTCAGTTGGGTTGACTGATGACTTCTTGTTGGAGGTAAAACGACAGTTGCTTCATATGGTGATTTTCTAAAATTTCAACCACTGTTAACCACTTGCCTTCCAGAGGATTTACCCCCCTTCCTGACCAGGCCATTTTTTGCGATACGGCGCTGCATTACTTTAACTGACAACTGCACGGTCATGCAACGCTGCACCCGAATGAAACTATGTCCTTTTTTTCCCACAAGTAGAAATTTCTTTTGGTGGTATTTGATTGCCTCTGCTTCTTTTATTTTTTGTGCAATAAATAAAAAAAGACCAACAATTTTGAAAACAAAAAAAACTGTATTTTTTTAAATTTTGCTGTAAAACAAATCCAGTAAAAAAAATTTAAAAATCTAATTTCTCATAAATTTAGGCCAAAATGCATTCTGCTACATGTCTTTGCTAAAAAAAACCCCAAAAAACAATACACGTAAATTAATTGGTTTACGTCAAAGTTATAGCTCCTACAAATACGGTATATATACTGGAATTTTTTTTTATATATACATACTAGTAATGGCAGCAATCAGCGACTTATAGCAGGACTGCAGCGGACATTCTGACACTGGGGGGAACTGACTAACTGCCACTGACATCCCCTGTGACACTAATACAGTACAGTGATCAGTGGTAATAAAAAGCACTGACTCTGTACTAATGGCACTGGGCCAGAAGGGGTTAAAATCTGGGGCAATTAAAGAATTAACTGTGTGCTGTTTTACTATATGTGCTGTGTGTGTTTTACTAGGGAAACATACTGCTTTGTATTGCTCTGCTATGCAGAGCAATACAAAGCAGCATGTCCATGCTGACAGGGGAGAGATCTGTGTTGTATACATACAGATCTCTCCCCTATCACTGTTCCTCAGTGATAGCCGGGTGCCGGTGGGGAATCTCTAGCTGGGACCCGGTGATCGACAGCTGTAGCTGCCACTGGTGGCACAGGTAGGACGGCGCGTGCACCCTACCTGTAAATGCGAAATCACGTACATATACGTGATTTTGCGCAGCCCTGCAGTAGTTCTGTTATAGTGCAGCGGGGAACCGATTAATCACCATCATGACTGAACAAATTGTAGGATAACTAAATACAAAAACAAAAATATTGTTAACACTGTGCATTGTTAATGCAGATTTGTATTTATCCAAATGATGGCAGTGTTCCGCACTTTATTCGTCATAGCCTTAAAACAAGTGCACAGAGACTTCTGGGAATTGTATGCTGAAAGCAGAACTCTCCATACAGTTAAATTGAGATTGAACTACAGCATCCAATAACAATCAAAGCCTGGGGAAATTGGAGAGATACTGTGTAAGAGGAAAGAGGAACAGAGAGTTTGTATTGAACTTGCAGTTTCAGACCAGATATGATTGGGCCGCAGGTCGCAGAGAGGCGTAAAGGACCACTGTCAAGCTCAGAATCAAGTGAAAGAGGCCACCACAAGAAGACCTGACAGGAGTACGAGGGTCGCTGCTATTAAAACTGCATCTCCAGTGAGAAGGGGGGCCCACACTGCCAGATGCTCTTTGTTTTGCTTGTTGCTACCTAGGATTGGGTGAGAAGGTCACTGACCAGCGCATTATCAGACTTGGTTACTTTTCAGTGTTCATTCAGGTTCCCCAAATTCTAGAGACACATTCTTCTGCATAGGCTCTTCTTGTGTGATCAATACTCCAACGCCTTTATTGCTTTAGACTGCAATCTCTCACCTGCCATCGTGATCCCTGCCTTTCCGGTGCCGGGTTAACCCATTGCTCCCTGCTAGGCGGATCCAGTTCTAGGTGTTTGCATCTACTACAACACAGGAAAGTGCTTTTCAACTAAGACTGAGCTTGCCTCGTAAAGTATATCCCAGATCCACTCTTTTAAAGTGACTTTGCCCATAGCTTCGTACCTTAAAGAATTCTTGCCTACAACTTCGTATCCTAAAGTGACTTTAGTAAACAACTCTGTGTCTTAAAGTGACCTCAGTCCAAAATGACTCATCTCTTAAAGTGAACTGTGCTCACAACCTCATCTCCTAACATGCACTGCACTTACATACCTGACTTTTGAAAGAGAACTGTCCTAAACATTCCACCTCTTAAAGTGATCGCACCTCACATTGTGCGCCAACGAAAATGGCCGAACTAAGCCGGCAGAAGAATTCATTTCTCAAACTGTCCTCTTCAAGTCTAGAGGTACCCTATTAAAAATATTGGTTTGCAGGAGGTCTAACAGATTCTCAGACTTAAACTTAGACTCTTCTGACTGAGAGCCGACAAGTGAGCTAGCCAGTTGATTCTTGTTCCTCCCTAACCTTTTCACTTGGGGAGGAATCACCGAATCTGAGAGATATTGTTTATGCTCCTGATTGTGCAGGACATAAGTGGCCAGGATTTAAAGGGTATCTTTTAGTATTGTATTGTCACTGTATTTACTGCTTGATCCTTTAATTGTTATCTTGGTTTGATATTTTACTTCCATTAAAACAACCTGGTCATTTGGTTTACCACAATTGGTGTGTATCTTTCTTGTGTTACTACTGTGAGCCCCCCCCGGTCAAGATATTCTGGTGGGGTTAGTAGGAGTGGAGCTCTGGCTATGGCCAAAGGAAGAGCAGAGGACCCAATTCTACTAACGGCTCCTGCGGGGGTAACACTAAAATATATTGTAGCTTGCCTGTTTTTAAATGTGTTGGTTGCATATGCTTTTATTTTTCAGTCTACAAACATTTTCAGCAAGTGCAGAAAATACCAGGTAAACCTGGTAGAAATGCAATGTCCTTGTCTTGTCCAGAAAGCTGAAATGAATGTTAGGATTCTTATGTAACTACTAATATTTGAACATCTTTGAAGTCTATAGATAAAGTGGAGGAGTGAGAAAGGCCACCCAGTATCAGGAAGAGTATTTGTCGAATTTGTAAGTGAAAACAAAGAAAAAAAGGCAGAAAAAGGAAGACTAATACAGCTGTAATTCATGACTTTTTTGTTTTTGGTTTTAGAAACACCAGGGTCAGTGTATTTTAGGTAAGGTTAAATTAAAAAATTTAAAGTACTATTAGTGTCAGTGGTAGGTTATAGTAATAACAAGAAATAGATACATCTGCATTAAGCCTGAATTCACACTTGTGCGGTGCGGCATATCTTATGTGATTCACAGGAACCGCACCGCATTCCTGTGAAAATCACATGTGAATTCTTTGCAGTGTGATTTGAGCCATATATTTTGTATGGCTCAAATAGCACTGTATATACTGCATTACAAAATATATGAAAAATATTTTTAAAAATATATTTTTTTAAATATATTCTTCAGATTTTTTCTTAACATATTAAAAAGTAATTTTAACATATATTTTTACATATATTTGTAAATGCATTCCAAAAATGTAGATTTGTACTTTTAAAGACATACATTATATTTGAAAATGTGTTTTTAAAAAATGTTTCATATATTTTGTAATAAAAATGCATTTCAAGATACAGTGTGTGTATATATATATATATATATATATATATATATATATATATATATAGAATATGGCCAAAATTGTAGTATTTCAAATATGGGAAGATATTTTTAAAATATATTTCAAATATATTTTTATTCCATGTGGTTATATCTACCTGTTTATTTATTTGGAAACTTTTAGGTTTATGTGAACTCATAAGCTACATTTCAGTGTGTTTGTCATCATGCCTTGCTGTATGCAGTTTTCTTAAAGTGGTTGTAAAGACAGAATATTTTTCTGCATTAAGGTAAAAAGCCTTCTGTGTTCATCTCCCCCTTTCCCCCCCTAAATAATTACCTGAGCCTGATCTTGGTCCAGGGATGTGCCCAAGAGCAGCGGCTCTCTCCTTTCTCTCTCTCCTCACTGGACAGGGAGGGAGCAGTGGGAACCATGGGCTCCTGCTGCTGTCAATCACAGGCTATGAGGAGGGAGCAGGGGAGGGCTAAACCATGCTGTGTGTGTCAATGGACACACAGAGCCCTGCTCGATTTCAAGCCAATATGAGTGCCCCCACAGCAAGTGGCTTGCTATGGGGGCACAGGGAAGGGGGGAGAGCCATGAATGTCAGTGGGGGACCGCAGAAGAGGCAGATCGGGACTGCTCTGTGCAAAACCATTGCACAGAGCAGGTAAGTACAGTGTGACATGTTTGTAATTTAATACAAAAAAAAAATCTGCCTCTAATATCTGTTTACTTATGCTATATAAAGTTCAAAACCTGTGGCAACCAATCATTTACAGCATCCAAAAGGTCAATGATTGCTGTTTATTTCCTTTAGGTTACCGCATATTTAAACTGGGCATAGACTATAAGAATTTTAAACAAAAATGAGTACGAAAATCCTCAAAACAGTCAAATGTCGCTCAAAAGTAATTCAAGATTTCATTTGCTTTTACATTCGATTTTGGAATGAATGGGCTTTACCAAACAAAAACCACATACATGGTTAGAAATTCATATATTCCATAAAAAGTTTCCATCCTGTTCTTTCAAATTTTCTTGTCACTGTGGTCAAAAAAGGAACGTGGATTCGACTTCAATAAAAAAAAATGTTTGTTATTTTTAAAAAAAATTACCTTAACAATTACTTTAAGTTAATTGTTTTTTGATGACTCTTTTGCACAGTTTCATACCTCAATGTTCTACTAGTAACTGCACAAAAAAACAAATTGCCTGCTAAAACTGTATACATTGAGGCATGAGTCTAAACACCCTGAAATACAGATTTGGGCTTACATATATTTAAAGTATAATTAAAGGCAAAACCATTTTTTCTTAGTTTTGAATAGAGTGAAGAGGGATTGGACTGCCTGTTAAATTTTTATTGCTGTCTTGTTTACAGTTATCACCAAGAGTGAAAGTTAAATAAAGTGTGATTTTCTAGAACCGGAATAAAGTAAAAACCTTCCACAGGGAACACCAGTTCTGATAACCCTGGTGGCAACCAGGGATTCTCTCACTTTGGAAGGATTCCTGCTTACTTGCTGTCCTGGCTATGGGATAGGAAGTGAAGGGCAAAATGAGTCCTTAAAGCTGTTGTCAAGGATATTTTTAATTAAAATATTATATAAGAGGATAGCAGTTCTGCCTAGCAGCACTAGGGTCTTTGGTTTGAATCCCAACCACGGCACTACCTGCACTGAGTTTGCATATCCACCCCATGGTTATGTGGGTTTCCTCTGGGTACTCCGCTTTCCTCCCACATGCCAAAGACATGCTGGTAAGTTGATTGGCTCCTGTCAAAACTGGCCCTAATATATGTATGTATGTGAGTTAGGGACTTTAGTTTGTAAGCTCCTTGAGGGCAGGGACTGATGTGAACATATATTAGATATATGTAAAGCGCTGTGTAAATTGACAGTGCTATATAAGTACCTGTAATAAATAATGATAATAAATAATAAACATATTATACTTACCTGCTCTGTGTAATGTTATTGCACAGAGTGGCCCCAAACCTCCTCTTCTAGGGTCCCATGCTGGTACTGTCCGCTCCTCCTCTCCTGTGTCTGCCCCCATAGCAAGCTGCTTGGCTGAGAGGCTGAGCCAGCTGCCAGTCAGGCATCTGGGCAGATCCCTACATTGTTGCTAGGATCCCTGCAGAGCCTGGATCGGCTCTATGACATTAGCTGACAGCAGGCTTTAGCTCGCTGTTGGCTGAATCTAATTCACAAGAGTGCAGAATTAAGTACACTCCTGTGACCCACAGAAGACATATGGCCAAAAGAGTACACCCATGTACAGTCGTTCATTTGTATGGCTGTACGTGGCATGTGCAGCTCCCAGGGCACAGGAAAGTAGCGGGAGATTTATGCTATGTAAAAAAAAATTCCTATTTTAGCCCATGTGCATGAACCCCCTAATAGGAATCATCGCCTCTGTCCAGTTGGCAGGCATACATGTTTTGCAGCTGTGTATTTAGTGGTTTCCCTGGAGTTCCACTACCCTAAGGCTTATCCAATTAAATAGATTGTCATTCGAATTTTGCTGCATGTCAATCTCAACTAGTTTCTTCATTTTAAAAGTATCTAATTGGTTGTCGATTTATCAACATTTTACAAACGTGTGATTTTTGTTTACTCGCCTTAAAAGTGTGACATATTATCAGACTGTACAGTGTTCATTATGAACGTCCAAAAATAACATTTTTACATAGTTTTTCCATAGTGAAGGAGTTAACCAGCAAGCAGATCATTACAAATGGAGCAAGCAGAATAAACTTTTGCTCATTTCCTTACAACGGAAGAGCATCAAATACAAGAGTTTGGAAGCTCAGTGTCTAATGATTACTGCTATCTAGGCTGGAATATACTTACACACCAGGAAGTGAATATTAAAACAAACTTTTAAACAAGAGGGCCCCTTGCCTGGAAATAGGCAAATGGATTTAGTGAAGCTTCATATCCGATTCAGAGAAATTTGTAAAAGTCACATGTTATATCTACAATGTCACCTTCATCCGCTTGCACACAAGGGCAGGGACCTCTACAAGTAACCTTGATTCATTGCTGCTGCTACAAGACAATCATTGCCATTGCTTTACAAATAAACTGCTGAACCCCCTCGGGCAGAGAACGCATTAAATAACTTTCCAAGGAAATGTCAGTGGGGGTCTCCATTAGGCAACTGAAAATGAAAACTATGTCAGTGATCAATAAAGAAAAGTGATACAGTCTGAAAATTGATCTTGTGCAATAAATATGATGGAAAGCAAAGGGTTCAGAAGTTGTACATTAGTGCAGACAAGCTTTTCAGCAGACAGCAGTATGTGGTCCCCTCCTGTCTCCCTCTCACTATGTGGACAGGCTATATAGTACTAGCATGCTTTTCATTTATGAAATGGCTGGGAGCTGGAATACTTTGCAACTTTATATGTAAGATTACAAGTATTAATAATACCAACCACCATGGGCATTAAAATGTACTGACTGTATTACAATCTATTATGACAGATTGTCTTTTCAAGCCAAACTTGAACAAACTGTGGTAGAGTAACTATAATGATTTTGCATTAATCAGTTTCACTAAGATTGTTAAACCCTACGTTTATCTGTTATACCATCAATCTGTTTGATGCGCCAAACAATAATATCTGAAAATGACAAAAAACAAAAAAACATGCAAATGCATTGATCTAAGACCAATATATCTAGAAGCAGTTTTATAAATTCATTTTCAAAGCTAAACTCCAGGAAAACAACTTAAAGTAGTTGTGTACATGCAGTGTTAATGATACTTTCTAATACAGTTATGCAGGTACCATAACTACTTTGGCTTAGTTTCAGTGCCTTGTACCCCTGAAAGTTTGCATCAGCTTGTGGGCTAAGTGACGGTCATGTCCTCCATGTTTTCCAATTAATATGTTGGGCGCCAAAACTGGGAAACAAGAGAGGCCTACCCCCAGGGTGCGTTTTGTTGGGCTACGCTAAGCACTTAAGACAGGATCACACACAGAGAATATTTGCTCTGTGCCCTCGGACAAGGCTGAGGTTGCCATCAGGCAATACTCAGCCTTAAGGCGGGCCTCTATTCTTAGAGATGAACGTGCACCATATGTAGACTTGCACTGCAACTGTTCTCCAATCACTCTTGGGTCCTCATGTAAATATACATCTTTCCACTGTAGCTTGCATTTAGGTTGTGCCAAACACTGACCACAGCCTCCTGTCCAGTGTTTCTCCCAGTAGCAGCATGGAACTCTGCTGTGCACATAGTTTGGGCTGCAATGTGCTGTTAACTTTAACTCTGGAATGTCCATACCTGCAGGATGGAGACCTCTGCAAAGCTGTTCTGCTCTAGTTGCTAGGGGAGACAGAATGAGGAATAGGCAGTGCCGACAACATCTCCCTTGCGGCTAGAGTCAACTCCACTTATAACAGGCATACATATTCACGACAGGCTGCTTGCTGACTGTACCTTCCATTGCTCATAGCAACTACATGTATAACTTGCAATAAGGTGACTCTTTGCATGTTAACTCTTCATACCACATGTGAAGGTCACCCAAGTTGTAGATGAAGTAAGTAATAGTGCTGGTTACTTGCAATGCATCCCCTTTTTAAGGACTTCAGACCAGGCAAATAGAGAACGTTTCAACTGAACGTTAAATAAATGGTGAATAAAAGGACAAAAAGGACACAACAGTGCCAATGGCACAGTCTCTTCCTAGTTCCCTAATCCCTACTCCTAACCAGGCTATGTGCTGCCACAGTTTACCTGCAGAGGTAGATTCTGTATAATCACAGATCACAATCTCCAGCAGATGATGTCTTTGGAGCGAGTCCCAAGTTCTGAGAACTTTTGGTGGTAGCCTGTGACATCCTTATACTGCTCCCATGTGCAGCTCTCTTCGGGGGAACAGGGAAAATGGGCAAAACCGCAGGAACAAAAAAAAAAGGAAAGCAAAGCAAGCAACTCTTGGACTCATCCCACTGTCCCCTTTTATATGCACAGGTGCAGTGAGTTGGATCCAAAGATCCTGCCAAAGAACTGGGAGAGACATTAACCCCTACCCTCCCATCCGGGGCAGCACCTATCTAATTTCATCCTGCTCACAGGCTGGCCAGATCATGCAAACATAAATCAGCTTTTTGGTCAGTCAGTCACTTTAGGAAAAGGAAGAATGGTGAATGGCAAAATCAACTAGATGCTTCAGATGGAAGAAGTACATGAAAATGATGGAAACTCAGATTTATAAAATACACACATAAAAAAATTATTTAGAGTAATGTGCACATTACAGCAGACCTTTTCCACCTTTCACTAAAAAAATTAAATCAGCATGCAGATATGAGGTCAACTTACATTAGTTAAACATTTTTTGCGTTTGCTTACAAATACTGTTTTCTACTTCCTGGTTGAGTGAAGGACTGGTGAAGTAACCAGTGCCTCACAAATGCATCTTTGCACGTTACTGTCACATATTCCAGGAGGCAGACCCAGAAATCCAGGCAAAGTTCCAGGAAGCGAAGGGAATTGGATTCACCCGCCCTGACCAAAAATGGTCACCATGAGTAGAATGGGGAGGAAACAAAAATAAGGATACAAATAATAAAAAACTTGTAATTGTCTATAAGTATCTGTTTGTAGTTTGCCATTAATAAACATCCCTACAGGTGCCTTTGCTGTAATTATTATGATAAGGGTGACGTTCCCCTTTAACTCAAAGATGAAATACATATATGGGAAATGTTTTGTTTGCCAAAGAATTTTTAATTCTGACCAACCAGTTTTGAGATTTACAAAGGTCCACCACACAGCATATCCCTATCTGGCACATAGGAGACCTGATTTTTCTCTGCTGCAGTTAAGTAACACTTACAGCTTTTGTCTCCCACAGCCTGTGCCTGGACCATTAAAGGAGAAACAGCAGACCAGTTAGAGCATCTCGTCTGTCACTCTGCTCTAGCCCTGGAACCTTTTGAGCCCCTAAAATGCCGTTGAAAGGCTTTGGAGTTTACTGAATGTTCTAAAAAAAAATCTTGTTTTGTGGACTCTATGAAAATGTGTCTAGCGGTATACATCTGACATGAAGTTGTGCTCCTGGTTGCATGTGTGAACACATGTGTGATCGACATAACACAAGGCTAGTCATAGGGAGGACAGCATTTTGCTGAATGCACTAGAAACAGATAGAAAATATGACATCATCTCCAACATGTTGTTTTACATATGTTCCTGTGGTTTTTAATGTAACACATTGCTGGTGTTTTTGTGTGATATTTTGGGAAATGGTTTACTTAAAGGCAATCTACATATAAATAGCACAAATTCAATTTGGCTTTCCGTTTGATTTATTGTACAGTGCTTAAGATGCAGGCCTCCAGAAACATAACAGCAGGGAATCTAACCCGGTCTGAGACAACATACATACTGCTTTCATTAAGACATACATTACAGGGCCATTTGCTATCAGGAAAGGAATACAGACAAGACTCTGGAGTTACAGTACAGCATGGGATAAGCCCCATGACATGTAGCAAGAAAGACCATTTTTCTCATCCTAGAATATATAACTGGAAAATATTTTCCAAGACTAGAAAATTGCTCTACATGAATAATTAGGTTCAAACAGAATCTACCAGCAAAAGAAGAAGTTAAAATAATTTAAAATGAATCCTGAGTAATGAGCACTGCAGCATAACTACATTCATCTTAAATTCTTAAACCTGTATTTGTTTTAAGATGTATGTATGTAATAAGGTCAATATGATTATTATAGACTTAATGTAAAAAATGCTGTTTAAATGTAGCTTTTAAATCATACACATATGTATAAGAAAATTACCATATTTTCTCGTTACTAGTGATGACTGGACTGATTTGATCCAAACCAGGATTTCACACTACTGGACAAACCAATTTGCTCAATTAACCGCTTCTGTACCGCCTTATAGCAGAAATACTGCTACAGGGCGGCACAGGTGTGCAAAATCACATATATATATACGTGATTTTGCAGTTCCGGGTAGGGGGCACGCTCTGCCTCGGCTGTCAATCACTGGGACCTGGCCAGTGATTTTCTTGCCGGCACCCGGTGATCGCCGGGTATCTCCGATGGGGCAGAGACCTGTGTATAAACAACACAGGGCCATACAAAGCAGTGTACTTACAGTGTAAAGAACACACACAGCACACAGTAAAACAGCACACAGTTAACCCTTTGATCACCCTACATGTTAGCCCCTTCCTGCCCAGTGCCATTAGTAGTGTGTCAGTGCTTTTTATTAGTACTGATCACTGTATTGGTGTAACTGGGGATGTCAGTGACACCAAGTCAGTTACCCCCAGTGTCAGAATGTCCGCCGCAGTCCTGCTATAAGTCGCTGATCACCACCATTACTAGTAAAAAAAAAGAATTAACAAAAATTTCAGTATATATACCACCATTTGTAAACGCTATAACGTTTACATAAACCAATTAATTTGCACGTATTGGGATTTTTTTTAGCAAAGACATGCAACAGAATATATTTTGGCCTAACTTTATGACAAAATTTGATTTTTAATTTTTTTTTTTCACTGGACATGTTTAATAGCAAAAAGTCAAAAATATTGTTTTTTTTCCTCAAAATTGGCGGTCTTTTTTTGTTTATAGCACAAAAAATAAAAAATGCACAGGCAATTAAATACCACCAAAAGAAAGCTCTATTTGTGGGAAAAAAAGAACTTAAATTTCATTTGGGTGCAACTTTGCATGACCGCACAATTGTCAGTTAAAGTAATGCAGCGCGGTATCGCAAAAAATGGCCTGGTCAGGAAGGGGGGTAAACCTTCTGAAGGGGAAGTGGTTAAAGAGCCAATGTAGCTTAAAAAAATAAATACATAAAAAAAATGTTTAATACTTCTCACTACTGTTATCTCTGACCTTAGCCAAAGCTCATGGAAAATAAGCTCAAGATCCATGGACCACCAGGGAGAGGAGACATCTTGCACAGCCAGGGTAGTGGTCTCTTATATGGCTAGTGAGCCGGGACCCCTGCTGAGTGCCTCTTACACAGGAAAGTGACTGTGTTTCACACACCTAGTAGAGAAGTGGGCAATCTGAAGGACCCACAAGGCCAGCAAGAGCAGAACGGCTTGGTTTTCATCCACTTTTAGGTGGCCAGCAGGAATGGTCATCAGAGGGCAGATTGTGACTAGGGAGGCATTTACAGGATGTTGGAGTGGTGAGTGGCTTCTGATCATCCATTGTTTTGTTAATCTTTGCCTACACCATTTTGAGGACACTACTGCCCATTATCGAGCTTTCTTAAGGGGCGCCTCCTCCTCTACCTTTTTTCTAGATGCAAATTGCATGTCAGAAAACAAAAATCCACGATAAAGTTTCACATACAGCCACTTGAAGGTCCTTACATGATTCAGTATTTTATTAGGGGTCAGAGGATGAAACTGTGGGGCACAGCAGGTGAACTATGCATCTGACACTCCAAGAAGTTCCAAATGCCAAAGAATCTAATGGACACTGCAGCATTGGAATAGAAAAAAAGGTAGGAGACACGGGAGAGATGAGTTTAAAAGTTATTATATAGCAGGGAACCTGTAGTTCAGATTTTTTTTTTTTTAATTGACAGGGTCACTTTAAAAACTCTTTCAACTCAAGTAGGCAGCACTTGTGAAGGGCTTTTTCTATAAATTGATGCAATCTGTAAGGTGAGTTTTCACAGTGCTGACCCTTCTTCTGAAAATGTTAGTTGCCTGTCTATGCTGACTGTCTATCTTCAATACTTGCTCATTTACTGACCCAGAACAAGTATACAGATCAGAAAAGTTGCAGTAAAGTTGGATAGTTAGTTACTGAATGTTTATTCAGAAAGGTTTATTCATAGGGTTAGCATGGTAGTCAAGCAATAAGCATTTTCAGAACGGGACCTTAAGTAATGGCAGCTTCCACATTTTTGTCATGACAGGCTGTAAAATGGGACAAATATACTGCTACCAGAACCAAAATTAATAGGCAATGTTAGGTTATCTGTAACATGTCTGTGCAATAGATTTTTTGGTAAATAAGGTTCTCCCTTTGCGAAAACAACTTTAGGCCTCAGTCTCCTGTGTGGTCCCGGGAGGGAGCGAGCGGGGTCTCTGTTTATAACACAGCACTCTGATTACAAGCTTTGTGTATACGCCGAGAGCTTGATCGGAGAAGGGATGGGAGGGAAAATACGGAGTGATTAATTGTTTGGATTTTTTCTCTCTCAAACACATTGACCCAATGTAAACAGCTCCAAGAATAACTTGCTGTCAGCCATGACGTCGTTTTCTTTATGAATAAGGAATCTTAGGCTGTACCTTGACAGGGCTATTAAATGGAACTTGAACACCTGGATTCATGTTTTTGCTGTTCTACTTACTAAACTTACTGCAAGTGTTCAGGGTGCAATACACAATGCTAGCAATGATACAATGGTGCCTGGGCCTCAGATTTTATCATTGTCTCTTATTTGCCTAAAGGCACAATATTCTGTGAGATATATATTAGTCATGGTGTATATACTGTTGAAGGAACACTTCAGGAAACAAGAAAGGGCCCTACTAATTATTCAGTTTGAACAGGCAATGATTCAAAGATAAACATTATAGGGCCAGCCATGTAAAATACATTCATGCATTAAAGGATAAGTTAAACTTTTGGGAAAAAATAATAAATGCACATATTTTGCAGGAAAAATATGCATTTAGTGTATTTTCCCTAAGAAGCCTGGAAAGTATTGCACCTGTGATCAGTGGAACAATGGTGTAAATGGATACAAAGAAAACAAAAAGAGGGTGCACTGGCCTAGTGCATTATCATAAAAAATATTTATTAAAAGGATAAAAAGTAAGTATCGTACTCACAATTGACATACAGGACAAAGGCACATCACACTAAACAGCGGTGTCCAATCCACACTGCATATGAGTCCAAAAATGGAACCCTGGACTTCCAACTGGCTAACACGATTCGAGGACTCAGCCTCTTCCTCAGGGCTCTGAGGAAGAGGCTGAGTCCTCGAATCGTGTTAGCCAGTTGGAAGTCCAGGGTTCCATTTTTTTTACTTATATGCAGTGTGGATTGGACACCGCTGTTTAATGTGATGTGCCTTTGTCCTGTATGTCAATTGTGAGTACGATACTTACTTTTTATCCTTTTAATAAATATTTTTGTGATAATGCACTAGGTCGGTGCGCCCTCTTTTTGTTTTCTTTGTATCCAGTGACTTTGTACTACCCCGGTCCGTTGAGGGCAGCAAGGAGTGCACATTCCAGGACATCTGAATTGTTACCATAGCCTTTGCTGAGTCCATCCCAAGCACAGGAGTACAGAGTTTGCTGTGTTTGCATTGAACAATGGTGTAAAGCCAGACTCCTACAGACAAGCTCTGCAGCTGTCAGCCCATACCTAGATACGGGCTGACTGTTTACAAGCTGCAGGGCTTGTGATCAGCAACTCCACAGTCCATTCAGAACTACAAGCCATCAGCCGCGAAGGGTGACGGTACTTGTAGTTCAAGTCATTTCCAGGAAACTGTTAATGAATGATGCGGCCGTGTAGGTGGAGCCCTGCACAGCTAAGGTATTTTCAAATAGTGACATCGGGCCCCAGGAGAGAATCCCCACTCACTGTCAACAGGGGAGGGGGGATCAGGGAGAGGCTGCAGCTGCTGGAACATGCAAACTTATTCTTTAAATTGCTGATAATAAACTGGATAATGAGCAGGTATAAATCTGAATAAAGATAGGGGAGCATAGTATAGCAGAATTTGCATAGTATAGCAGAGCTCTGAGGAAGAAGGCATAGCCTTCGAAACGTGTCAGCTATACTGAGTGTCTACCCCCATGATGGGATTCGCGCTGGCTTCTTATCTTTGAAGTCCCTGTGAGGACTACATGCCTGATTTTATTCGCTGTTTGTGAGTACCTATCTTTTATTAATAAATTTTGTTACTGAGGTAATGCGCAAGGTTGGTGCGCTTCTTGTTTTTTGTTTCACTTTGCGGTTCTGGTAGATCACAAGCTTAATAATGGCATGCAATGCCAAGCTGCGGTTTCTAAAGCGAGCAAAATCCTCTCTTTTATTAAAAGAGGTATAGACTCCAGAGAGAGAGATATCATTTTACCCCTGTACAAATTAGACCTCACCTGGAATATGCAGTTCAGTTGTGGGCACCAATGCACAAAAAGAACATTGGGGAACTGGAGAAAGTACAGAGAAGAGCAACCAAACTGATAAGAGACATATAGGAGCTCAGCTATGAGGAAGGATTAGAGGAACTGAATTTATTTTCTCTTGAGAAGAGGAGATTAAGGGGGGATATGATCAACATGTATAAATACATCAGTGGTTCATATAGTGTACTCAATGTAGAGTTATTCACCCTGAGGTCATCACAGAGGACAAAGGGGCACTCTTTACGTCTGGAGGAAAAGAAATTTAATCTCCAGATACGGAAAAGTTTCTTCACAGTAAGAGCTGTGAAAAGTGGAATAGACTCCCTCAAGAGTTGGTTCTGGCCAGCTCAGTGGATTGCTTTACAAAAGGCTTTAAAAAAGGCCTGGATTCTTTCTTGGATACACAGAATATAACTAGTTATTAACATTTATAGGTAAAGTTGATCCAGGGAATATCCAATTGCCTCTCGGTGGATCAGAAAGGAATTATGCTGTTGGAAGACATGAAAGAAGACTTTACTCCAAAATGCAAGGTCCACCTATATTATAGAGCCACAACCCCCCACCCCCCTTAAAGAAAAGTGTGACGTGTAGTGTCACAAGCTAGAGCGCTCTGCAAACTGCACCCAGTGCTGCAGAATCCACAACATTTTCAGGTGGAGTGATATATTGTAACAGTGAGAAGATAACTCAAGCTCCAACTACAGAGGAAGAGCAATATCATGGGAGCATATGATCAGGTAAGTAAACACTAGCACCAATGTAATCATAGGACTGTTTTGCTTCCACTCACACCATTGATATGGAGTTTTTTTTTGTTTTTTGCTCCCATTGACTACCAACAATATGGTGGTTATCTTACTCCTAAGGACACCACCAATACAGCGTTTATTGTAATCCCACTGACACCAACTATGAGGGGCTTATGTTACTTGACAGGCACCAATGATAGGACTTGTTTCATTCCCAGTGACATAGATGATGGGACATGTTTTAATACCACCACCAGCAATGTGGAATTAAGGGGACACAGCATCAGTACAAAGGTGAGAAGAGGAGCCCCTGAGGATGGAGCTTCCTGGAATGCAATTAGTCCTGATTTGTGTATGACATTTTCTGGTTCCATTACAAACCATGCCATCTTATGCCCTAGGCTTCTCCCACCATGGACAGGTCTTCAGCGCTTCATATTCTGTAGCTGGGATGGGGCACAGCATATGCTGTAGCTGGGATGGGGCACAGCATATGCTGTAGCTGGGATGGGGCACAGCATGAGTGTTGTTTGAAATAAGGCCATCCATTCTACTTGTACATATAAATGCAGACCATGGAAGACAGAGTTGAACAGGGTGTACAATAAATAACAATGGGATGTGACTGAGGCAGCAGATGACTAAAAAGGTGCATCTTTCCCAGAGTCCCTGTTTTGCAGGTAAAGCCCTTTTTTGGGCTTCAATCCCATCTGGCCCCTATTGCAAATAGTTTTAGAATTTAAATTCACTTAGAAACTTTTTACCTGTAATACTGTAGACCACATATTTATTTAACTGTAACAGCTTTGTAGTTCAATCAGCTCTATTTATAAGCTTAGAAATAATAATACTTACTTATGTTCCACTTCCATATCAATAAACGGTGACAGGGGGAGGGGTGGTTGAGTTTGTGTACCTTTGAAGTGCAGGACTGAGTTCTTTGCATTTTCTTACATTTAAAAAAAAGGGAAATTCCAATATACACCTGTAATCAAACAATGCAGTACTGAACTAACACTTTGTAATGTGCATTTTGCAAACTAAAAAAGTATAAGATATAAAAAAAAAACACACATTTTTCTGTAGATGCTGGCTTCCTTTACCCACTATGACAGTGTGGTGCCTGGCCATTGTGTTAATAGGAAATATGTTACAAATTTTGAAGACAATGGTGCACATACTATATGCTAGGTTCTTAGGTTAATCAGAACTAGGCATCTAGTCTCCACCTTCCTGAAGAGTCCGTATAGTTGCAAGGGAGCATTCCAGGGATGTGTGTGTGTCTGCACAGTGTAGTCTGAGACAGGACCAGGGGCGGACTGACCATTTGGAAACTCTGGCACTGCCCGAGGGCCCGGGGTCAGTAGGGGGCCCCATGAGATATCCCTGGTACCTTTTTCATAGGCTTTTTTGAGTTTGGGCAAGGACACAGGGGCCCCATGATCCCCTATTGCCCGGGGGCCCCATGAGTTGTCAGTCTGCCCCTGGACAGGACAGACATAGGCCCAAGCCAGAGGGCCAGAGCAGCAGGGAGCTGCAAGTAAAAGAGAGCTGATGGAGGTACAGAGTTTATAAAGAGAGCTTATAGAGGTACAGCATTTGTGCACGAGCACAGGGATGTTGTGTTAGATGGCCAGGAGGGCTGAGGCATGAGAACAGAGCAGCGGTGCTGCATAAGAGAGCCAGGAGGCTGAAGTTGTTACTGTATTTTGTATAAATGCTGAAAACCCTTGTAAGGGCTACTGACTGCTGTGATTTTTTTTCCATTGGGTTTAATAAAAGTGGGCTAACAAGCTCTTAAAAAGGCATGTCTGGTGTGGACTGGACTTCCTGGTGAGCACTACATTTGCTTTAGGCATCCCCCAAATGTCGCACTACTTACACATGGCAAAATTTAGGTTCCTGAATCGTAACCTTGTTTAAGAAAATGGCCCTCTATGATAGATTCTACTTTTGCCCCTGGATGGAAACAACCAGAATGGCCAATGTAAAATAACCTAATATAACAAATTCTATTAAACTGCAAAGACCAAAGGACTCAACTATGAGAAATGACAGGAATCACTGGCAATAGCCTTCTATGAAGTGACAAATTAATTATAAAGTCTCTTAAGGACGCACGTGTTCATATTGTAAAAATTAAATGACAGGCAAAGAGCCAAAACCACTCTAGAGACTTTTGAGCATTTTCTAAATATTGGTTTTCTGCTTCATGTCCTAAAGTGGGAATCTGCAACCTGAAATATATAAGACAGTAAAGCAGACTGACCCTTTTTAATTAACCTGCAAGGATATTAACCACTTGCCGACCGCGCATAGCCGAATGACGGCTTCACCGCGGCCGGCCAGTTCTGAGTGGACGTCATATGACGTCCTCCCAGAACGCGCTCTCCTGCGCGCCCCAGGGGGCGCGCACCCGGCGATCTCCGTGATCGCTGTGTCCTACGGACACAGCTGATCACGAGATGTGGTGAAAGGCCGATCCCACCGGCCTTTTACCACGTGATCAGCGGTGTCCAATGACACGCTGATCACAGGAAAATGCAAGTGCCGGTTCTCGGCTGCACTTTCCTCACGCTGTCAGATCGTGAGGAAAGTACTGCCGAGAACCGGCAGTTGTCAGAGCGGGGATCGGCATCGATCATCAGGGCACTGATGATCAGTGCCCTGATGATCGGTGCCCAGCAGTGACCCCCGCAAGTTCCGATCAGCTGTGCGCCCACTAGCCCCGCCCACCCATTCCCAGCAGTGCCCCCACCTGTGCCCAGCAGTGCCCCCACCTGTGCCCAGCAGTGCCCCCACCTGTGCCACTCTGCAGTGCCACCTACCTGTGCCCAGCAGTGCCACCTACATGTGCCCAGCAGTGCCACCCACCTGTGCCCACCCACCTGTGCCCACCAGCGCCACCCACCTGTGCCCACCAGTGCCACCCACCTGTGCCCACCCACCAGTGCTGTCCACCAGTGCCACCCACCAGTGCTGCCAGTCAGTGCCACCAGTCAGTGCCCAGGGGTTGTGCCAGTCAGTGCCGCCAGTCAGTGCCCAGAAGTGATGCCAGTCAGTGCCGTCTATCAGTACCCATCATCAGTGTCACCTATCAGTGCCGCCTATCAGTGCTGCATATCAGTGCCGCCTATCCGTGACCCCTAATTAGTGCTGTCTATCAGTGCCGCCTATCCGTGCCACCTCATTAGTACTGCCTATCAGTGCCCTTTAGTGCTGCCTATCAGTGCCCATCAGTGCCGCCTATCAGTGCCCATCAGTGCCGCCTCATCAACGCAAATCAGTGAAGGAGAAAAAATACCTGTTTGAAAAATTTTATAAAAGAAACAAATAAACTTTTTTTTTTTTTTCAAATTTTTTGCACTTTTTTTAATTTATAGCGCAAAAAGTAAAGCGCCCAGTGGCGATTAAATACCACCAAAAGAAAGCTCTATTTGTGAGAAAAAAATGATCAAAATTTCATATGGGTACAATGTTGCATGACCGCGCAATTGTCAATCAAAGTGCGGCAGCGCTGAAAGCTGAAAATTGGCCTGGTAAGGAAGGGGGTATAAGTGCCTGGTAGGCAAGTGGTTAATGTACAATGTATTTTTACACAGCAGTAATTAAAAAGGAGTGACTGTTTGCCATATACGGGTGTAACACATACTGCGCCTCCTTGACTAGTTAGTTGTAGAGTCATCCTGACTGGTATCTGAGAGAGTAAAGTACACTCATATAGTACTCTGAAAGGGTGTGAAGAAACCACACAATATTAATATAGTACGTTCATGATAGATGTGCTAAAAACATTTAGATTTATACCTTATATTGGTTAACTGTGAAAAATGTAAGGCTCCTTAAGCTGCCAAATTACAGCTTTGCTGTCTAATATATTAACTAGTAATCTTTAAATGAATTAAAGAACAAGAAGAAAGATAAATAGTACACAGCTGCAAAACATATGTAGCCCTTTTTGGGGGGTGGTTAAGTGAAATTACCCTCCCCTGAACAGAATATTGCACTATACCGGTATATAATTAAGAGAACCAGAACCAGAACCTTTGCTAAGTGGAGAAGTGGGTTTGATAAAAAAAGTTGGCATTGCCTCAACCCAGGACAGTGGCTCTCAGAACAGATGGGGATTTCCCTAAGAAAAGATTATTAAAAGTACAAACATCTAAAGTACAAACATGTATTATCAGAAAAGGGCCCAAAAGGAGTCCTAGTGGAATTGTGTACATATTCCCAGGTGTATATATAGTTAATAGAGAAACCTCCAGATGAATGTTGCAGCAACGTTGCTGCAGCAACGTCTTGTTGCAGGATGATCACAATGACTGTCTTGGTGTTGGTGACCTGTTGACAAGATCTGTGGTGATGAGCAGACGCTCCAGCCATTTTCCAACCAGCCAGGAATACAGGTTGTCACCAGCAGAGACTGTTGCGGCATTGGAAGTCAGCCTATCTACTTCTCCCTTAGTCTCTAGTAGTGTATAATCAGTCATGCAACCAGAATTCTAAGTACCAGAAATGGCCGTCTGATGCCTAACCTGCCTCTAGTCTATGTTGGCTATTGAGCCCTGAGCTAAAACTGGCTATAGAATCCCAGACCAGAAGGGACAGGGTTAACTAGACTAACAGGAGCTGCTTTTTAAACTCTATTGCAATGGACAGGTTCACCCACTAATATACAGCAAGGCAACTACTATGTACACACTCTGTGGGAGATTTATTAAAACTGGTGCACAAAGAATTTGGTTCAACTGTGCAAAGTAACCAATCAGCTTCTAGGATCTATTGTCAAAGCTTAATTGAACAAGCTAAATGTAGAAGTTGATTGGTTTCTATGCACAGCTGCACCAGATTCTGTGTGCACCAGTTTTAGTAACCCCCCCCAAATTATCTGGAATAGCACATGCAAGATAACAAGGGAACAGAGACGCTTCTGTCACCAGTCTTTAGATATATACAGTATTCATACACCCAGAAGCAATGGGCAACAATAATAAACTATTAAATGTAGGAACACTTGCCTAGAAATCTCTGTATTCTGGTCTGAGTTTAGCAATAGCAGCTTTTCTATAGATAGAACATTTGCCTGTATTTAGCTTGCTGGACCTTTGACCAAGTGGACATTTGATAAGTGGAGTTAAAAAACTGGAGTGGAAAACAGGAGATTATAACAGGAGTCTTCTAACCTGTAAGTGACAACTGATATTTCCTATTAGTAATATTAATATTTTAACTGGGATATGAGCGCTAGCAGAGTTGAAGCTTTTGTGCAGTGCAAAGAGTGCCGCATGTATGCAACAATGGAGCAACAGCTCCAGGATGGATACCGCTGCTGATAAGGGGCTATGAGAAAGAGGCAAGTCCTCCAAACACGTCAGCCAGTTGGAGGTCTAGGAATCCCAACACAGATATTTTCCAGTGAGACTGAATCTTGCTGTACTTTTTATGATGTGCTCGTTACACTGTTATCCTTTGTGAGTATATTACCACTTCATTTAATAAACTGAATTCAAAGGTAATGCACTAGGCCTGTGCACCCTCTGTTTGTTTCTTTGCATACAGTACTTTTGGATTTCCGTGGTCCATTGAGGGCAGCAAGGAGTGCATTTTTAAGGCATCCTACAAGTGGTTTTAACGTGTGCACATTCAATCTTCCAGTGCAGGAGTATATGTTTATGCAATTTTCTATGGATATCGCTGCAACAGATGTGAGCTGGTTGCCCTTCTAGAAGCTCACGTTAGGGATTTGGAGGAGCAAGTTGCAACCGACAACCTTGAAAGGGGTCTTCTGCTCCCTGAGCGGGTAGCTAATGGGATTGATGTGGAGGGTGGAGGGGGTAATCAGGATTATCAGGTAGGAACATGGGTTACTGTAATGAGAGGGAATGGTAGGAGCTCACAGAAAAGGAAGGCTGGCCCTGGGTTTGTGCACCCAAACAGATTTGCCAAGTTGGGAGAAGATGTGGGGATGGCAGCCCTGGATGTCACTGCTATCCCTGTCAGCCGGGAGGGCAGACCATCTGGGATGGGGGTGAGGGTAGTGCAGGAATGCCTAGACAGTTGGTGGTAGTAGGGGATTCTATATTCAGAAGGACTGATAGAATAATTTGTCGCCAGGATTGCCTCAACCGAATGGTTTGCCGTCTCCCTGGTGCCAGGGTTCGGCATGTGGTGGACCGGGTTGATAAATTACTTGGAGGGGCTGGGCATGACCCAGTTGTCTTGGTCAATGTTGGAACCAATGACAGAATACATGGAAGGTGGAGCTCCTTAAGTTGAATGGAAGGACCTCCAAGGTGATATTCTATGAAATATTACCTGCGCCGTGCGCAACTCAGGAAAGACAGGGGGAGATTAGAGAACTAAATGCATGGCTAAAGACCTGGTGTAAGAGGGAAGGATTTGGGTTTCTAGAGCACTGGGCTGACTTTTCATTGGGGTGCAACCTATATGCCAGAGATGGTTTGCACCTAAATAGAAGGGGTCTGCTGTGCTGGGGGAGAGGTTTATGGGGAGGCTGGATGAGTATTTAAACTAGGATCGAGGGCGGAGGGAGAGTTAGATTATAATAGGGTAGACAGATCAGACAGGGGTCAGTCCTTATTGGTGGGTGGAATGGGGAAATATGGGGGGAGGGCTATGGCAGATGATAAGAAGGTTCACATATTACAAACAACCATTGGAATTGGTACCATTTGTACGAAAATAAAAAATATGCAAAATACGTGTGCAAAAGGTGTCAATGAATTGGTGTTTGTTCACCAATGCCAGAAGTCTGCCAAGCAATATAGATGAGTTGGACGCTTTGGTGCATGAACAGAACTATGATTTAATTGCTATTTCTGAATCTTGGCTTAATTCGTCACATGACTGGGCCATTAATATTCATGGCTATGTTCTCTTTCGGAGAGACAGGGTAAAAAGGAAAGGTGGTGGTATCTGTCTCTATGTGAGAAGTGATCTCAGAGCGAGTGTGAAAGATGACTTAGTTGCGGAGAGTGTGATGAGGCTGAAGCATTATGGGTGGAACTGCAAATGGGGGTGCATACTACAAAGGTAATCATTAGAGTTTATTATAGGCCTCCCAGTGTTAATGAGGAGATGGAGACTAATCTCATTGCGAAAGGGCTGCAAGGGGCAGTGATAATAATGGGGAATTTAATTACCTGGAAATTGATTGGAATAATGGTACTGCAGGAACAGTTAAAGGGAAAAAAATGTATAAACTACTAAAGGACAATTTTATGGTACAGTTCATAGAGGCCCCAACTAGGAATGATGCTCTGCTGGAACTGGTAATCTCAAACCATGCAGAGCCTATTATGAATGTCCATATAAAAGAACACCTGGGTAGCAGTTACTATAACATGATTTCATTTATTGTTAGCTGTAAACAGCAGACACATACGGGAAAAATAAAAATGCTCAATTTTAAGAGAGCTAATTTTCCAAGGCTGAGAGCTGCTCTCCAAGACTTAGACTGGGAGGGGATATTGGCATTGAGGAATACAACACAGAAATGGGAGTTCTTCAAAAAGACTGTATGTGAACAGTCTGCAAAATATATTCCCATGGGCAACAAGTTTAAAAAGCTAAAAATCAAACCTATGTGGCTTGCAACCAAAGTTAAAAAAGCTACAGATAATAAGAAAAGAGCTTTTATTAATCCCTTAACACCGACCGTACACAAATATGCAGCCTCTCGGCAGCTAGGCCTTGACACCGAGCGGCCACATATTTGCGTACCATTTGAAAACACATGTATGCTGAAAGTGCGCGCCCTGCATGCTTCCAGATGATCCACATTGGCTCAGAATTGATATGATTCAGAAATATTTAGACAGAATAAAGGTGAATAAAGCATCTGGACTGGATGGCATACACCCACGGGTCCTTAACCACCTCCCGTCCGGCCGTTGTATATAAACAGCTGGACAGTGGCAGTGCAGGGTCGGGTGGCCGTTTATAAATGGCCTCCCCGCCCCCTGCTTGTGCACGCTCCCTGGGAGCGCGCAGCACCGCGATCCGATGCCCGCTGTGTCCTCCGGACACAGTGGAACACCGATCATCGGACGGGACCTCTGTGCGAGGTCCCGATCATGTGATCACTGATTGGCCAATCAGTGATCATATGCAGAGTAGTAAGCAAGGTGTCACTTCTGACATCATTGCTTACTACGGGTGAAATCTGTGAATGATCACAGAGGTCACATAGTACAAGGCTATTCACAACAGCCTTGTACCATGTGACAAGCTGTGACCAATCACAGCTCACACAGTAGTTCTCAATGGCTGCAAGAATGCAGCCAGAGAGAAGGAGAAATGATTGTTTTTACAGCCTTTATGGGTGTAAAAGAAATCAGTGTAAAAAAAAAAAAATCTTCATCACCCTCCACAAGTAGTACAGTGTAACCATGTCGGTGGACGGTGGGTGGCGGTGGACGTGGTATACTTGGATTTTGCAAAAGCGTTTGACACAGTTCCCCATACACGGCTAATGTGTAAGGTAAAGTCTACAGGCTTGGAAAAACCCATATGTAAATGGATAGAAAACTGGCTAAAAGATCGTATTCAGAGAGTAGTGGTTAATGATTCATACTCTGAATGGTCTAGGGTTGTCAGTGGTGTACCGCAAGGTTCAGTGTTGGGACCTTTACTTTTTAATATATTTATAAACGATATTGGGTCTGGGATTAAAAATACCATTTCAGTCTTTGCAGAGGACACTAAGCAGTGCATTAACCTCCCTGGCGGTTTTCCCGAGTGTAGCTCGGGGTAAAATTTCTATACCACAAGCGGTAACCCCGAGCTACACTCGGGCTTACCATGCGGCGCTGCTCTGGGGGTCCCTGCAGCACTTACCTTGTCCTTCGTTCCCACGATGTGTCCCCTGCAGTGTCCCCGGCCATCTCCTCCGGCCGATGCCGGCATCCGGCTTCTGTGTTCCGGTCCCCGTGACGTCGGGACGTACGGGCGCCGGCGGCGGCGGGAAATTTAAAAAATTTAAAAAATGTCATTTTTTTTTTTTCAATTTTAAATAGTAAAACATTGCTGTTTCATCCCATTTCACATACATATTGTCCCTAGTGCTTTGTCCTGTGACCTGCCTGCATTTTGTCTGTTCTTTCTGCCTGAAAACTTAGAAAAGTCCATGGCGTCCAAAAAGCGTCCCTTTACGTCAAAAGCGGTTTTAGACCGGCTAGAGAACAGCGATAGTAAATCAGAACCACTTACAGAATTGAGTGATAATGATTTGTGGGGAAATTTTCCTAAAAATTACAGCCTACAATAAAAAACTATTTCCATGCGAAAAAATGGTACCGCTTTCAGCACAAAAAATCGGAAGGAATCATACCGCCAAGGAGGTTAAATGAGGTTAAATGTTGATAAATGTAAAGTTATGCACTTGGGGGCTACGAATATGCATGCATCATACATACTAGTGGGAGCACAACTAGGGGATTCAATGGTGGAGAAGGATCTGGGAGTTCTGGTAGATCGCAAGCTTAACCACTTCAAGTCCGGACACTTTTACCCCCTTTCTGCCCAGGCCAATTTTCATCTTTAAACGCTATCACACTTTGAATGACAATTGCACGGTCTTGCAACACTGTACCCATATGAATTTTTTAGCATTTTTTTGAGACAGATAAAGCTTTATTTTGGTGGTATTTATTCACCACTGGGATTTTTGTTTTTTTTGCTATATAAATGAAAAAAGACCAAAAATTTTGAAAAAAGTTTTTCTTATAAAATTGTGCAATTAAATAATCTTTCTTCATAAATCTTGGCCAAAATGTATTCAGTTATCTTTTTAGTAAAAAAATAAATAAATTAAAAAAAATTTTTTTTTACATTTTTATTTTATTTTTTCATTAATGTTTTTTTTTCTTTTTCTAAATGCTGTCACACTAGCAGTACATTGTTATCATGGTGATACTGTACTACTTGTGGGGGGTTATGAAGATTTTTTTTTTACACCGATTGCTTTGACACCCATAAAGGCTGTAAAAGTAATCATTTCTCCTCTCTGGCTGCATTCTTGCAGCCATTGAGAAATACTGTGTGAGCTGTGACTGATCACAGCTTGTCACATGGTACAAGGCTGTTGTGAATAGCCTTGTAATGTGTGACCTCTGTGATCATTCACAGATTTCACACGTAGTAAGCAAGGATGTCAGAAGTGACATCCTTGCTTACTACTCTTCATGTGATCACTGATTGGCCAATCAGTGATCACATGATCGGGACCTCGCACAGAGGTCCTGTACAACGATCGGAGGACACAGCGGGCACCGGATTGCGGGGAGCGCACAGAAGCAGGGGGTGGGGAAGCCATTTATAAACAGTCATCCCCCCTGCACTGCCACCGTTCGGCCATTTATATACAACGGCCAGACAGGAAGTGGTTAATAATGGCATGCAATGCCAAGCTGCGGCTTCTAAAGCTAGCAAAATCCTCTCTTGTATTAAAAGAGGTATAGACCCTCCAGTGATAATATTTGGAAAGTGATCCACTTGATTCATCTATTGAATCACCGCAAGATGCCAGGCTTTCTTCTCTCCCTTTACAAAGCCTGATTCCCTGTCTTGGGATTATCTCCGTTATGTTTTGGAGAGATGGGGCTTTGGGAATTCAACTTTAATTTGGATCTCCGCCCTCTACTCCTCACCTACGGCTCAGGTTAAACATTTCGGTCACTTTTCCACCCCATTCCCCATATATTGAGGCACCAGGCAGGGATGTCCATTATCCCCGATTTTATTCATTTTGGCACTTGAACCCCTAGCCATAGTGCTTCGAGACAGCCCCAACATTATGGGTATTCCCTATGCAGGCACACATTACAAGGTGAACCTTATTGCAGACGATGCTCTCTTAACATTAACCAACCCCATCACTACCCTCCCAAACCTGCAATCTATTCTATCTCATTTTTCCGCATTGTCAGGCCTCCTCATTAACCCCCAAAAAACCACAGTCTTGAATATTTCATCCTCTCCCTCTATGGTGACACATATTCAAATGAGCTATCCCTATCACTGGGCAGTCTCCTCGCTGGATTATCTGGGTGTCAAGCTGACTCCTTTCTATGCCACTCTTTATGCAACCAATTACTACCCATTATTGAGACACGTCACCTCTCTTATGCAATATTGGCAATTCCCCTCCCTATCCTGGATTGGATGCATTCACGCAGTTAAAATGACCTTACTCCTCAAAATATTATACTATTTCATAACCCTACCGGTTCGAGTACCCTCCTTTTTATGCTTGATACAGAACAGACTTCTTTCCTTTATATGGGCCTATAAGCGCCCCAGGGTGTCACGTCACACCTTGTACACCCATAGACTTAGCAGAGGTTTGGGAGTTCCGAATGTCACCAAATATTACATGGCAGCACAAATCTCTCAACTCTCTCTCCTTCACGCTTCAACGGATGTCCCCTTCTGGGTACTTCTAGAGATCTCCTACTGCTGCCCGGTCCCTATGGCAGCGCTCCTTTGACTCCCTCATAAGCTTCGTCCTGCTTCTCTTAGTCCTCTAATTATTCACAGCCTGCGCATCTGGGACTCTGCATTACTCAGGTAATCTCATGTCTCCTTTTCTGCCTCTCCTTACTCATCTCAACAACCCCCTCTTCCCTCCAGGCCTGGAACAGCCCAAAGCGTTTATGTGGTGGTCCACCCACGGTTTCTCTCAGGTCCGCAATTTCCTTAACTCCTGGGTTTTCCCCTCATAGTCCTCTATTCAAAAGACTTATAACATGCCCCCCCCCCAGGGAATTTTTTTATGTACAGCTTCAAGACTGGGTGACCTCCCTGAGGAGTAACACAACCTTTCTGTATTGCACTATGGTCTTTGATTGCATCTGCCAGAATTTCCCTAGGGCTTCGGGTATTATTTCTTCTATCTATTCCTCTCTGAATGCTGTTACCAACTCCCCTTCCATCTCTTATAAATTCAGTTGGGAGCGAGACTTGGGGTACCCCATTGATCCTGAGGACTGGAGTAGAGCCTGGTCATCCATAGCCAAATGTTCTTTCAATAGTACCACTCTGGAGGCAGCCTATAAGGCCCTCCTGAGATGGCACTGGGTTCCAGCCCATATTGCAGGCTTAAACCCCTCTTGTGATGATAGGAGTTTCAGAGGCTGTGGCCAACGGGGGGATGTGCTCCATACCTGGTGGTCGTGCCCACGGTTGATTGGGTTCTGATCTCGGGTGTTTGGCCTCCTTCACACACTATTCCATGTCTCAAAGATGCAAAACTGGCTCTGTTGCATTGCCCTATAAAAGTGGAGGGAAGTCTGGCACTCAGGGGTATATAAACTCCAATAAGGAAGGGGGAAAGTACTCAAGCATAAATATCACATATGCACAAGTTTATGGTAGGTTATTGCTCAGGTATATATAATGATAGCACATGATAAATACATATACCATATCAGGGGCGGACTGACAACTCATGGGGCCCCCGGGCAATAGGGGATCATGGGGCCCCTGTGTCCTTGCCCAAACTCAAAAAAGCCTATGAAAAAGGTACCAGGGACATCTCATGGGGCCCCCTACTGACCCCGGGCCCTCGGGCAGTGCCCGAGTTTCCAAATGGTCTGTCCGCCCTTGGCAGTATGTAACAGTAACGTTTAATTCGTAGGAATAAAAACACTCACAAAAGCAAGAATAAAATTAAGCTCATCTGTGTTAGGATGTGAGACCACTCTAAATCCGTCCTGGGATACCACCAGTGTGTTAAGATGACAGCAGGATGGTGAAGCTGTGGGTGCAGTATGCAAGATCTTCCTGAGATGTTTTGGAGGTATGATGGAGCTGATCAACGGCGTCCGTCCCTGGAAGAAGCTGGAAGTGGTCGCACTACCAGCGTGGAACGTACCGGCGGAAGTGACATCACAGGATACACAGAAAACAACAGGCTATGTGCTCGGAGTGTCTAGCTCTTTCTACAGGCCTAATGTGGCTATATTCACATCAACAGAAAATTGCCACCTACCTATTGATTGCTGCAAAGCTAGTCATAGCTCGAGGTTGGAAGTCACCGTCTGTGTCCTTTGTAGCAGTTCGGAACATGCTGACCACCTTGATGGTTAACGAAAAGATGCCCGGCGTCTTACATGACAGTCATGCTATATGTTTGAAAATGTATTTGGATGCCATGGTGGTCGCTCTCCCTACGCTACACCCGACAAGTCAGGACTCTTATAACGGATGATATTCTTCCTTGGATTGCAGGACCTACCCCTTTACACCCCTCTCTGACCTCTTCCTCCTTTCTCCTTTTTTTTCCTTCCTTTTCTCTAGGACCATCTGCTGGTCCCCCTTTCACACTTCTTGATTAGTTACTCATATGAGGCATCCATCCAGGTCCACGGGCCCAGAAAGTACAGACAGACCAACGGTCTCACTCATGTGGTCGTTCTTTGGCTTACACCTTGTTAAAATAGTTGTTGCACATTTCTTTGCCCATGTATGTTTGACTGGATTTTGTATGTCACCCTTGCATGGGTAATTTGGACTATGTTGTATAGTTTTGTTGCAACAATATTAAAAATTATTGAAGCAGAAAAGAGGTATAGACTTCAGCGAGAGATATAATTTTACCCCTGTACAAATCATTAGTAAAACCTCATCTGGAATATGCAGTTCAATTTTGGACACCAATTCACAAAAAGAACATTGGGGAACTGGAGAAAGTACAGAGAAGGGCAACTAAACTGATAAGAGGCATGGAGGAGCTCAGCTATGAGGAAAGATTAGAGAAACTGAATTAAGGGGGATATGATCAGCATGTATAAATACATCAGTGGTTCATATTGTGAACTCGGTGTAGAGTTATTCACCTTGAGGTCATCACAGAGGACAAGGGGGCACTCTTTATGTCTGGAGGAAAAGAAATTTAAATCTCCAAACACGGAAAAGTTTCTTCACAGTAAGGGCTGTGAAAATGTGGAATAGACTCCCTCAAGAGTTGGTTCTGGCCAGCTCAGTAGATTGCTTTAAAAAAGGCCTGGATTCTTTCTTGGATACACAGAATATAGCTGGATATAATATTTATAGGTTAAAGTTGATACAGGGAATATCCAATTGCCTCTGGATCAGGAAGGAATTTTTTCCCCTGATCCAGAGGCAATTTTTCCCCTGCAGGAGCAAATTGGATCATGCTTTTCTGGGTTTTTTGCCTTCCTCTGGATCAACTGTGGGTGCAGGATGCTAACTTTTTTTTTTTTTTTATGGTTGAACTGGATGGACTTTTCTCTTTTTTTCAGCCAGGCTATGTAATTATGTGTCCTCAGTTCCTCTCCCTCTCTGTTTCCTGATACATGGGCAAATAAATGTGCAACAACTATTTTAACAAGGTAGACGCCAAAGAACGACCACATGGGTGAGACCGTTGGTCTGCATGTACTTTCTTGGCCCGTGGGCCTGGATGGATGCCTCATATGAGTAACTAAACAAGAAGTATAAAAGGGGGACCAGCAGATGGTCTTAGAAAAAAGGAAGGAAAGAAAAAAGAAGATGGAGAAAGGAGGAAGAGGTCAGAGAGGGGTGAAAAGGGGTAGTTCCTGCAAGAAAAGGAAGAATATCCCTTATAGGAGCCCCGGCTTGTCAGGTGTAGCGTAGGGAGAATGACCACCAGGGTATCCAAATAAATTTTCAAAAATTTAGCATGACTGTCGTGTAAGATGCTGGACATCTTTTCATTAACCATCAAGGTGGTCAGCATGTTGCTTACTGTGTGTATGGACCACTGTTCAGCTATATGCTGAGAAAAGAATAGTGTGAGGCACAGGGTAAAGCGCCAAGCACATTTTAAAGATGCAAAGAGGTCTGCAGATAGCCACTGATGATTGGAAAAGTTAGTGGAAGAAGGCAGATTTGGGGGATGCCTGCATAAGCACATCCTTACATAAAAAATTTTTTGGCTAAATTGGTGGCTTTGACACTGGGCACGTGTTTTCTAAAGTGATGGATGATACACAAAGATTTCCATCTGCATTCCTCCACTTGTGACAACAAACTGCTGATCTTTATTGAAGTACTGTATACTCAGGTGCTACTCCTTGTAAATTTGGACATAGCTTCACAGGTTTGCCATTAAGTAGAAATGCAATTACGCATTCAAAATGCTGAATGATTCACTCATTGGCACTAATTACTCATAGGTCACACATTTTTCCCATTATCTGCACTAGATCAGATAGGTCTGATGAAAGCAGGGTCAACTACCTACTTCATAAGTAGGGGTCATTTTATTCAGAGGACTTATTTTATTTATCCATTTCAAACACAGCAGCTAAGACACAAAGCAGCATACTGATTCCTAAAACAACATTTTCTGACTTAAAGCACTATGTCTAAATATTGTATACATTATATACCTCCTTAGCAACTTTTTCAGTGCTACTCTGTAAAGACCCAGATTTTATGAGCCCAGTTATATTCAACACACAAGAAATATACAGTTTACTCTGTGTACGATGGAAGAGGCTTTTTTAAGCTTAAACAGAGCACAATGAAGTATTTAATACTACAATTTATAAGGGTCAATTCACAACACATAATCCATAGCACCCCAACAGTCTGCTTCAGGAGTCAATCCTTGAAGGATAAGTTCACCTGTGGGAGCGTGTTTAGGGTTGCCACCTCACCCCTTTAAAACCAAACACATATTAATTACACAAGTTCTGGGGCTGATTAACCGCTTGCCGCCCTGCCACTGTGTATATACGTGTGCAGGGCGGCAGTGGAGCGCAAAACCACGTTTTAAAACGGGTTCCGCGCTCCCGACACTTTCGCCGGCAGGGGGCGCGCGCGCGCTCCCGCCGACCCGCGGGTGACACGATTTGATCCAGGAGGGATCAATCATTAGATTTCAGCCAGTGATTTCTGGCTGAAATCACATGATCGGTCCCTGTCCTATCCTGTCCTGTGTTGACAAATACACAGGCCAGGATATGATGTCATTCTTCTCTGCCTGGACACATTCCGTTCCAGACAGAGAAGAAGACATCCAAAAAGCGAGTACACAAGCACTACACTACAGTTAGAACACTCTAGGACACATTTAACCCCCTGATCGCCCCCCCCCCCCCAGTTAACCCTTCACTGCCCTGTCACCAGTGTCACTGATCAGTGAAGCGATTTTTACTGATCACTGTATCAGTGTCGCTGGCGACTTCCGATAGAGTTAGCGCCCCTCCCAGATAGTGCCAGACTGCCCGCCAGTACACCAGTAATCCCGTTTAACCCCTTGATCGCCCCCCCTCCAGTTAACCCCTTCACTGCCCTGTCACCAGTGTCACTGATCAGTGAACCAATTTTTACTGATCACTGTATCAGTGTCGCTGGCGACTTCCGATAGTGTTAGCGCCCCTCCCAGATAGCGCCAGTTTGCCCGCCAGTACACCAGTAATCCCGTTTAACCCCTTGATCGCCCCCCCCCCCAGTTAACCCCTTCACTGCCCTGTCACCAGTGTCACTGATCAGTGAATCAATTTTTACTGATCACTGTATCAGTGTCGCTGGCGACTTCCGATAGTGTTAGCGCCCCTCCCAGATAGCGCCAGACTGCCCGCCAGTACACCAGTAATCCTGTGTAACCCCTTAATCTCCCCCCCCCCAAGTTAACCCCTTCACTGCCCTGTCCCCAGTGTCACTGATCAGTGAACCGATTTTTACTGATCACTGTATCAGTGTCGCTGGCGACTTCCGATAGTGTTAGCGCCCCTCCCAGATAGCACCAGATTTCCCGCTAGTACACCAGTAATCCCATTTAACCCCTTAATCCCCCCCCCCAGTTAACCCCTTCACTGCCCTGTCCCCAGTGTCACTGATCAGTGAACCGATTTTTACTGATCACTGTATCAGTGTCGCTGGCGACTTCCGATAGAGTTAGCGCCCCTCCCAGATAGCGCCAGTTTGCCCGCCAGTACACCAGTAATCCCGTTTAACCCCTTGATCGCCCCCCCCCAGTTAACCCCTTCACTGCCCTGTCACCAGTGTCACTGATCAGTGAACCAATTTTTACTGATCACTGTATCAGTGTCGCTGGCGACTTCCGATAGTGTTAGCGCCCCTCCCAGATAGCGCCAGTTTGCCCGCCAGTACACCAGTAATCCCGTTTAACCCCTTGATCGCCCCCCCCAGTTAACCCCTTCACTGCCCTGTCACCAGTGTCACTGATCAGTGAACCAATTTTTACTGATCACTGTATCAGTGTCGCTGGCGACTTCCGATAGTGTTAGCGCCCCTCCCAGATAGCGCCAGACTGCCCGCCAGTACACCAGTAATCCCGTTTAACCCCTTGATCACCCCCCCCCAGTTAACCCCTTCACTGCCCTGTCACCAGTGTCACTGATCAGTGAACCAATTTTTATTGATCACTGTATCAGTGTCGCTGGCGACTTCCAATAGAGTTAGCGCCCCTCCCAGATAGCGCCAGTTTGCCCGCCAGTACACCAGTAATCCCGTTTAACCCCTTGATTGCCCCCCCAGTTAACCCCTTCACTGCCCTGTCACCAGTGTCACTGATCAGTGAACCAATTTTTACTGATCACTGCATCAGTGTCGCTGGCGACTTCCGATAGTGTTAGCGCCCCTCCCAGATAGCGCCAGATTTCCCGCTAGTACACCAGTAATTCCATTTAACCCCTTAATCTCCCCCCCCCCAGTTAACCCCTTCACTGCCCTGTCCCCAGTGTCACTGATCAGTGAACCGATTTTTACTGATCACTGTATCAGTGTCGCTGGCGACTTCCGATAGTGTTAGCGCCCCTCCCAGATAGCGCCAGTTTGCCCGCTAGTGCACCAGAAATCCCATTTAACCCCTTGATCGCCCCCCTCCAGTTAACCCCTTCACTGCCCTGTCACCAGTGTCACTGATCAGTGAACCGATTTTTACTGATCACTGTATCAGTGTCGCTGGCGACTTCCGATAGTGTTAGCGCCCCTCCCAGATAGCGCCAGTTTGCCCGCTAGTGCACCAGAAATCCCATTTAACCCCTTGATCGCCCCCCTCCAGTTAACCCCTTCACTGCCCTGTCACCAGTGTCATTGATTACAGTGAACAGATTTTTACTGATCACTGTATTAGTGTCACTGGTGACTTCCGATAGTGTTAGCGCCCCTCCTAGATAGCGCCAGTTTACCCGCTAATGCACGGGATTTTTTTTACCAAAAACATGTAGCAGAATACATTTTGGCTTAAATTTATGACTAACTTTGAGTTTACGATATATTTTTTATAGCTGAAAGTAGAAAATATTGGTTTTTTTCAATATTTTCGTGGTTTTTTGTTTATAGCGCAAAAAATAAAAAGCGCATGGGTGATCAAATACCACCAAAAGAAAGCTCTATTTGTGTGAAAAAAAGGACATACATTTCGTTTGGGTACAGCATTGCATGACCGCTCAATTATCATTTGAATTAGTGCAGCGCTGTATAGCAAAAAAAGGCATAAATTACAGTATCTATACCATAGCGTGTAGACGCTATAACTTTCACACAAAGCAATCAATATACACTTATTGGGATTTTTTTTACCAAAAACATGTAGCAGAATACATTTTGGCTTAAATTTATGACTAACTTTGAGTTTACGATATATTTTTTATAGCTGAAAGTAGAAAATATTGTTTTTTTTCAAAATTTTCGTGTTTTTTTATTTATAGCGCAAAAAATAAAAAGCGCACAGGTGATCAAATACCACAAAAAGAAAGCTCTATTTGTGTGAAAAAAAGGACATAAATTTTGTTTGGGTACAGCATTGCATGACCGCGCAATTATCATTTGAATTAGTGCAGCGCCAAACAGCAAAAAAAGGCCTGGTCATTAAGGGGGGTAAATCCTCTGGGGCTCAAGTGGTTAAGGTGGTAATTAAACTCACTTGGTGCCTTATCTGCATTAAATTAGCCTCAGAACCTGTGTAATTAATATGTTCCCAGGTTTAAAGGGATGAAGTGGCAACCCTAAACGTGTTACATGTTCCACCTGTTTTTAGGGTGGAACACGTAGCATGTTTCCAATGCAGCAGCCGCTGCCCAATTTACACCCCCACCCCTTATGACAGCAGTACAGGGAGAAGTTCTCTGTACAAGTTGTCACTTTTTAAAAACTGCAGTCGTGTGGGGCTCTGCCCACACAGCCGTGTCATTCACTCACATATTTCTGTGAACAAATGAACTACAAGTCCCAACAGCCTTAATGGCTGTTGGATTGTAGATCTCAATAAACTACCACAGCACTGTGAGCGTTGTGGTAGTTCAATGATTCTTCCTGTCAGTATATCTGCTTGCCTGTACATGACGTACAGGCAAGTAGATGTACTGACAGGTCTGCAGGAGACCTGAATATCACCAGCGATCTGCTGATTGCTTCTGAAATGCTTTACAGGCGCCTACATTTTTTTACCTGCAAAAAACGTACATTTATTATTTTTTGTCTAAAGGTGAATTTATCCTTTAAGTATTGTATATTTATCTGCTTAATGCCATGCCTCTTGGCTCTTCCCATAATTTATCAAACTCTACAGGTAGTCAAAACAGTGCTAATCTTTATTCGTTGGGGTATGTAGCAGATAACTGGTGTGATTGGAGGCCAACATCCCAGAAATAGTCTGTCCAAAAAATTGTGTCATGGGTGTATGGGACTTGCACAGCCCCAAATGTAATTCAAACAGCATAAACTATATAAAAACAGTTTATTACAGCCTGCATCTTCCTTGGAGTTTGAATGTTGCAGCCAGCCACACTTCTGGATGTACCCATTTTAGGCTGTGGTTAAGATCTCTCAGCTGACATCTGGATCTCTGCTTTTACAGTTGTCCTTTGTCCCCTCTTAGGTCTCTTTCACTATGGGATCTCTCCACAACACCAGGCTTAGCCCTCATGCACACTGGACATTTTTACAGCTGCTGTTTTGGGCTTTTGTCGGTTTTTTTTCCAGCAGCCAGTAAAGTCCCCAGAATGTTATCCTATGTGTCCATGCACACATAGGCTTTAATCAGCATTTTTTGGCTGGAAGAAAAACCCAGAACAAGTGGGTTTCTACAGGAGTCTTTTAGCTCTAAAAACGTTCTAAGGCTGGTAAACGTGGAAACACAAGGAAACAAGCGGTAAAACACAACAAACTGGCATTTTGGGGCATTTTTTTTAGCAAAAATTTTATTTTTTTGTGGAAAAATGCAGCTAAACGCTAATGCAAACATGCTGAAAACTGCTGAAAAACACAGCTACTGCTACCAGCATTATTTAAAAACCCAGTGTGCATGGAGCCTTATTGTTTTTAAGGCAGTCTTAAACCCAAAAGCTAACACTGATATTGCAGCTTACCAATTCTTAGATACAGTTGCAAGAAAAAGTATGTGAACCCCTTCGGATTACGTGGAGTTTTGCATGAATTGGGCATAAAATGTGCTCTGAACGTCATCTAAGTCACAACAATAGAAGAACACAGTCTGCTGAACATAATACTACACAAACATTAGATGTTGCCATGGTTTAATTGCACATAACATGTAAACATTCACAGTGCATGGAGGAAAAAGTATGTGAGGCCCTAGCTTAATGACTTCTCCCAGAGCTAATTGGAGCCAGGAGTGAGCCAACCTTGACTCCAATCAGTGTGATGATATTGGATGTGTTGCTGACAGCTGTCCTGCCCTTAAAAAACACACACCTGTTTTGGGTTTACTGGTTTCAAGAAGCACTGTCTGATGTGAACCATGCCTCGCAGAAAAGAGCTCTCAGAAGACCTTCGATCAAGAATTGTTGACTTGCATGAGGCTGGAAAGGGTTACAAAAGTATCTCCAAAAGCCTTGATGTTCATGTGTCCACGGTAAGACAGACTGTCTACAAATGGAGGATGTTTAGCACTGTTGCTACTCTCCCTAGGCATGGTCGTCCTGTAAAAATGACTGCAAGAGAACAGCGCAGAATGCTGCATGAGGTAAAGAAGAATCCCAGAGTGTCAGCTAAAGACCTACAGAAATCTCTGGCACATGCTAACATTTTTGTTGACACATCTACAATAAGGAAAACATTAAACAAGAATGGAGTACATGGGAGGACACCACGGAGGAAGCCATTGCTGTCCAAAAAGAATATTGCAGCACGTTTGAAGTTTGCAAAAGAGCACCTGGATGTTCCACAGCACTACTGGCAAAATATACTGTGGACAGATGAAACCAAGATTGAGTTGTTTGGGAAGAACACACAACACTATGTGTGGAGAAAAAAAGGCACAGCACACCAACATCAAAACCTCATCCCCACTGTAAAACATGGCGGAGGGAGCATCATGGTTTGGGGCTGCTTTGCTGCCTCAGGGCCTGGACGGATTGTTGTCATTGATGGGAAAATGAATTCCAGAGTTTATCAAGACATTTTGCAGGAAAACGTATGACCATCTGTCCGCCAACTGAAGCTCCGTAGAGGATGGGTGATGCAACAGGACAATGACCAAAGCATACAAGTAATTTAACAAAACAATGGCTGCAACAGCACAGAATACACCTTCTGGAGTGGCCCAGTCAGAGTCCTGACCTCAACCTGATTGAAATGCTGTGGCATGACCTTGAGAGAGCGATTCACACCAGACATCCCAAGAATATTGCTACACTGAAACAGTTTTGTGAAGAGGAGTGGTCCAAAATGACTCCAGATCGTTGTGCAGGTCTGATCTGCAACTACAGGAAACGTTTGGTTGAGGTTATTGCTGCCAAAGGAGGGTCAACCAGTTATTAAGTCCAAAGGTTCACATACTTTTTCCTCCCTGCACTGTGAATGTTTACATGTTATGTGCAATTAAACCATGGCAACATCTAATGTTTGTGTAGTATTATGTTCAGCAGACTGTGTTCTTCTATTGTTGTGACTTAGATGACGTTCAGAGCACATGTTATGCCCAATTCATGCAACATTCCACGTAATCCCAAGGGGTTCACATACTTTTTCTTGCAACTGTATGATGGCTGTATTAGGTTCCATTTTTGGCTCTCTTTTCATCTGGTGATCCAGCTAGTAAGTCTGTTGGGTTTCAGAAGCACAAGCCCTTCAGCAGAATGTATCAGTTGACATGAATGAGACAGACCATTTAACATTGGCAGGAGTGATTATAAATATCTTTTATTTATTCATGTAAAGTCTTTATACCAAAAAGGAAAAAAACAGTTATGGTATCTGATTATAAAATGTGTACTGGAGTTTGGCTTCACTTTGTTATTGTATTTAAATCTACTGGTACATGTAATGCTACCTTCCCCAAACTGACAATACCGCTTTCTGCTGTGCCCTGTTTACTCATTCCTCTACAGTTGTGTCTCACTAATACAGGAGGTGTGTTACTGGCCAGATCACCAGGTGAAAACAGAGGGAAAAAGCCAAATAAAAGAAAACTGATGCAGCCACCACATCTTATGATTGGTAAGCTGCAATATATTACATTTTTGGCTTGGGGTTTAATACCGCTTTAACTTTCATCTCTAGGCTTGTAACTGCTAATCTCTCTATGAGCTTCCAAGTTTATTTATGCTCCTGAGGAAGAGTGATACTCAAAACACATTGAAAAGCCTTTACAGTTACTCTTGAACCTATTAGAGTTGAATATAGGGCTCTGTTCCCCTATGGTCTAAGCCTACAGTATATAATTTTATGTTCTGTAATAAATTTATTTTGTATTGTATTTTGTATTTTTATTTGTATTTATTTTGGGTGTTTGAATTATATCTGTGTCATGAAAGGCTCATACACCCATGGCAAAATTTTTTGGATAGTTTATGACACAAATAGTTTACTCTGCACTGGCAGACTGGCTGCACAATACTCCTAAGTTATAGTTGCAAGTGATCAGCTGTACCACAGATCTGACTTCTAAGGTGAGAAACAGTTATGACTGGTCAAAGTGTACTTTTAAGCAGTTATAGTGAATGTAAGACTCAGAAATGATAATTACTAAATGCATGCACCAATACAGGCCTTGGATGATGTTTTCCCAAATAAGACCATTTGAGATACAAGGCATTATTGCTTGCCCTTCTCAGTCAAGAAGATATAAAGCACTTTTTCCTGGCTAACAATTGGCTCCTGGGAGACATCTCTTTTTATAATGAACCTTTTGTTTACTTGTTATTTGTGACCAATAATGACTGATCCGTGTGTGGTATAAAGCTGTTATATGATGTGAAGGTACAAAATTGATCTTGTAATGACTACAATCATGCATCTTGTCTTGGACGATCACTTCTCCTATGGGGCCATTTGGGATTCAAGCAATTATTTTCTATCCCTTTTCATCCAAGAAGCACTATTTCCTGGCAACAATTGGGGTCTGGAAGATATCTTTATTTCTATAATGGGCCTCAATTTACGTTTTTTTTTTTAAATAATAGACATGAATATTCTCAGCTAAATGACTGTGTATATTCATGAATGTATGTAGGCATGTTTGTGTGTATATAAGTCATAACATCATACTGTGCCACAAGCCACACCAAAGAGGTAACGGGAGTTTAAGTGTTGCTTGCGGCTCATTTAACCTCCCTAGCGGTCTGATTATGTCCATATTCCTGTGTTCATTTTTTTGCATGAAAATATGTATTTTTTTTATTGTAGGCCTGTAATTTTTAGGAATAACTCACTGAAATCTGTCTGAACAAGAGTCTAGTAAACATCCCGGGTATGTTAAAATTTGAAATACGAAATCATAAATTATAATTTAATAATCATAAAAAATAATAATATAATAATAATAAATTTAATTCAATAATATAATCAAACCAAAAACACTGAAATTTGAAATCTAGTGCCAAGTTTGCACATCACTGAGCAAAGTCGCAAAATCGTTTTCAGTATCTAATGACGAATTTCCCCACAAATCATTATCGCTCAATTCTGCAAGTGGTTCTGATTTACTATCGCTGTTCTCTAGCTGGTCTAAAACCGCTTTTGACCTAAAGGGACGCTTTTTGGACGCTTCTCAGTTTCCAGGCAGAAAGAACAGTAAAAATGCAGGCAGGGCACAGGACAAAGCACTAGGGACAAAATGTATGTGAAATGGTTTGATACAGTAATGTTTTACTATGTGATTTTAATGTATTTAGTGAATGTCACTTTTGGTCATTTTCAAATTTGCCGCCGTTCCGTCCCTGTACATCCCAACTTCACAGGGAACGGAACCCAGAAGACAGATGCCGGCATCCGCTGGAGGATATTACAGGGGACACTGCAGGAGGGGCATCGAGGGAGCGCAGGACAAGGTAAGAGAAGAACAGATCCCGGAGCAGCGCCACATGGTAAGCCAGAGTGTAGCTCGGGGTTACCGCTTGTGGTACTGAAACTTTACCTTGAGCTACACTCAGGAATACCGCCAGGGAGGTTAAAAATGTCTGAGAAACAGGTGAAAGAAGGTTTTTTGATTCCTGGATTACTGGGCTAACTTTTCGGTCGGCTACTGGCTCTACTGTAGGGACAGACTGTATCAAAATGAGGAGGATGCAGCTCTGTTGGGAGAAAATGGTTAGAAGGCCAAAGGAGCTTTTAACCTCCCTAACAGTATTCCCGAGTGTAGCTCGGGGTAAAATGTCTATACCAAAAGCGGTAACCCCGAGCTACACTCGGGCTTACCATGCAGCGCTGTATAGGGAGTCCCTGCAGCAATTACCTTGTCCTTGGCTCCCGCGATGTGTCCCCTGCAGCATCCCCGACCATCTCCTCTGTCTGATGCCGGCATCCGGCTCCTGTGTTCCGGTCCCCGTGACGTCGGGACGTACGGGTGCCGGCGCCGGCAGCGGGAAATTTGAAAATTTTAAAAAAATGTCATTTTTTTCAAAATGATTTTACATAGTAAAACATTGCTGTTTCAACCCATTTCACATACATTTTGTCCCTAGTGCTCTGTCCTGTCCCCTGCCTGCATTTTGATTGTTCTTTCTGCCTGGAAACGTAGAAAAGTCCAGGGCGTCCAAAAAGCGTCCCTTTACGTCAAAAGCGGGTTTAGATCAGCTAGGAGAACAGCGATAGTAAATCAGAACCACTTGCAGAATTGAGTGATAATGATTCGTGGAGAAATTCGTCATCAGACACTGAAAACGATTTTGCGACTTTGCTCAGCATTGTGCGAACTTGGCGCTATGTTTCAAATTTCAGTGTTTTTGGTTTGATTATATTATTGAATTAAATGTATGATTTAGAATCTTGTTCGGACAGATTTCAGTGAGTTATTCCTAAAAATTACAGCCTACAATAAAAAAACTACATATTTCCATGCAAAATAATGGTACCGCTTTCAGCACCAAAAATATGAAATAATCATACCGCTAGGGAGGTTAAACTAGTGTATGGAGTAAGGGATCAGAAAAGATAATGCCTGATGGAGAACTGCAGGAGAATGGAATATAGAGGAGAGTGCGTGGGAGCAGCAGGACTCAAACTAGATGGCAGAGGGATTGCATCGCCTAATTCCAATATTAAAAGAGTAGTTATAGCTCAAAAATGAGTATTAATGGAATATTAAACGCTAATACAAAATGAAAGGGTATGTTCACAAATACAAGTAGCCTGGAAAACAAAAGGTTCAAACTAGAACTTCTGTTCTTCGAGGAGTACTTTGATGTTGTGGGAATATCGGAAAACTGGCTGGATAGGTCCAATGACTGGGCTACAAATATTGATTGGTACACGCTATTTCTGAGGGATAAAATAGGCAGAAGAGAATACTCTCATAAATGTTCCCTCAATGTCTCGACACAAGAAAACAGCTACAAAATAGCCTCTAGATGGTACCGAACTCCTTCAAGAATTCATCATTTTAACCCCGCCTTCCCCAACAGCTGCTGGAGATGCGGGACCCCGGATGGGTCCTTTCTTCACATTTGGTGGTCTTGCCCGATTCTTCAACCATTTTGGCTGGAGGTCCATAGGTTAGTAGTTTCTATAAGTTCCTTGCCCTTAGCTCTCTCTCCTGCTCAATTCCTCCTCCATCATTCTTCCCTTCCCAGGGCTCAGTACTTTAAATCATTAGCCATGCACATGATCAACGCAGCCAGACTCTGTATTCCGGTTCTGTGGGGCTCCACTCGCTCTCCCTCTATACGTGAATGGCTCACCCGAGTGGGTAAAACGGCGGACATGGAAGAACTGGTTGCGACTGCTCTCGACACTCCTACGAAATTCTCTCACGTATGGGCCTGTTGGACCCATTTTCTGACTACCCCGGAGTATCGATCCCTCATGGACCAGCCTGTCTGCACCTGATATGGACTTCCCGATAGTGTCATTTAGTAGTATTTGACCTGAGGGTGCTATCATACTCCCCCCTGTGTTACATGCGCATTCTTTCGACGCCGATGACAGCGTATGTTCCACCCACTCCCGTTACTGTTTGTATTGAGGATAAGATATTTTTGACAGTTGTCCCCTCTCTTATTTTACCCTCCATATTTGCTTCCCTTCCTCCCTCCCCCCCTCCCCTCCTTCCCCTTTTTTTTTTTTTTTTTTCTCTCTTTCTTTCTTTCCCTTTTTTCTCGCCTTCTCCTTTCTTTTCTTTTCATTTGCTTACACACGTCTCGGACAATTTTTCCAATAGCACATTGAGTAGGTGGTCAGCATCACCTCTCGCAATTAATCAGCGGTTCCCACGACAATTACTCCTACATTCGCACAATTCCACCATCGTATTCTGTAGTATTGACTTCTACTTAGGTATTGTATTTGCTCGTCTCCCCCCCACAGATTTTTACCGCAAGACAATATGGTAGGAGGCCAAACGTCTCTTTCTTTTTAGCACTTGACAAGCCTACCTAAATATTACAGGCACAACCCTGTCGTGGCCTAGTTCATCCACACTGTTTGGTTTTGCGTTGGACCTCATTTGCCTTTGTATGATACATGCTTTGCTGTATGTCCTATGTACACTTCATCTGTACATTTTCGTGTGATCACTTGTATCTTGTTTCAATAAACTTTGTTTTTTTTTTTGGAAAAAAAAAAAATAGGCAGAAGAGGTGGAGTGGTATTTATGTATGTGAAGAGCGATCTGAAAGTGAGTTTGAGAGATGATATCACTAACAAAAACTGTGATGGTGCAAAGTGATTATGGCTGGAGCTTCATAAAACTGGAGCAAATAGTAAATTACTTCTGGGATTATGTTTTAGACCCCCTAACATAAAGGATGAGGATGAGTCTCAGCTCTTTTCACAGACTGAAATGGCTGAGAAGCAGGGTGATATTATTATGGCCAATTTTAATTATCCTGTTATTGATTGGGAAAACGGAACTGCACAGTCAACAAAGGCTTGCCATTTCTTAAACGTATAGAAGGAAAATTTCATTAAACAGATGGTGGAAGCCCCAACAAGGAAAAATGCTTTTGGATATATTAATTTCAAACAAACTGAGCTTATTACAGATATGCAAATAAGAGACAATTTGGGTAATAATGATCATGGTGAAGCATGTTGGTATGACAAGAACTCTGAATATGCCAAAAGCTAACTTCAATAAGCTGTGATCCTTACTGTACGACACTCACAAGGTAAGTGGGACTATTTAAGATGAATTAAAGTAGTGCATTAATCATTGTTTTCCATTGGGTAACTAACATAAAAGCAGAATAAAAAACTATGTGTCTAAAATCTAGTGTAAAAAAAAACAATTATATGAGAAAAAACCTTCAAAAAAGTACAAACGGAATGATCACCCTCTGCATTCTGGATTTACAAGGAAGGCAACAAGCAATACAAGGGAGCAACCAGGGTGGTGGAAATAGAAAACACATTGCTGCAGCAAGTAAAAGAAATCCCAAAATATTTTTAAAAAATCAATAGTTAAAAGGTTAAGAAAGGACAGATAGGCCCCATAATGGATGAACAATGAAGATGGTCATAAGTGACAGGGATAAGGTAGATGTATTCATTAATGTTTTCTCTTCAGTTCTTACAGATAAAAATACTGGGTTTGATGGTCTTAACAGTAATCTTACCAAGAGTGCTTCTGTGGTTGGCTGAAAACCAGGTGCAAAAGAGATTAGATAAATCTAAAGTGGTATTAAACTTTAAAAAAAAATGTAATACATTGTAGCTTGCCAATCCTATTGTTTTTTTTTTACCTGGTGATCCATACAGTAACACACTTCTTGACTTAGGGTGTCTGCATTTTTGGTGCAGTAGACTGGAATGATACCAATTGATTATTGTAGAGCACATGTGGTACTCAGTGTGTGTGTATATATATATATATATATATATATATATATATATATATATACATATACATACATACATACATACATACACATACACACGCGCACACACACAGCTCAAAAAAAATTAAAGGAACACTTTTTAATCAGAGTATAGCATCACATCAGTTATGCTCCTGGGATATTGACCTAGTCAGTTTAGTAGCAGAGAGGGTTGTTAATCAGTTTCAGCTGCTTTGGTGTTAATGAAATTAATAACAGGTGCACTAGATGGGCAACAATGAGATGACCCCCAAACAGGAATGGTTTTACAGGTGAAGGCCACTGACATTTTTTTCCACACTCATCTTTTCTGAATGTGTTTCACTAGTTTTGCATTTGGCTAGGGTCAGTGTCACTACTGGTAGCATGAGGCACTACCTGGGCCCTACAGAGATTGCACAGGCAGTCCAACTCCTCCAGGATGGCCCATCAATACATGCCGTTGCCAGTAGGTTTGTTGTGTCTCCCAGCACAGTCTCAAGAGCATGGAGAGATTCCCGGAGACAGGCAGTTACTCTCGGAGAGCTGGACAGGGCCGTAGAAGGTCCTTAACCCATCAGTAGGACCAGTATTTTCTCCTTTGTGCAAGGAGGAACAGGATGAGCACTGCCAGAGCCCTACAAAATGACCTCCAGAAGGTGATTGGTGTGAATGTTTCTGACCAAACAGTCAGAAACAGACTTCATGAAGGTGGCCTGAGGGCCTGATGTCCTCTAGTGGGCTCTGTGCTCACTGTCCGGCACCTAGAGCTCAATTGGCATTTGCCATTGAACACCAGAATTGGCAGGTCCGCCACTTGCACCCTGTGCTTTTCACAGATGAGAGCAGGTTCACCCTGACCACATGTGACAGTTGTGAAAGGGTCTGAAAAAGCCGTGCATAACATTATGATGCCTGTAACATCGTTTAGCATGACCATTTTGGTGGTGGATCAGTGATGGTCTGGTGAGGCATATCCATGGAGGAACGCAGAGACCTCTACAGGCTAGATAATGGCACCCTGCTTGCCCTTCAGTATTGGGATGACATTCTTCGACCGATTGTCAGACCCTACTGTGGTGCAGTGGGTCCTGGGTTCCTCCTGGTGCACAACAATGCCCGGCCTCATGTGGCGAGAGTATGCAGAAAGTTCCTTTAGGATGAAGGAATTGAGTGGTCATTGAGTGTCTCCCATGCTCATCTGACCTAAATCCAATAGAATACCTCTGGGATAACATGTTTCGGTCCATCTGACCCCGCCAGGTTGCACCTCAGACTATCCAGGAGCTCAGTGATGCCCTGGTCCAGATCTGGCAGGAAATACCCCAGAATACCATTCGTCGTCCATACTCTGATGCTGTCAGATAAGCATACAAGCACGTGGGGGCCATACAAACTACTGAGTACCATTTTGAGTTGCTGCAATGAAATTTCAGCAAAATGGACTAGCTTGCTGCATAATTTTTTCACTTTGATTTTCGGGTTGTCCTTGAATTCAGTTCTCTGTAGGTTGATAATTTTAATTTCCATCAAATGATGGGGTATCCATACGTTCCTAACACATTACCCATTCCTTAGCAGTATAGATATCTAGCATATTTTTCCCCATTGAGATCTGATGTGTTTTTAAAGTGTTCCTTTAATTTTTTTGCAAATTATGGTGGAAAATAAGTATTTGGTCAATATCAAAAGTTCATCTCAATACTTTGTTATATATCCTTTGTTGGCAATGACAGAGGTCAAACGTTTCCTGTAAGTCTTCACAAGGTTGGCACACACTGTTGCTGGTATGTTGGCCCATTCCTCCATGCAGATCTCCTCTAGAGCAGTGATGTTTTGGGGCTGTCATTGGGCAACAGGGCCTTTCAACTCCCTCCAAAGGTTTTCTATGGGGTTGAGGTCTGCAGACTGGCTAGACCACTCCAGGACCTTGAAATGCTTTTTACGAAGCCACTCCTTCGTTGCCCGGGCGGTATGTTTGGGATCATTGTCATGTTGGAAGACCCAGCCACGTTTCATCTTCAATGGCTTTGCTGAAGGAAGGAGGTTTGCACTCAAAATCTCACGATACATGGCCCCATTTATTCTGTCCTGTACATGGATCAGTCATCCTGGTCCCTTTGTGGAGAAACAGCCCCAAAGCATGATGTTGCCACCACCATGCTTCACAGTAGGTATGGTGTTCTTTGGATGCAATTCAGCATTCTCTCTCCTCCAAACACGACGAGTTGTGTTTCTACCAAACAGTTCTATTTTGGTTTTTGGGATTTTTGCTCACCGTTCTTGTGATCATTTTGACCCCACGGGGAGAGATCTTGCGTGGAGCCCCAGATCGAGGGAGATTATCAGTGGTCTTGTATGTCTTCCATTTTCTAATTATTGCTCCCACAGTTAATTTGTTCACACCAAGCTGCTTGCCTATTGCAGATTCAGTCTTCCCAGCCTGGTGCAGGTCTACAATTTTGTTTCTGGTGTCCTTCGACAGCTATTTGGTCTTCACCATACTGGAGTTTGGAGTGTGACTGTTTGAGGTTGTGGACAGGTGTCTTTTATACTGATAACAAGTTCAAACAGGTGCCATTGATACAGGTAATAAGTGCAGGACAGAGGAGCCTCTTAAAGAAGAAGGTATAGGTCTGTGACAGCCAGAAATCATGCTTGTTTGTAGGTGACCAAATACTTATTTTCCACCATAATTTGCAAATAAATTCTTTCCAAATCAGCCAATGTGATTGTCTGGATTTCTTTTCTCATTTTGTCTCTCATAGTTGAGGTCTACCTATGATGCCAATTACAGGCCTCTCTCATCTTTTTAAGTGGGAGAACTTGCACAATTGGTGGCTGACTAAATAGTTTTTTGCCCCACTGTATATATATATATTTACATATACCCACACACACTACAGTTGCAAGAAAAAGTATGTGAACCCCTTGGGATTACGTGGAGTTTTGCATGAATTGGGCATAAAATGTGCTCTGAACGTCATCTAAGTCACAACAATAGAAGAACACAGTCTGCTGAACATAATACTACACAAACATTAGATGTTGCCATGGTTTAATTGCACATAACATGTAAACATTCACAGTGCAGGGAGGAAAAAGTATGTGAACCTTTGGGCTTAATAACTGATTGCCCCTCCTTTGGCAGCAATAACCTCAACCAAACGTTTCCTGTAGTTGCAGATCAGACCTGCACAACAATCTGGAGTAATTTTGGACCCCTCCTCTTCACAAAACTGTTTCAGTGTAGCAATATTCTTGGGATGTCTGGTGTGAATCACTCTCTTAAGGTCATGCCACAGCATTTCAATCGGGTTGAGGTCAGGACTCTGACTGGGCCACTCCAGAAGGCGTATTCTGTGCTGTTGCGGCCATTGTTTTGTTGAATTACTTGTATGCTTTGGGTCATTGTCCTGTTGCATCACCCATCCTCTGCGGAGCTTCAGTTGGCGGACAGATGGTTGTACGTTTTCCTGCAAAATGTCTTGATAAACTCTGGAATTCATTTTCCCATCAATGACAACAATCCGTCCAGGCCCTGAGGCAGCAAAGCAGCCCCAAACCATGATGCTCCCTCCGCCATGTTTTACAGTGGGGATGAGGTTTTGATGTTGGTGTGCTGTGCCTTTTTTTCTCCACACATAGTGTTGTGTGTTCTTCCCAAACAACTCAATCTTGGTTTCATCTGTCCACAGTATATTTTGCCAGTAGTGCTGTGGAACATCCAGGTGCTCTTTTGCAAACTTCATACGTGCTGCAATATTCTTTTTGGACAGCAATGGCTTCTTCCGTGGTGTCCTCCCATGTACTCCATTCTTGTTTAATGTTTTTCTTATTGTAGATGTGTCAACAAAAATGTTAGCATGTGCCAGAGATTTCTGTAGGTCTTTAGCTGACACTCTGGGATTCTTCTTTACCTCATGCAGCATTCTGTGCTGTGCTCTTGCAGTCATTTTTACAGGGCGACCATGCCTAGGGAGAGTAGCAACAGTGCTAAACTTTCTCCATTTGTAGACAGTCTGTCTTACCATGGACAGATGAACATCAAGGCTTTTGGAGATACTTTTGTAACCCTTTCCAGCTTCATGCAAGTCAGCAATTCTTGATCGTAGGTCTTCTGAGAGCTCTTTTCTGCGAGGCATGGTTCACATCAGATAGTGCTTCTTGAAACCAGTAAACCCAAAACAGGTGTGTGTTTTTTAAGGGCAGGATGGCTGTCAGCAACACATCCAATATCATCACACTGATTGGAGTCAAGGTTGGCTCACTCCTGGCTCCAATTAGCTCTGGGAGAAGTCATTAAGCTAGGGCATCACATACTTTTTCCTCCCTGCACTGTGAATGTTTACATGTTATGTGCAATTAAACCATGGCAACATCTAATGTTTGTGTAGTGTTATGTTCAGCAGACAGTGTTCTTCTATTGTTGTGACTTAGATGACGTTCAGAGCACATTTTATGCCCAATTCATGCAAAACTCCACGTAATCCCAAGGGGTTCACATACTTTTTCTTGCAACTGTATATTGCCAAAAGTATTGAGACACCTGCCTTTACACGTACATGAATTTTAATGGCATCCCAGTCTTAGTCCGTAGAGTTCAATATTGAGTTGGCTCACCCTTGGCAGCTATAACAGCTTCAACTCTTCTGCGTAGGCTGTCCACAATGTTTGACCATTCTTACAGGAGCTCATTTGTGATGTCAGGCACAGATGTTGGACGAAAAGGCCTGGCTCACAGTCTCCGCTCTAATTCATCCCAAATGTGTTCTATCAGGTTGAGCTCAGGACTCTGTGCAGGCCAGTCAAGTTCCCCCACCCCAAACTTGCTCATCCATGTCTTTATGGACGTTGCTTTGTGCACTGATGCGCAGTCATGTTGGAACAGGAAGGGGCCATCCCCAAACTGTCACTACAAAGTTGGGAGCATGAAATGTCTTGGTATGCTGACGCCTTAAGTGTTCTCTTCACTGGAACTAAGGGGCCAAGCCCAACCCCTGAAAAACAACCCCACACCATAATCCCCCCTCCACCAAACTTTACACTTCGCACAATGCAGTTAGGCAAGTACCGTTCTCCTGGCAACCATCAAACCCAGACATGTCCATTGGATTGCCAGAGAATCATGATTCATCACTGCAGAGAACACATCTCCACTTCTCTAGAGTCTAGTGGTGGCGTGCATTATACCACTGCATCCAATGCTTTGCATTGCACTTTGTGATGTAAGGCTTGGGTGCAGCTGTTAGGCCATGGAAACCCATTCAATGAAGCTCTCTACACACTGTTGTGCTAATTTGAAGGCCACACAAAGTTTGGAGGTCTTTAGCTATTGATTCTGCAGACAGTTGGTGACTTCTGTACACTGTGCGCTTTAACATGCACTGACCCCTCTCTGTCATTTTTATGTTTACTACCACTTCATGGCTAAGTTGTTGTTTCCAAATGCTTGCACTTTGTTATAATACCACTAACAGTTGACCATGTAATATTTAGCAGCAAGGAAATTTCACCAATGGACTTATTGCACAGGTGGCAACCTACCACAGTACCACGCTTGAATTTACTAAGCTCCTGGGAGCGACCCATTCTTTCACAAATGTTTGTAGAAGCAGTATGAATGCTTAGGTGCTTGATTTTATACACCTATGGCCATGGAGGTGACTGGAACACCTGAATCCAATGAGTTGGAGAGGTGTCCCAATACTTTTGGCAATATAGTATATATAATTATATATATATATATATATATATATATATATATATAGTGTATATATACTGTATACACATACACAAAAAGATCAGAATTATTTGTTTACTGTTTTGATATCAAAACTGTGTGACTCAAAATCTGACTAGATCTAACTACACTGTGTGCAACTATATGATGATTTGGGGATTTCCAAACTTTTGAGTATTCCGAGAACAAGGACCAAAAGTAATACTGAATTATTTACAATATTACATTTTTGTTTAGTATGAAAGAAATATTTAAGATTTATTGGAAGCAAAACTCCCAGTATGAAATGTAACTATGTCCTATAATATTGCAATAGGAGGCAAAAGTTATAACAATTAAACTGTACAGGGAGAAACACTAAATCACTGATGTTGATCTCAATTGATCAAGCTAAACCAATATATGCAAACAAAGAATTCCCTAATTATTGGCTTGTAAGCCAGTTAAGGCTTCTAGCTACCTTGGATGTTGTTTGAGCCTTGCATCAGATGCCCAGTATTGATTTTTATTAGCATCTGCTACTTTACAACAAGCAGGGCATTGCCCAAATTAAAAAAGAAACATTCTATTTTTTAAAAAATATTTAATTAAAAAGTTGATTACTGTTACAAGGAGGCCCTAAGTGTTTTTATAACAAAGTGTCCATAAAGTTTACATTCTTTTCTTCCAATATATAGAAACTGCACAAGCTAGGTTACAGCTGGTTTGTCCCTGAGGATGAAGATTCTTGAGGGCATTGTTGCCAGTTCTCCACCTGCAGAGAAGAATGTTGTCTAGGTTTGACCTTTTTAGACACTTTTCTGCAGAGGTGGTGGAGTTTTCTGCACAAAAAACACAAGAGTGCAGGTTTATACAAGTGCATATGTTCATGACAGTCTGGGAAAAGAATGTTAAGTATATGGGTGGCTGGACTCTGGCTCACTAGAACAAACTGGAAACCTAGAAAAGAAGTTACAAAATAATTTAATCTTACAGTGACTTACAGTAACAAGAACCTGTATGCTTTTGGGTGCTACATTTCTAGCTGCTGAGTCAATTACATACTGAGCAGAACCCTTTCCTGACTCATTGCACTCCACAACTTTCATGTATATATTTAAAACGCTAAACAAGTAAAACATAAAGTGTGCATTCAGAGGACTCCAATATACAAATGTGAGCTACCTTTTTTCTTAGAACAGTTGGTTATGATAAATTAAAAAATTGGCAAGCTAGGGTTAAAAATGTTTGACATAGTGCCAGATGCACTCTTGTACTCTTAATTCATGTGACCTGGAAGCTGGGACCTGTATGAGTCACAGGTGTAAAAGCCAGAGAAGTACAAGGAATGAGCCTCTGTTCTGATTCTGACTAGAGACCCTCAGCTCTCCTCCCCCCTTCTGCCAAGCACCATGGGGTCATTAAACCCATTTTCCGCTTGGCTGACTCCATGTCTTCAGTTTCCACTTAATGTGAAATAGCTTTCTGTAATATGACCCTCAGACTTCAGAATGTGCCAGTTGTGCTCCATGCTCCCTGGATCCTCAGATAATAGGCAGAACACAGTTACAGAGTTACACACGCCAAAGCGGAAACAAAGCAGTATATATTGCATGTCTCAGGGGAGCCAGTAAAGCCCAGCAGTTAATTCGGCAAGTGGCCTTCAAGAATCATCCCTTAGAAGAGACGGCAGATCGATCTCTCCTCACAAAACATCAAAGAAAAGGACAGAAACACCAGGACAGCAGTCTTGTCACAATATTTTTTTTCTAATGCCCAATAAAAATTACTGGCATTTGAAGAGTTACTGAGCTACTTATGTGGCCACCAAGAGATAATGGGAAAAAAAAAAGAAATGAAAGCCACCATAAGGTATAAACAGGACCATGGACTATTTTTTGCCCTGCCAACTACTATCAGGCTAATTCATATGGCAATGATGAAGATATACAAAATGCTGTGACCTAGAATAACTAGATGACAAATTACATTTGCTAGATGTTGTCAAAGGCAAATTTTATTCAGTTTCTAAGCAGTCTAAGCTCTGACTTAACCTGGGTAACTACAAGTAGAATTTCATTCATCAGTTTTCATTGTAAAATGTTGTAAGAACATTTGTTAATTCTTCTGATCATTAGTGGGGTCATATCCACATTCTTTTCTGGACCACAGTGACAAGAAAATTTGAACGAGCAGGATGGAAAATTGTTATTGAACGTATGAACTTCTAACAGTGTATGTGGTTTTCGTTTGGTAAAGTCCATTCATTCTAAACATGAATGTAAAAGCAAATGAAATATTGAACTACTTTTGAGCTACATTTGAATGTTTAAGAAATTTCGTAAAAATGTTTGTTCAAAATTTTTATGGTGTATACCCAGCTAAAATATGCAGTCATCTACAGCAAATAAACAGCAATCATTTATTCTGACCTTTTGGATGCTGTAAATGATTGGTTGTCACAGGTTTCTGCACTTTATGTAGCATAATTAAAGTGATATTAAGGCCAGAATTTTTTTTTCTAAATAACAAACCTGTCATACTTACCTGCTCTGTGCAGTGGTTTTGCATAGAACAGCCCCAGTCCTCCTCTTCTCAGGTTCCCTGCTGGCGCTCCTTCCCCCTCCCTCCTCACCTGAGCCACTGCTTTGTGTGTCCATTCACACACAACACGGCTCGGACCCCCCCCCCCCGCTCTCTCTTCATAGGTGTACTGGCTGAGATTGACAGTAGTGTGAGCTAATGGCTTCCACTGCTGTTTTAGTCAATGAGAAGAGGAAGCCATTGCTCTTGTACACATCGCTGGTTAGAGATCAGGCTCTGGTAAGCATATTAGAAGGGCATGGGGGGGGCTGCTGCACACAAGGTTTTCTACGTTCATGCAAAGAATGCAATAAAGTAAAAAAAAACTGAGCCTTTACAATCACTTTGATCTCTGAAGTGGCATGTTAGAGGACAACTATTTCAAAATCTGGCAAAGCATTTGTTCCAACTTTATGTCATGCCATGATGAATTAGGGTTTGTCTTTATCATAAACCTTTGACCCTAGTAGTGTAGATAAAACTCATTTATGTTGCCAAAAAAACCCTTTAATATAAGTAAACCCTCACCTTGTAAAACAACCCATTCAGTTTAAAATAGCAATGAAAAGCAAAACATTTATGTATAGATATAAACATTTTAAACACTCTATTCCCTTTGCTTAGGGTGATTACATTCCCTCTGTTCTTAACTGAATAGAGAGGTGGGGGAGGAAAAACAGCATCACACTCATCTTCCCAGTGAATGGCGGAAGGGGGGGGCGTTGTCAGGACAGGTCTGATCAACATGATCAACACCGAGTTACCAGCATAGCTAGAGAAAAAAAACACAAAAGAAGCAATACAAAGAGAACAGGATACTTTATCATACAAGTACATGGTACACACACATCAGGAATATGACATGTTGGGTTTACAGATTCTTCATAAAGAGCAAGTGGAGGGCAAATAACTAGTTAGTTTATTATCTGTAGGTCATTTGCAGCGATGGGCCAAGCACCCCCCTGTTCAATTTGCAGTTGAATATTCGAACCTAACGAACTTCAAACTCAATGCAAGTCTACAGGACTCAAACTTTTGAAGGCTTATATGCAAGTTATTGTCCATAAAAGGAGTATGGGGTCTTGGGTACTGCCCTGAGGGACATGAATCTGTGAAGAAAAAAAAAACCCAGCAGCTCTTTAGGTCTGGTAGGAAGGTTAGGAGGAATCCCACAGCACAAAAAGAAAAAAAAATGTGTGGGGTACCCCTTAAAAGCCCTACCAGGCTCTTTAGGCCTGGTGGGACTTTTAAGGGGAACCCTATCCCCCAAAAAAGAGGAAAAAAGCATGGTGTCCCCCCCCTAAATTCCAACCAGATCCTTGATTCAAGCACAGGCCTGGCATGGCAGGAAAGGGGGGGGGCATCAAGCGCTCACCGCGGCTTACCAGGCCATGTGTCCTCGGCATAGGGACGGTGTCCCCATGCTGATGGGGACAAGGGCCTCTTCTCCACAACCACATGAGCATCAAGGTACCCTTTTAAATAAGGGAGCACCGTGATGCTGCCCCCCCCTTGTGAATAATGGTTACTTGTACCCATACTCATTCACTAAAGGGTTAAATTGAGAAAAAAATAAACACGCCAGACTTTTTAAAAATTCCTTTATTGACCAAAAAATAAAAGAACAGTTTTTGACAAGTCCTTTATTTAAAAAAAAAAAAACAACCAAAACCATGGTTCCATTGTTGTAATCCATCATCATTTATGGCACCCAACATTGTCAGAATGATGTCAATTTGCCGAAATTGAAAAAAACCCAACACCCGCCGACCCATCTGCACCTGCCGAGCACTCGCTGCAATCTGACATTTGCAGGTCAGATATAAATATATGGGTCAGGTGCATTGCTTTGGCCAATCATGGCTCTCAATACACTGTGAGCGCAGTGCATTGTGGGGCACTCTATGTGTGAACAGCCCGCCGAACACATGAACACCTGATGTTTGAGTTGAACTTATGTTTCACTCGAACATCCAGGCCAACCATAATGAGATTGATTTGAAAATGGACTACCATTACTAATATATCAGTCCTTGATATATCTCTGTTATAGGATTGAGCTCTGACCATCAGGTTTATGATGTGTACACCCCCATGATGAGGGAACATACATGCTAGTATTTACCCATGTGATGAATAATGAGGATTACAGCAACTGAGCTTCTAGGGTACCATACCTGAATGTGATTACTGACACCATAACCCTCTTAACAAGGATGTTATGCCCCTGCATGATGGAGACTCATATGTTTTAGCTGTATACTCAGCAAAGGAGCTCCAAAAGGGTGGTTTATATACACAGTATGTTGCTCAACTATTATGCCCAATCGTTACTTTGTTGGGCAGTGTGCTGCTTCATGAACTACTAGCTTGATGATCCCCCATACTTATAGCCCTAGATGGTAATACAGTAAAGTGTCTGGTAAACAGACTCTTGTCAACTTATGTGAAGGTGAATTATATGGGGGGTTCCCCCAACCACTGTTAGCCTCATATATCACATGACTGATCTGGAGTTGTTGGATCAGTGATGATGCAACTGACAGTGATATATACATGGACGCCTGTACCTTTTCTGACACTATTGTATTGCTTTTAATTTAAGGTCACTAAAAGGTGTTGTGTGTTGTCCACTTTTTCTAGTTTTACTATTTTGGAAATCTTATTGTGCTCAAAATTTTTTTTTTACAATACTTAGTCATGTCAAGCCACGTCTGTTGCCTATAGTAACCACTGTCCCAAACTTCGTCACTGTTGCTGAAGTTTTTTCCATTGTTTTTTACAAATTACTAGGGTTACGGCAAGAATTCTTAATGTAGTGAGCTGGCATACTAAAATATATTGTTGAGCGCATCCTGGTATTCTTTGTTCTTGCAAGTGTGGTCAGTTGCTTGGCTATGAATGGAGAGTGAGAAAAGCATTGGCTGCATTACATTACATTACATTACTTTGAGTTTATATAGCGCCAAAGGGTTTGCTCAGCGCTGTACAATAGAGGGGGGGACAATACATGAAACATTACAGCAACTACAAACAGCACACGAGGGGTTATAGGGCCCTACTCTTTCGAGCTTACAATCTAGGAGGGAGGGGGTAGTGGTACAGGAGGAAGTGGCTGTGGGGGATGGAGTGGTAGGAGGAATGAAGGAGAGCAGCAGTTAGGTGAGGGTGGGGTAGGCTTCCCTGAAGAGGTGGGTTTTCAGGGAGCGCCTGAAGGTGAGGAGGGAAGGTGACAGTCTGATGGGTTGGGGTAGTGAGTTCCAGAGGATGGGGGAGGACCTGGAGAAGTCTTGCAGACGTGCGTGTGAGGAGGAGACCAGGGAGCAAGATAGAAGGAGGTCCTGTGAAGAGCGAAGGGTACGGGTAGGGTGGTACTTGGGAATCAGGTTGGAGAGGTAGTTAGGGGCAGTGTTGTGAATGGCTTTGTAGGTCAGAGTGAGTAGTTTGAATTTGATGCGTTGGGCGATAGGGAGCCAGTGGAGGGAGAGGCAGAGGGGGGTGGCAGAGGTGGAGCGGGTGGTGAGGTGGATGAGTCTAGCCGCTGAGTTGAGGATGGTCTGAAGCGGGGAGAGCCTGCACTGGGGTAGGCCGGTGAGGAGGGAGTTGCAGTAGTCAAGGCGTGAGATAATCAGGGAGTGCACAAGTAGTTTAGTGGTGTCTGGGGTAAGGAAGGAGCGTATTTTGGCGATATTGCGGAGGTGGAGCCTGCATGTGTTTGTGAGTGATTTGACATGAGGTTGGAAGGAGAGGTTAGAGTCCAGAATGACTCCAAGGACTTTGGCTTGCGGGGCGGGATTGATGGTGGTGATGTTAGTAGTGATGGATAGGATGGGGGGGGGGGGGGCGCGGGCAGGAGGGAAGACGAGAAGCTCGGTTTTGGAGAGGTTGAGTTTGAGGAAATGGAGCGACATCCAGTCAGAGATGTCGTTTAGGAGGTGAGTGATGCGGGCGGAGAAAGTGGAGGTGAGGTGAGGGGTGGAGAGGTAAATTTGAGTGTCATCAGCATAGAGATGGTAGTTGAAGCCGTGGGAGTGTATGAGTTTGCCAAGGGAGGAGGTGTAGATGGAGAAGAGAAGGGGTTCAAGGACAGAGCCCTGGGGGACCCCAACAGAGAGGGGGAGTGAGGGGGAGGTGGCACCATTGTAGGTGACACTGAAGGAGCGTCGGGATAGGTACGAGGAGAACCAGGAGAGAGCGGTGTCTCTGATGCCAAGGGAGAGTAGTTTATTAAGGAGGAGGGGGTGGTCAACTGTGTCGAAGGCCGCGGAGAGGTCCAGGAGGAGGAGGACAGAATAGTCGCCTTTGGCTTTGGCGGTTAGTAGGTCGTTGGTGATTTTGAGGAGGGCGGTTTCGGTGGAGTGTAGGGGACGGAAGCCGGACTGTAGTGGATCAAGGAGGTTGTTGTCAGTTAGGTGGGCGCTTAGGCGGTTGTAGACTAAGCGCTCCAGGAGTTTGGAAGTGAGTGGCAGCAGGGAGATGGGTCTGAGGTTGTTTGGGTCAGAGGGGTCCAGGGAGGGCTTTTTGAGTATGGGGGTGATGTGCGCATGCTTTAGGGGGGAGGGGAATACGCCGGTAGAGAGGGAGAGATTGAAGATGTGGGTGAGGGAGCAGATGAGGGAAGAGGGGGGTGACTGGAGGAGTTGAGAGGGGATAGGGTCCAGGGGGCAGGTAGTGAGGCGGGCTTCTGAGAAGACCCTGGTGACTTCCTCAGTGGTAGTAGGGCTGAAGGAGTGCAGAGCTGGTGGGGTTACGGTAAGCGGGGTCTTGGGTGTGGAGGGGGGCAGTGCGGTTGCGAGGTCAGAGGAGGGAAGAGATGAGGGGGAGATGGGGGGGGGGGAGGCTAGGTGGGGAGGTAGATTGCGAGTTGACTATGTCCTGACGGATTGCATCAATTTTGTTGTGGAAATGAGTGGCAATTTCGTGGGCGGTGAGTGAGGTACTGAGTGGAGGAGGGGGGGGGGAGAGCAGGGAGTTGAAGGTGGAAAAGAGTCGGCGAGGGCAGGAGGAGAGGGTGTTGATCAGGTTTACGAAGTAAGCCTGCTTGGCGGCGTGGAGGGAGGAGGTGTAAGTGAGGAAGGCAGATTTGTAGAGGGAGAATGAACGGGGGGACCTGGTTTTGCGCCATAGTCTCTCTAGCGCGCGACTGCGACGTTTGAGGCATTTAGTGTGGTCGTTCTGCCAGGGTTGTAGAGCGGTCTGGGTTTGATGTAGCGTGTGGTTAGGGGTGCCAGAGAGTCTAGGGTAGCTGATAGTGAGTCGTTGTACGTGTTAGTGGCTAGGTCAGGACAAGACAGTGGAAGGATGCTGTCGTGTAAGCGGTCGGCAGCTGAGTGGAGGGGGTCGGGTTCAGGTTGCGGAGGTTGCGGCTGGTGATGGTTTGGCGCTCTGGGGGGGGGGGGAGTTAGGGGAAGGGGAGATGGAGAACATGAGGAGGTGGTGGTCGGAGAGAGGGAAGGGGGTGTTAGAGAACTGGTTGAGGGTACAGAGGTGGGAGAAGACGAGGTCCAGGGTGTTCCCAATGATGTGGGTGGAGGATTGAGTGTGCTGTGTGAGCGTGAAGGAGGAGGTTAGGTGGAGGAGTTGGGAAGTAGCCAGGCTGTTGTCATTGATGGGGATATTGAAGTCCCCGAGGATGATGGTTGGTAGCTCAGAGGAGAGGAAGAAGGGAAGCCAGGCAGCGAAGTCATCCAGGAAGCGGGGTATGGATCCGGGCGGCCTGTAGATCACTGCGATCCTTAGGTGGGTGGGGGTGAAGAGCCGGATACAGTGAGCCTCGAAGGAGGAGAAGGTTAGGGAGGGAGGATTAGGGAGGACCTGGAAGCAGGCCGACCCCACCACCTTTGTGACCGCTCAGTCTTGGTGAATGGGACCAGACGAGACCTCCATAGGAGAGTGCCGCAGGGGAGGTGGAGTCAGTGGCCTGTACCCAGGTTTCGGTGATGGCTAGGAGGTTAAGGGAGCGGGAGATAAAGAGGTCATGGATGGCAGTAAGTTTGTTGCAGACCGAGCGGGCGTTCAGGAGTGCAACCGGGAGAAGGGGCACAGATATGAGGTTGAGGGGGTTACGGCAGCTGGCGGGAGCAGGGGGGTCCCTAGAGGAGGGGTGAGGTGGCGAGGGGGCCAGGGTTCGGGGAGATGTCCCCAGCAGATAGGAGAAGGAGAAGGGTGAGGAAGGTGGCATGGGGATGGGAAGTGTCAGGGATCTCCTCGATCCCTGCCGCGGTGGTCCCGGCGCAGGCGCAGTGCACCGCCCTGTGCAGGGACACGGGCACTAGGTCCGGGCCGGCCGCGGCGTTCGAGTTCGCGCATGCGCAGTAGAAGCCGCGGCCGCCCGCTGGGCACCAATGGCAGCGCAGGGCGGGATATTTAAATGGCCCTGAGCTGTCATTCAGTGCCTTCTGGTCTTCCCTGCATCCTGTGAACCTGTGATCCTGTGCCCCTTGTAAGTTTTGACCCGGATTGTACCTGACCTTGCTGCTTTCTCCTGCTCTGACCCTTGCTTTACCTGACCTCTCTCCTGAATGCCCCCTATTGGATTTGACCTGCTGTTGCTGACCTGGCGTGTGACCCGACCATTCTATGCCCGCTGCCTTGTACCTTGCCGTCCTCTCTGTTACCGACCCGGCCCGTCTGACCCTGCTCATCCATCCATCCATCCCTTGCAGCGGGGTCTTCTGACCTCCTCACATCAGACTCTTCCCCGTGGGAGCCCCTTGCGCATACTACTACCACTGACGGGCGCACCCAGTAGTCACGACCTGGTCTCAGGGAGCTCCAAGTCCATCCCCACCATCAGGGGCCCTGGTGAACAAGCACCCTGGGACTTAGACTCCGTGCGCTGGGGACGCCTATTCAGTGGAGTGCTAGTAGTACCGCCGGGCGGTCCCTTACAGGAAGTGTAGGAGCATGTGGGTCTGATAGTGGTGGCACATGGGTCGACGGGGGAGTGGAGTAGCAGGAGGAGGTGGTGAGTGCCGTAGTGGGGAGAGGGGAGAAGTGAAGGGGCAATGTAGAGCTGTTTTGGGGGGGTAGGCGGGTAGAGGGAGGTGATTTTTGGGATGGTGGAGAGGAAAATGAGGAGGAGGAGTGCAGGGTGGGTGGGTGGGGTGACAGTTGGGTCAGGGGAGGTGAAGGGATACAGGTCAGGGCAAGGTGGTGTGGGGAATCTGTATTACCGTGGGAGAGTCATTTGAGTCCTTCTGTAGGGGTAGAGTGAGGGTGGAGGGCGGCAGCTGGTTGGCAGCAGTCTGTGGGTGCAGTAAGCTGGCGACCATGGGTGCTGTGGCATGTCTTCAGTGGGTACGGTGGTTCGGCTAGTGGAGGGGTCGTAGGGTGCGATGGCTGGGGGCGATGGTAGGCACGGTGACTGGTGATGCTGGCGGCTCGGTGACTGGGGTTGTTGAGGCCAGGCGTCGGGTGCTGAGGGCTCGGCGTCGTGAGGCGCTGAAGGTGTTGAAGGATCGTCATCAGGGTCGAGCGGGGCGTTGCGGTAGCGATCGTTGGCCCTGCATGGTTTGTGCTCAACCGTGATCTGTTGCGGCTGGTAGGAGAGACCGCGGCTTCAAGGGTCGTGGTGGGCCATTAGTCGCCGGGGCATCGCCAGAGGGAATAGCGTGCCGGAAAGCAGGGTGCTGGGCGAGCGGTCCCTGGTGTGGTGGCTGGCTGGTAGACCCAGGTGGGGTGGTGGGCAGGGGATCCCCCGGTGGGATGGTGGTCGTGCTATCCCTGGTGGGGTAGTAGCGATCCCTGGAGGGATAGTGGCTTAGGGTCCCTGGTGGTTTGGGGTTTCAGGTGGATGGTGGGATCCCTGAGTGAGTCCCTGGAGGCTGGCGGTGTGATGGTGGTTGGGCTCCCTGGTGGGTAGTGGGCGCCCCTGGTGAAGTACCTGGTGTCCTGGAGCGTCGGGGTGGAGGTGGATCCCTCCTGGGTTAGCAGGACCGTTGGTGGTGGTGGTAGCTTCCCGGAGGAGCGGAGGCGTCCCGCCGCGGCCGCAATTCCCGCCGCGATTCCAGCCACGGCTGGCAGGAAACACCGCGGCTTCGGGTGCCGTGGTAGGCCTCAAGCTGCTGCGAACCGCCGGAGCTCCGCTGGAGGGACGGAGTGACTGTGGGTGTTGGTGGGGACCTCGGCAGCAGGCACAGGGGCCCGGATGGGCCCTGATGGCAGTGGTAGGGGCGCAGGGGTGCTTAAGCTGACCATCCAGTGGCTGCTCCGGGCGATCTGGTACCCGATGGTCGGGGATGGACCCAGAGTCGGTGAGGGGGGCCCTGGGGAGGCTGGCTGATCGGCGGGGACCGAGGAGCGGAGCGGCAGTAGTCCGGACTGATGTCCGGCGATCCTGGTCGGCCGCGCCAAAAATCGAGGCCGCGGCTTCAGGTGCCGGGTAGGCCGCAAGTCCCGGAGCCCGGAGAAAGGTCCAGTGGCCTTCCCTGGCTGGCGAACAGGGACCGGAGGGTTGTGGGGCCCCCGTCAGGGTCCGCTGCCGCCCAGATGGCAGCGGATTGGGGCCGGGGGAGCAGGAGCTCGCCGAGATACGTCCGTCTCGCCGGACGTCCACTAGTTAATGGCTCTCTGTAGCTGCTGCCCTGCAGTGCTGAAGTGGTTGACCATTCTTATAAGCAAGAGCAGGGAGCTGCTGTGCAGGAAGTGCTCAAAAGACTGAGTCAGGCAGCACTGCACTGTGGGATCTGTATTCCAGAAGAGAGATACTCTACTGTAATCAAGAGCTTTTGGACTGCGTTTCCCAGAGGGAGAATGCCAGAAGGAGGTAAAAGAGCTGCATTTTCTCAGGATGTACAGGACACAACTTCCCTCTTGCCATGAAGGAGATCAGAGTACACGTCGCTGTGCCATGTTTACCACCACTGCTGCATAATGGCAGCCTGAGTGGGATCCAAAGTGCTGAGTGCTGATTTGTTGACAGCCAGAGTAACCTGGCTGCAGAGCAGAGAGTGGACTGATCGCTGTGTGCGACTGAATGGTGAGCTGCAGTATCTCTCGGACTAGTTAGCTGCAGCTGTGGAGATTTACTGTCTGCTGAGAGAGGCTGAGCCTTTTAGGAACTGACCATACAGCCATCTAGTTGCCGTATCTAGTAGACTATTCTTATGTGTACCAATGGTACAACTGTGCCTCAATGCTAGCTGGCTAAAGAGTTGGAACCAAAGACTGTCCCTTTACAGCTGTTACACAGAGACCTTCACCTATTGCTTATGTTAAGAGGTACCTCTCAGGGGACATTGCACCATATCCTAGCCATCCTGCTAGAGTGCACTCTTGACTAGTGTAGTGCTGCCCCTGAAGGAACCACTTGTATGATGTTCCAGTTTCCCCATACTTCGCCCTGCACCCAGGCACAGTGTATTGCTTCAGCTAAATACACACACTTCTGCTTGCGCGTTGTCTCCATTGACCAGTCTAGGGGATGTTTGTTTTTGGAGTTTTATTGTAGAACTGGGGATAGGAATGGGGAATTGTAGTAAGATACTCCAAATCAGAACTATTCACACTGAGGACATCTAGCTGATCTCTGAGTTGAACACTGTAGAAGTCTTATCTGGCAGTAGATAGTAGAGCTCCTTGTAATATACAGCAGCAAGTAGTTTTATGAGAAAGCAAAATCCCTTTTTGCAGTAGTAGTAGTTACAGGGCTGAGATCCTCAGGTATAAGCCAGTTATGACAGACTGCGACAGCCCAAAGGTAACGTAGCCGAGCAAAGTCCTTTTTGCAGTAGCAACTCTTGGACAAGCTCTTCAGAACACTAGCCAGTGTTCCCTTTTTCCAGACCCACGCTGACTATCAAACATCAGGGGAGGTAGCAAGCACACAGAGTCCCCAAATTCCTCAATGACAGTACTCACAAGGCCCAAGAACAGAATGGTTGCCTCCTTCCAATCATCCAAGCAAAACCCTCCAGTGATACCAGACAGAGCTTTGGCAGATAGCTCCCCTCAGTCAGCTTACTGAAGAACCAGGGCCACTCTCTCTAACTTCAGACCCTCAGGTCCAACCACCTAAGGCCACATGGCAGCAAGTGCCAGATGAGGCAGCTTGCCTAAAGCCTGGCTGGTGCCATCCGCTCCAGCGAAAATACACTGAACCCATGTGCTTTCAGAATATAAATACCACTTCCAGCATTCAATGGGGGAGCCCTCCCCTGCAATTGGCCAGGGCTGTATCCATATTTATGCTGTGCATTTGCCTAGCCCCTACCCATGTTCTGGAAGGCTCTCATACCTTCTTGAAGGCAGGCATAAATCAGACAAACTTCAACAGTACCAGAGCAGCATGAGCAAACCTAACTAGTCAATCACAGCACTCTGTTAAGCAGAATACCACACTAAATTTACGTGACAGCCTCTCTGGTAAGCAGAGAAACACAGCTATACTTAACCTAACTATACATATCCTAGCACCTAACTAGGTGATTTTATTAATTCATGAGTTAATTCCAGTCTAGTGGCACAGAACTCAATTCTAAGTTACCTTGGCATAGTGATTATACTGTCTAGCAGGCTATGTCTACACCTACCTTCTTTGTATTTATTTATGCTCAAAATGCCATTCATTCTATCCCATACCAAAACATTGAGCTCATTTACCTCTAAATGCCTTGTGTATTTCCTAATGTAGAGATGTGCTGGTTGCTTTAAATCTTAAACAGCAGTTGCAAAGCATTTTTTTTTCTTTTCCCTCTTTGTGATTGACAGACAGGGAAAGCAGGACTGTGCTCTGATTGGTTGTTGCTACAGCTGAGAAGGATCCACCCATAGCAGCACTGTTGCAGCTGAATTTTTGATTGGCTGTGGAGGAAAGGAGAGAGGAAAAAGGAAGAAGAAGCACATGTGGGGAAGGAGACATTTTTAGGGGACCGTATGGAGCAAGGTCTCCTGGTGTAAAGTCACAAGAGTCTCACTCTCTGTGCTGCTAGAGTCCATGGTATGGGCTGGGATTGTGTAGCAGAGGAATTGTTGCAGGAGGACAGTGTGCAAATCAAGGATTGTCCTGCCTGACACTCAGGATTACAGCCACTCAAGTGCATGTGTCTCTCAGAGTTTAGAGCTGCTGTAAGAAAGAGGATTTCTATTACTGTCTAATGCTATCTAGAGGACAATCCAGAAACAGTGAGTACTCTGTGATGAAAGGGGATTTTGATATTGCTGCATTTGCTGTTCAGCTCTGGAGAATGGTCATGAGAAAGCCTGCTCTCTAATTCTCAGAGTAACACAGATCTTGGAAAGCCCAAGCTGCTCAGAATTAGCTATTCCTGCTGCTGATTGATGAGAGAACTCTGTGTCTGTATATTACTGGTGATTGTCTCCTCAAGACTTGCGCTGTGGCTGAAGAGTGTGTTTTAGTTCCAAATCCCCTCAGAAGCTTCCTGCTTTGAATATACTGAGCAAGTGTCAGTATATCAGGATTTCACCTGTATGGTAAAGATTTGTTGAAGTGTTGTTTTTTTCTATTGCAATGTTCACTGGAAGATTCTGCTTAAAGGAGACTGTGCTATTCTGCTACCCCTGGATTACAAATACTCTCCCATGCAGAGAGTGAGCGCTCTTCCATTGATTAAAGGGCCCCAACATTGAGAGACTTTACGTTTCATCCCACTGGCCAGTGGTTAAGTAGGACATTTCTGCTCTAGATAGTACTGCTATAGCAAATGTCAATAAGCTGCTAAACCTCATTAACAATCATTGTTTCATGTGTCAATGTCACTCTCATATGTCAGTCTAATCAGTGTGATACTAGTCAGTTTTTGGAGTCTTTGACGAGTAAATTGTGACTTCTTACTAACTGTATTATGCAAAGTGGTATCTGTGTTTTATGTACATTACCTGTGTTAAATCAGGTAGTTCTTTTTCAGGGTTTGTCTTCTTCAATAAAACCCATAAAAAATATTCTCAGAGTGTCGAAGCGTTCTGGGTATAATCGGAGGTGTCACCAGATTCAGGTGGGAGCTGAACCTATACATCTAGCCAAGTTCCACCCAAGGGTGTGCTACACTAATACTAATTCACAGCCGAGTTAAAAGAATCTAGACTAGTGTTCTTGTAAGTGCTTGCAGTAACATTTATTCAACCAGGTGTGTCAGATGGGCTGAGGATGTTCTTAAAGTTGGAGCGGAGAACCTAAAATTACCAAGAGGCTGCTGCGGGGGTAGCACTACACAAAATAACGCTGCCATCTCAGACACTTGCCTCAAAGAGGTGAGGCTACAAGGAATGCCATCTTGTATGTAGGAGTAAAGAGTAAAGTTTCTGATGAGCTTAAAGGCAGTTTCTGAAGTGCACCGTGAACTAGATCATACATGCTCCTACTTTCCACATTGGTACCTCTGCTGTCCAGTGGCTAATGGTCCAGACTACGTGTCAATGTCTGTGGTCAGGCTCAGAGACCAGTGGCTGTAGAAGTAGAGAGGTTCACAGGTATTCAGCTGGAAATGTAAAAGTAGATCTTTCTAGCAGGTGACGTGGGCTTATCTGAGGCATGGGGTCTAAGTACTAAGCAGTATTCACCAGAGCTCCTGATGTTGAAGATGGGTTTTGGTCCATGTTAGTACCTAGTCAATTTCCTCAGGATCACCCCACCAGGATGTGAGCAAGCTGGGGTCCCGTAGCACATATAGCCTGTAGGGATCAAGTAGAAGTGTAGTCATATAAGTACTGCTCACTGATCAATTTTGTTCTTTTTTGTGTAGTTATGTATTAGGTGTTGTGTAAGCCTTCTCATCAACTTGGCCTCCATCAGGTACATGACACACAGGGGAAGGAATGGGGGAAGCTTTAAAAGTCTTCTGTACAAAGGTCTTAATCCAGAAGTGAAAGACCAACGGTCTCTTAAACAAAAGAGAAATGGCAGAAACCTTAAAATTGATACTGCTGAATGGTGAACGCTGGTCCAGCCTGTGACGGTGCGGCGTCAGACCCCCAGCCCTTCTCACGAACTCGTGACCGAAGGACTAGCCAATCTAAAACCGTGCTTTCACGTGCGTAACAATGCCACGCTCAGCTGCACCCTGCACGGGGATTTTCTAGCTAATGGACCACAATCTATGTCCCTGCAGCCTGAGAGTGATTGTTACTGGGTCAGGTTAATTACGCAATTAACCCTTCACACTGCCACCACTGGCTTTTTGTAGAGAAAAGGAGGAAACTCGCCAATGCTAGCAATAACACTATGTTTGAATAATCGTCTGTATACCACTGTCACCGCAGGCAGAGGTATATAGAGGTTTACAACACACAGTAGCGCTCTTCAGAGACAGGGATTCTTAGTTTGCATTAAAGAGCTTTAGAAACAGTTAAACACTTTTTCAGAAAATAGGATTTACTACTAAAAAGATCAGAATTGTGCAATAAAAACCTTTACAGAAAAAGATGTAGCCAATATATATATATATAAATACAGAGCGCAATAACACAACAGGGAGATAACAGAAAGAAATGTAGAGAGGTAGAGTACTTGCCAAAAGTCCTGGGTTAAGCAGATCAAGTTTCAGAGAAAAAGGGTACCGTCTCCCAAGTTGGTTCTGATGTTAAAAAGGGAGAATTCTTCAACTTAACTTCTCCAAGCATAACAGCCTTTTTCTAGGAACTCAGCAGGGTGTCTCCTTAAAGCAGAGAACCAATCGCCTCATTTCGGGAGGATTGTTGTAGGTGGGGAACTCAGGCTATGACCAAATCCCTCCCAAGTTTTACCATGATCAATAACCTTCCCTAGGGACATGTAGCAGCCTAGCCACTAGTAGATTAATATGCAGAACAATATTCTGAATGTCCAGGCATCAAATATGGCATAGTTCCCTATTCCAGCTAGAACTATATGGCTTTCTGCTCTCCTGTAGACTTCAACTAGGGGTGTAAGATATCAGATGACTCACATTAAACTGAGCTATCCAAATATATGCTTGGTTTCCTGGTAATTAGAGATGAGCGAAGTATTGAAAAATTCGATTCGGCTGATTCGGCGAATTCCAGTATGAAATTCGATTCGATGCGAATTTCTTCGCTACGAAGATGGCTTATAAAAAGGGTTTCTAGGCTTCAGAGAGCCTTTAAATTAGTGCAGAACACTGTACCTTTAATTTAAATGCCCTTGGAGATCAGGAAGGAGAAGGAGAAGGAGAAGGATGAGAAGAAGGAGAAGGAGAAGGATGAGAAGAAGGAGAAGGAGAAGGATGAGAAGAAGGAGAAGGAGAAGGATGAGAAGATGGAGAAGGAGAAGGATGAGAAGATGGAGAAGGAGAAGGATGAGAAGAAGGAGAAGGAGAAGGATGAGGAGAAGGAGAAGGATGAGAAGAAGGAGAAGGAGAAGGATGAGGAGAAGGAGAAGGATGAGAAGAAGGAGAAGGATGAGAAGAAGGAGAAGGATGAGAAGATGGAGAAGGAGAAGGATGAGAAGAAGGAGAAGGATGAGAAGAAGAAGGAGAAGGATGAGGAGAAGGATGAGAAGAAGGAGAAGGATGAGAAGAAGGAGAAGGAGAAGGATGAGAAGAAGGAGAAGGATGAGAAGAAGGAGAAGGATGAGAAGAAGGAGAAGGAGAAGGATGAGAAGAAGGAGAAGGATGAGAAGAAGGAGAAGGATGAGAAGAAGGAGAAGGATGAGAAGAAGGAGAAGGATGAGAAGAAGGAGAAGGAGAAGCAGAAGGAGAAGGATGAGAAGAAGGAGAAGGAGAAGGATGAGAAGAAGGAGAAGGAGAAGGATGAGAAGAAGGAGAAGGATGAGAAGAAGGAGAAGGAGAAGGATGAGAAGAAGGAGAAGGAGAAGGATGAGGAGAAGGAGAAGGATGAGAAGATGGAGAAGGAGAAGGATGAGAAGAAGGAGAAGGAGAAGGATGAGAAGAAGGAGAAGGAGAAGGATGAGGAGAAGGAGAAGGATGAGAAGAAGGAGAAGGAGAAGGATGAGAAGAAGGAGAAGGAGAAGGATGAGGAGAAGGAGAAGGATGAGAAGAAGGAGAAGGAGAAGGATGAGGAGAAGGAGAAGGATGAGAAGAAGGAGAAGGATGAGAAGAAGGAGAAGGATGAGAAGATGGAGAAGGAGAAGGATGAGAAGAAGGAGAAGGATGAGAAGAAGGAGAAGGAGAAGGATGAGGAGAAGGATGAGAAGAAGGAGAAGGATGAGAAGAAGGAGAAGGAGAAGGATGAGAAGAAGGAGAAGGATGAGAAGAAGGAGAAGGAGAAGGATGAGAAGAAGGAGAAGGAGAAGGATGAGAAGAAGGAGAAGGATGAGAAGAAGGAGAAGGAGAAGCAGAAGGAGAAGAATGAGAAGAAGGAGAAGGATGAGAAGAAGGAGAAGGATGAGAAGAAGGAGAAGGATGAGAAGAAGGAGAAGGATGAGAAGAAGGAGAAGGATGAGGAGAAGGAGAAGGATGAGAAGAAGGAGAAGGATGAGAAGAAGGAGAAGGAGAAGGATGAGAAGAAGGAGAAGGATGAGAAGAAGGAGAAGGAGAAGGATGAGAAGAAAGAGAAGGATGAGAAGAAGGAGAAGGATGAGAAGAAGGAGAAGGATGAGAAGAAAGAAAAGGATGAGAAGAAAGAGAAGGAGAAGGATGAGAAGAAGGAGAAGGATGAGAAGAAGGAGAAGGATGAGAAGAAGGAGAAGGATGAGAAGAAGGAGAAGGATGAGAAGAAGGAGAAGGATGAGAAGAAGCAGAAGGAGAAGGATGAGAAGAAGGAAAAGGAGAAGGATGAGAAGATGGAGAAGGAGAAGGATGAGAAGAAGGAGAAGGAGAAGGATGAGAAGAAGGAGAAGGAGAAGGATGAGAAGAAGGAGAAGGAGAAGGATGAGAAGAAGGAGAAGGATGAGAAGAAGGATGAGAAGAAGGAGAAGGATGAGAAGAAGGAGAAGGATGAGAAGAAGGAGAAGGATAAGAAGAAGGAGAAGGATGAGAAGAAGGACAGTTCTGTGACAGTTTCTGTCTATTTCTGACAGTTCTGGGACATTCACTCCATACAGCGGTTTCAACCGCTGTATGGAGTGAATGTCCCATAACTGTCAGAAATAGACTATTTCTGACAGTTCTGGGACATTTACTCCATACAGCGGTTGAAACCGCTGTATGGAGGGAATGTCATAGAACTGTCAGAAATAGACTATTTCTAACAGTTCTGGGACATTCACTCCATACAGCGGTTGAAACATTGTATCTATTTTTTTCCATAAATGACATTCTGCATATACACTTAGAGGAGCGCTGCAGATACACTTTTTGCCGGCTTGGAATTATTCTTATTTTCATCCTACTTCTTCTTCTTATGAGGATGAGGATGAAGAAGAAGAAGTAGGATGAAAATAAGATTAATTCCAAGCCGGCAAAAAGTGTATCTGCAGCGCTCCTCTAAGTGTATTTGCAGAATGTCATTTATGGAAAAAAATAGATACAATGTTTCAACCGCTGTATGGAGTGAATGTCCCAGAACTGTCATAAATAGTCTATTTCTGACAGTTCTATGACATTTCTTCCATACAGCGGTTGAAACCGCTGTATGGAGTGAATGTCCCAGAACTGTCAGAAATAGTCTATTTCTGACAGTTATGGGACATTCCTTCCATACAGCGGTTGAAACATTGTATCTATTTGTTTCCATAAATGGATCCATTTATGGAAACAAATAGATACAATGTTTCAACCGCTGTATGGAAGGAATGTCACAGAACTGTTAGAAATAGTCTATTTCTGACAGTTCTATGACATTCCCTCCATACAGCGGTTTCAACCGCTGTATGGAGTAAATGTCCCAGAACTGTCAGAAATAGTCTATTTCTGACAATTATGGGACATTCACTCCATACAGCGGTTGAAACATTGTATCTATTTTTTTCCATAAATGACATTCTGCAAATACACTTAGAGGAGCGCTGCAGATACACATTTTGCCGGCTTGGAATTAATCTTATTTTCATCCTACTTCTTCTTCTTCTTCTTCTTCTTCTTCATCCTCATCCTTATAAGAAGAAGGAGAGGATGAGGATGAAGAAGAAGAAGAAGAAGTAGGCAAAAAGTGTATCTGCAGCGCTCCTCTAAGTGTATCTGCAGAATGTCATTTATGGAAAAAAATAGATACAATGTTTCAACCGCTGTATGGAGTGAATGTCCCATAACTGTCAGAAATACACTATTTCTGACAGTTCTGGGACATTCACTCCATACAGCGGTTGAAACCGCTGTATGGAGGGAATGTCATAGAACTGTCAGAAATAGACTATTTATGAAAGTTCTGGGACATTCCTTCCATACAGCGGTTGAAACATTGTATCTATTTGTTTCCATAAATGGATCCATTTATGGAAACAAATAGATACAATGTTTCAACCGCTGTATGGAAGGACAGTCCCAGAACTGTCATTAATAGTCTATTTCTGACAGTTCTATGACATTCCCTCCATACAGCGGTTGAAACCGCTGTATGGAGTGAATGTCCCAGAACTGTCATAAATAGTCTATTTCTGACAGTTCTGGGACATTCACTCCATACAGCGGTTGAAACATTGTATCTATTCTTTTCCATAAATGACATTCTGCAGATACACTTAGAGGAGCGCTGCAGATACACTTTTTGCCGGCTTGGAATTATTCTTATTTTCATCCTACTTCTTCTTCTTCTTCTTATGAGGATGAGGATGAAGAAGAAGTAGGATGAAAATAAGATTAATTCCAAGCCGGCAAAAAGTGTATCTGCAGCGCTCCTCTAAGTGTATTTGCAGAATGTCATTTATGGAAAAAAATAGATACAATGTTTCAACCGCTGTATGGAGTGAATGTCCCAGAACTGTCAGAAATAGTCTATTTCTGACAGTTATGGGACATTCCCTCCATACAGCGGTTTCCGGCAAAAAGTGTATGTGCAGAGTTCCTCTATTCTGCAGATACACTTAGAGGAGCTCTGCAGATACACTTAGAGGAGCTCTGCACATACACTTTTTGCCGGCTTGGAATTATTCTTATTTTCATCCTACTTCTTCTTCTTCTTCTTCATCCTCATCCTCTTCTTCTTCTGAGGATGAGGATGAGGATGAAGAAGAAGAAGTAGGATGAAAATAAGATTAATTCCAAGCCGGCAAAAAGTGTATGTGCAGAGCTCCTCTAAGTGTATGTGCAGAGCTCCTCTAAGTGTATCTGCAGAATAGAGGAACTCTGCACATACACTTTTTGCCGGCTTGGAATTATTCTTATTTTCATCCTACTTCTTCTTCTTCATCCTCATCCTCTTCTTCTTCTTCTGAGGATGAGGATGAAGAAGAAGAAGAAGAAGTAGGATGAAAATAAGATTAATTCCAAGCCGGCAAAAAGTGTATGTGCAGAGCTCCTCTAAGTGTATCTGCAGAGCTCCTCTAAGTGTATCTGCAGAATAGAGGAACTCTGCACATACACTTTTTGCCAGCTTGGAATTATTCTTCTTTTCATCCTACTTCTTCTTCTTCTTCTTCTTCTTCATCCTCATCCTCATCCTCAGAAGAAGAGGATGAGGATGAGGATGAAGAAGAAGAAGAAGAAGTAGGATGAAAAGAAGAATAATTCCAAGCCGGCAAAAAGTGTATGTGCAGAGTTCCTCTATTTCTGACAGTTCTCTGACAGCTTCTTCACATGTACAGCGGTTGAAACATCTGTATCCTAAATGGAAACTAATAGATACAATGTTTCAACCGCTAAACATGTGTTCCTTCTGTCAGAGAACTGTCAGAAATAGCGGAGCTCACTGCAGGGACACTTTTGCCGGCTGATCGGGAAATGTTCGATTCGCGCACCCGAAGTAGGCAAAATTTCGGATTCGACGCGAATCGAATATTTCCTGAAATTCGACTCGAATTCCGGTTCGCCTGGTTCGATTCGCTCATCTCTACTGGTAATTATTTCCTATCTTAAGATATGAAACTATATGGGAAAGTTGGTTTTAAATGTGATGTCTGTTTTACGGTTATATCGGAATGCGTTTGAAGTCCAGTGAAGGACTGGTTTATGGCTTTATGATTATCTCAGATTGAGAAGCTAACAGACACCCAGGCACCAGCTAATTTGGGATTTATAACCATGAAGCTGTCCTGCTGTGCCTGATGCCTGTGCACTTCTGAACCCAGCACACAGGGGCCATGTGTCACTCAACAGAGAGGGAGGGGGGATTGGAGGGAGAGAGATACAAGATGGAGAATCCTTAGCAAGATGGATGACCGCGTCCATCTCTGTGTGCACAATTGCTACACAGCCCAGTCATTTTCTCACCCACTTTCATATTATTTCATTTCATTTTTTAAGAACATTATTTATAGATCTACATTTTATGATTTTAACTTTTATTTTTATAGATTCATTGTAAGCCTATTCCCTGCCCTGGTCAACCAAACAAGGGCAGGGATAGTAAGGCTGTAACCAAAATGCTTACAAGTGATCATATCCATGGACTACTGGGTGTCAGGGAGGTACCATAGGCCTGAGGTCATCTAATATGCACTCGAGGTACTAGCTTGCCCTGCTGCACATGTCATGTCAGAGGTGCCCTTCAGCACAGTAGGGGGGGATGCTTTGTGACAAAGCAGCTAACTTTTATTAAAACAAATATACTTAGATGCACAGAGGACTATCAAAACCCACTGCAAATGTTACTGACAAGCTTGTTTCATATACACTAAACTAAGAAATTACCAAACACTTTTTGGGTTCATGGGGATATGGCAGAAGTCATGATGTACCTGTGGTAGGGAACAAGGAAGAGATATGGGAAGATTTTGAACACATCTTATCAGAGAACACTTTGCATTCATTGAGAAAAATGAAAGGTGCTTAATGAATGTCGCCCTGAGATATAAAAAGGATCCAAAATCTCCAAGATATACAGCATTTTGCAATCTAAGGACATTTAGTAATGGTTTACATCTACTGTAAGGGACCTGGCAGTGCCTACAAGCCCCACACCAATCTCACACCCCATATTTTCCCTATCACAGCTAAAGCACATTGTCAAAAAGGTTGCTGAGAACCCACCCTTTGGAGTGATGGGGCTGGCTTATTTAAAATGTAAGTGTGCAATGCAAATGCACATGTTCCTGCGTTAAAAATGGCTGTGTGTAAGTGGGTGCTGCAGCGATCATCAGCTGGAACCGAACACAATCAGCAAGGGAGAATATCACCAGCACACACGAGGATAACCAATATGGGTCCAAAAGTTTTAATTAACAATCACATAGTTACAGCAAGGCAACGTTTGAGTCTCACAGGACCCCTTCATCAGGCATATGACCAACATGCCTGATGAAGGGGTCTTGCAAGACTCCGAAACATTGCCTTACTGTAACTATGTGATAGTTCATTCAAACTTTTGGACTCTTATTGCTGATCCTCGGTGCTGGTGAAATTCACCCTGGCTTATCTAACAGTCCCCTTAATGACCATTTCTAAGCCAGCAGCTCTCAGTTCAATTGCCAAGCAGTGCATTATGGGCACTTGGGGGCATTTGTGCATTAGTTCACTGGGTCTATAAACATGCAGGATTCACCTTGAACACACAGTAGCAGTGAACCTGAACCTCATCATTAGCACAGACAAACACTAGGATTTTCAAATTACTGCTAGATAGAAGTCCATATTTAATTCCTGTGTGTATATACAAAAAGCCCAAAATGAGGCTGACAATCTCTAGCAAAGGACTTATAGCAACCTAAAATGTTAGTATCATTGCTTTACTGTCTTCTCAGAGAACAATGAATGAAGGTGCTTTGACATAGTAAAAAGAGATTTGAACCATGTTTTGTATTTTACAGCATCTTTTATGGGCCCACTTCTGCCTAAGAAACCTGCCGTATGTTTGAATTAAACCTAAATCATACTGTAATCTGTTTGAGAATGCTGGGTGACCTTCCTAGAAATGCGTAGGTTGTGTATTTTAATACACAACGAAGGCTGTTAATGAAAAAGGAACCAGGAAAAGAAACACATATTATTGAACCTGGAAGCCATCACTAAAATAACAAGAGCAAAAAAAGTGCTTTGCTATTCTAAAAATGCTGCTTGTGCCCCTGCCAGGTTCATGTACTCAAAGAAGATGGCGTCAATAAGACTTGATCATGGGTAGAGTATATAAATTGCTGCTGCTTTATATTACAGACAGGGTCTTGGGTTTCTTTGCAAAAACAAACCTCTGTTGGAAAAATAATATTCCCCTTTTTTCACATTTTATCAAGAATGTGTAACTCATTCTTAGCCAGGGGGACTTATGTCAACAATACTTTGACAGCTTTGCTTTGTAGAAAATTCTCTTGGCTAAATCAAGGTTAAACTCAACTCCTGTGCCACCTTCTTATGTAAACACCTTTCACAAGGAATAAAAATTCCTTTCAAAAACCAACAATTGTATCATCAACTTGACAAAGGCTAGTTTTTATCATACAAATGTCATGTCACAAAAAAAATGCTTCTGAAAAAAATAAACTGAATCAGTGAAAATGTTTTATAAAAGTGGTTCTAAAGTCAAAAGGTTTTTTTTTACTTTAATGCATTCTTTGCATTAAGGTAAAAACCTTCCACTAGTTGTTCCTTGTTCCCCTTCCCCCAAACACTTAGCTGAGTCCTACATCTATCCAGAGCCATGCTCGTCTGCAGCTCTTCTCTCCTTTCCCCATGCTTTCAGGCTTTAATGAAAGCAGTAGGAGTCATTGGCTCCTGCTGCTTTCAGTCAACTCTTGTGAGGAGGGAGTGAGGGGTGGTGCTGACCCGCGGTGTGTGTCTACTGATGCAAACAGCATGGCTAGGGAGCTCGCCCTCAAGTATGCCCCCATTGCACACAGCTTGCTATGAGGGCACACAGAAGAGGAGGAGCGGAGAGTGCCATCCATGGACTCTGGAGGAGGAGTTAGGGGTCCACTCTGTGCAATAACATTGCACAAAGCAGGTATGTATACCCTCTTTTTCATTTTAATTTATTTAAAAATTGACGTTACAACCTCTTTAAAGCTTGCATAAATCCTTGTATAAACTTGATTTTACAAGTTAATGTAGTTTCCACAGTAATTTTCAATATTATTATTATTATTATACAGTATTTATAAAGCGCCAATAGTTTGCTCAGCGCTGTACATTACAAAGGGGAACAGAACATGTGACAGAACAATACCAATACAATGCAAAACATGAGGGGATCGAGGGCCCTGCTCTTACGAGCTTACAATCTAGGAGGGAGGGGGTGGTGGCACAGGAGGAGATAGCTGTGGGGGATGGAGTGGTAGGAAGAGTGGAGGAGGTTGGCAAGTTATCAGGGGGTGGGGTAGGCTTCCCTGAAGAGATGGGTTTTCAGGGTGCGCCTAAAGGAGAGGAGAGTAGGTGATAATCTGATGGGTTGGGGCAGGGAGTTCCAGAGGATGGGTGACACCCTGGAGAAGTCCTGGAGGCGGGCATGGGAGGAGGAGACCAGGGAACTAGAGAGAAGGAGGTCTTGTGAGGAGCGGAGTGTGCGTGCTGGGCGGTACTTGGATATTAGGTCAGTGATGTAGTTCGGGGCAGTATGGTGGACAGCTTTGTACGTCAGCGTTAGGATTTTGAATTTGATCCGTTGCGCAATCGGAAGCCAGTGGGGATTGGCAGAGTGGGGTGGCGGAGATGGAGCGGTTGGAAAGGTGAATGAGTCTGGCAGCCATATTCAGGATGGACTGAAGCGGGGATAGCCAGCGGCGAGGCAGGCCAGTGAGGAGGGAGTTGCAGTAGTCGAGTCGTGATACGATGAGGGAGTGGATGAGCTGTTTAGTGGTTTCTGGGGTTAGGAACGTGCGGATTTTGGCGATGTTGCGGAGGTGGAGTCTGCACGAGTTTGTTAAAGATTGGACTTGGGGCTAGAAGGATAGGTTGGAGTCCAGAATGACACCCAGTACTCTGGCCTGCAGGGCGGGTTTGATGGTAGCGTTGTTGGATGTGACGGAGAAATCAATGGGGGGTGGTGTCCGGGCTGGGGGGAAGACAAGAAATTCGGTTTTGGAGAGGTTCAATTTAAGGAAGTGGATCGACATCCAGTCTGATATGTCGCTCAGTAGGTGTGTGATTCGGGCTGAGACCAAGGGGGTGAGGTGGGGGGTTGAGAGATAGATTTGTGTGTCGTCGGCATAGAGGTGGTAGTTGAAGCCGTGAGAGTGTATGAGTTGGCCAAGGGAGGAGGTATAGATGGAGAAGAGAAGGGGCCCGAGGACAGAGCCTTGAGGGACCCCAACAGAGAGGGGGAGTGAGGGGGAGGTGGTAGCATTATAGGTAACGCTGAAGGAGCGTTGTGACAGGTAGGATGAGAGCCAGGAGAGAGAATCTCTGAGGCCGAGGGAGTGTAGTTTTTATATTTTGGTAGCTTTCAATAAAATAATAACTAGTGTTTCTTCCATGAAGGTGTTTGCTCAGGCACTTTCAGTTACAGACAGACATCACATTGTCCCTGTCTCCCAGTCATATGGCCTCCTAATGGAGAAGACAATGTGCTGTTTGAACTTACATTATGAAATGTACTGTCCACTGTTGTCTACTAGGCATGAGCTGTGGCTGTTCGGATGTTCCTCTGAACACAGAATGTTTAGGGCATTTGATATGTATGAATGTTACAACTTCCAGCTGTCTATAGTTTTGGAACTAGCAGATACTTGCACATGCCATGTTCTTACCAACCACTGATTTCACCCTGTGCATTCACTTATATGGCCAGGAATCCCTGGCCATGTGAGCAAATGGGAAGAGATCTTTTTTCTGTGAATGAGAGTGTGTGTGGGTGTGTGTGTATGTATGTGTGTGTATGTGTGTGTATGTGTGTGTGGTGTGTGTGTGTGGGGGGGGATATCTGAGGCCCCCCTTATTAAAGGGGGCTTTCAGATTGCAATAATGTATTTATCTGTTACATTCATAGATGCTGCCCAGGGCAGTGCTCACCCTTTTTTTTACAAATATTTGTCTATTGGTCCAGAAAATGAGCATTTGGAATTTGACAGATTTGGCTGTAAAGAGGCCGCAGGTGATAAGCAGTACTGCATTGCAAAACACTTTGAAAAAAACAAATAGATACTTTTATTCTTTATTTAAAGGTTTGCATCAGCATGACAGAGGAAGTATGCAAACATCAACAATTTTACAGTCAAGTTTTTGTAGGGTTTTTGCAAACATCACAATCATGGAGTGTTCACAAGGTAACAAGATAATAAAGAAACCATTGTTCACAGTCCACTCTTGAAGGGGAAATGGTATAGTTATGAACAATAGGGTAATAGTGGTATAAAGAAACTGACATCTACTGTGCACCAAATCTCATATGAGTGCAGCGCATTCTACCCTTCAGGTTTAGCTGTCAGCTTGTCAAAGTCAGAGCCAATGTGGAGAACCAACATAAGACACACCTGGATCGATCACTCTGTCAATACTAATGCACACTGCGTTTTCCAAAGCCATTGAAGTACTAGAGGTAAGGATAAGACAACGGGAGAGTGTAGACCGGAATTGACAAAAAAAAGAGTGGGGGGGGGGGTGAGGTAAGGTACAAGGGGGAAGAAGGTGCCCTGCCCCATCACCCAGCAGGGTAAAGATCACTGTAAGTTTAGACAAATCGAAGGTGTTCATCAGGGAAGCAGAACTGATCCCAATAAAACCATCAAGTCCGATGTTCCTCTGTCTTGTCTTGAAGGGCAGAGGTCAGATGTTCCATGCTTCCTATGTCATTTACCCTGGCAATGCAAGCTCTGGCTATGTTAAGAAAAGGAAGGATTATGATATTTCTTATTTGAAAAGGGCATTAAATTTAGAAGGACCACCGCAGGATTGTCGAAGAGTGAAATGTCCATGAATTTGTGAATGAGTTGCAGAACTGGTTGTCAAAAGGGGCATAGGCCCAGGCTGTCCTAAAAGATATGTAGAAGCATGCCCTTCAGCGCCAGCACTGGTCACTTTGGCACTTAAATAGTTTATCTAGGATAGAATGGGCCTTGGAATTTACAGCATAATGAAAATTTATATGCAAATAACAGGATATGCTCTTTTTGGTCATAGGTGAAGGTGGCATTTAAATCTCTTTCCCATTTGGCCACAAATGGGGGGTTGGACGGGGATTTTGCATCTAATAAAAACCGGTAAGATGTGGAGAAGGATTTCCATATGGGGCCTGCGCCCAAACAGAGATCTTCAAATGGGGTATTGTTACTACAGAAGACAGAGGTCTTGGACAGAGAACATAGAAAATGTGCGTGTTGCATTGCTCTCCAACTCTCCAGGGATGGGATCAAAGGATTATTGATCAAATCCATAAATAGCCTGCCTGTCAGTCCAGGCATAAAGTCAAGGAGACCAAGAACGAGCTTCAAGAGAGAAGGGAAGTTCTGCTTTCCTCTGAGTCTATAGTACCTTTTTAATTCCGTCTGGGTGGGTGTAAAGGGCTTGTATATAGACAAACAGGTATTTTAATAAAGTAACTTTGGAGGTATGTGTGATACACAGTGCTTTGGCAAACTAAATGTATATCAGTTAGAGTATACATCTACTTTAGAGGCGTGTTTCACATAGAACTACTGTTGGCCAATGTGACAAGATATGAATATTATTTCTGATAAAAACATACCATGTGTTTACAAAATCTTAAAAAAAGCTCTGCTAAGAATGAAAATTCCATGGAATATCAGCTTACAACCTTAGGACATATTTAAACTATATACTTTGGTGCCCAACACAGTCCCACAAACCAACACCATTCCAACAAATAGGCAAGGCAATTCACCTTATGTCCTATGAATTCAGTAATGCACTGTGTGGTATACACTGAAAAAACAAGGACATGGTCCAGTTTGTTGCAACAGACTACACCACATTGCAACATGTTGCTGTGCATAGAAATGAATGAAATGTATTTCAATCAAGTTAAAAAAATGAATAAGTAAACAGCGCAATGCATTGCAACAATGCATTGCACACCCCCTACACAATGCACATCAGAAGGCGCTCATTATAGAGAGCATTATGTGCACTTCTGATGTTAGTGGGCCCCCAGCTTGAAGATCGAATATATATAATGCCAAATTTATTTATTTGTACATTTTCTAACTGCTGCAGAACAACAGTTAGTGGAAACTACAGATACAGAGAGCCGCAGCTTAAATGCAGCAGTGGGTGTGTTCCATTCTGTAAAACACAAACTAAATATAATAAAGATGTAATTCAGCAAGAAAAAAAAGACAACATTTGGCTAACCAGAACCCCGGCTCTGTGAGAACACAGCTTATTATTCCATTTGGCTTTTATATTAGCCTCTTTTATACCCAATAATTCCATGGACACTGGGCTGCCAATGTAATAATAATTTCATATTTTCTGAGAGCTGCCAGTTTAATAATATATGTTTATACAACTCTGTTCTCTCTGAGCACTGATAACAATGATAATATTTGGTTTCTATACAGAGTTCCCAGAGTAATATTTTATTTGATGTACTGCTGTGTTTATGATAATACAAGCAGACATTTTTTTAAACAGTGTTGCCAAAAATGTGAGGAAAAACATACATAGACAAAAGATAAATATACAGATGGACATATGCAGAAAAGAAGAAGAAATAAATGGGATTTACATGAACTGAGATTTTCTCTTTTTATAGTACACGTTGCTTGTAATGCCTACCACCCTATTATGAAGTCCAGTTGCTAGAGATTTATGGATCATGCGAAAGACAAATGGACAACCTCATGGGCAAAAAGAAAGAGTTACACTACTCCGGTAATAAGATCTCTCCCCTAGAATCCCCTCTTCCCTCCTCCTTTTGCATCTTTTGATGGGGGCCTGTTGGAAAGGGAATAATTTCTCCCACACGAGGGCACACATGCCAATAAACTCCAGAGCTATATATTTATATCACTTACATTTTTTATGATACAATTGAGAGTTATGTTTTATGATTCTGTAAACAAGTGTTGAAAAGGGGAGTAGAACATGATCTTCACATTAAAACAGGGCCCGCTTCGTCTGGATGGTTTACTGCAAATGTGACATCTACTTCGTTCGAAGGACTTTAAGAGAGTTAAAGAGTTTAGAAATATGGAAATGATCATGGAGTCAGCAGGCAAAATTCCACTTGAAACCTGAGAGACCTATGCTAGATGGATTTGTTCCTACTGTAAACATGAAGGTCCTGTGTGGTGTCATCACACAAGTGGTATCATCTTAACATCTAACTTTCAGGTCGTAAAGAAATCACGGTAAAATTGGCCATACACACAAAATGCTGGATGTTAGAATTTATCTTGAGAGATTGTATGTATGATGACTCATGACTTCTCATACATTTTTATTATTTTAAAGATCACTACTGGTAGTTCTTGCCAATTGACTGGACTTGTACTGTAATGTTGAGGACATTTTGCTGCTTATCCAAACAGCTTTTTCAGCAGAAATGAAAAAGATGCTTGGATGAGTAACAAACCATCTTCATCATTAAAGAACAAGTCCAGTTGAATGTGAATAACTACTACCAGTTATACCATGACTGGGATAGATGAGAACATTTACAGACAATTTTAACCAGTATCATTTGACGATAGAATGGGTGGGACATTTATCATTCTGGGTGGACATCATATGACATCCTCCTGGAACATGCCTCACGCAAGCACCATTGCTTGCTGTGGTTTGTCACAGTGATCACATGATACAGACAGGGCTAATCAGAGCCCATCTGTACCATGTGATTAGCTGTGGCCAATCACTGTTGACCACAATAGTAAACACTGAATGAATCAGTATAATTCAGTAAAAATGGTTGCTTAGACAAGGAAATTCACTAGTATAAGCAATCATAATGTGTAAAAAAAAAAATCCTGATCACTTCCCCAGAGTAATACAATGTTACTATGGTAATAGTACATTGCTCTGCGCATCGTGTGTTAAACAAAAATCATAAAAAAAGAAAAGAACTAATAACCCGTTATATGGTGATGCTATACTGCACTGGAGGCAGTATGTAAAAAATGTTTTACATTTTCAGTATGTTTTTCATTTTCCAAAAAATTGTGACAAAAAATTACAACTGCAAAAAGCTCGCCATGCCTCTTACCAAATAACTTTGACTGTCTACCTTACAAAAAGGGGTAATTTGGGGGATATTTGTACTGTCCTGGAGTTTCAGAGCATTAAAAAAAATTATACAGGCCGTCAGTACATCAGGAATGATAGATTTTTAGATATATATATACACCATAGCTTTTGGACTTTTTAACTTTCCTACAGACTAAATAATAAACAGGGATTTGAGTTACTTTCACTCAAGAAATGGAGCAGAATATAATTTGGCCTAAATTAATAAAGAAAGATTATTCCTTTGCAAAATTTTATAACAGAAACAAAGAAAAACTGGAAGGGGTTAGGAAACAGGATTAGTAGTTATTCTGATACGAATGGGGTGCTGAAAAACAGTCCAAATGAGGGGTGAGCAACACTGCAAACAGTATGCCAATAGGCTCACATAACAAAGGGCACCTGGCAGCTCAAAGATCTGCCTGAAATACCTTATTCCAAAATCTGGCATCAGATGAGACCTGAACATCCACCATGTGAACAGAGGACCAGATGGCAGTCTTGCAAATCTGGTAAACAATTGCTTAATGCTTAAAGCACTCGATAGGGATAAGCTTGGGTGTGTTCAGATCTTAGTCTGAAACCACCTGAGTGATTCTGCCAGGAAGCTGTCACTATACTGGTCCAATCATCTGTGGCCAGGGCATCTCCTGCCCTGCAGCTGCATGTATACATGGGGCATATATAAGTGCAGCTGCAAAGATGGGACGAGCTTGGCTGTTTTTGATTGGCCTAGTACACTGGCAGCTTCTCGGCGGGCTCGCTCAGGTGGGTTTGGACTAAGATGCAAACATGCCTGAGCTCATACCTACTCACTGACCTAGTAGTGTGTGTTCTTACAGAAAAAGATGGAACCTTGTCTTTAAGACTAAGGTAATCTTTGGTCCACCAGGGTCCAGATATGGCCTCAAAGGTCGCACTGAGGATTAGCCAATATGGAGAGCTGCATAGCTCAGCAATGCGCAGATAAAGTCTTAATTGAAGAAGGAAGGAGGAAAGAAAGAGGGCTAGTAAAAACAAACCTGGGGGAACTTTATTTTAGTAGAGAAAAGATGTTCATCCTCCTAGGATAATAGCAAAAACTAAAGCATGCTGGGAGTGGAGGGGGTTATACCTGGCTGGTTAAAGGATTTTTAGTTTTCCAGTGGTCAGTTTCTCTGGAAGGCAGCAATATAAATCTATAAATCTATCGTATCACAATAACTACTGAACCTGTTTTTATATATATATATATATATATATATATATATATATATATATATATGAACAACTATTTGTTATTAGCCATTTAGTTCTGGGATGCAGACATACTTAGGATAATTGTTGTAACACTTATGTATGCCAAGGATGTAAATATAGCTAACACAGACAATGATAATACTGGGGGTTTCAGCACCATAGAGGGGAGCTCAGAATTAGCATTCTGCAGTGTTTTAGAATGACATGAGATTCAGTAACTATACTGCCTTTATTTTACAATTTGGGCCCATCACATAATGTTATAGCTCTGACAAAGTCTTCAATATCATTACACACGCATTTGAGTTTTCCTGCTTTTAACATGCTTTAGAATGAGTAAACACTATTTTAGTTACATGTTTTTCCTTTTTCTTGTTATAGTAATTCAATATACTGTGTTCAAGTTAAATTAATCCTGTTACCCAGTGCAGTTGTCTCACCTGTGGATTGATTCACAAAACAAAGTCACATGTTCCATTGCTCTAGGCTGGCTCCATTTGCAATGTTTTTATGACTTTATGACTATGTAGATAGTTCACAATATGCAGTTTTGCCTTCTCAAACTTCCTCTCAAAGACATAAATAGCACACAGCAGTTCAATTTTACAGTCCCTAAATGACGCCAACTGCATTAAGAAAGAACCACCAATTCACTTAGATTACTCCACTAGTCTTAAGTCCCAGAGAATCGGGTTGTATAAAGCTAGTTAGTGAAATGGTCTTCCAGGCAGAGACAATACTTAGTTAATAATACCTAAATTCAACATTCCATGTATGCACAATGATCAGTTAGAAAATCTGAAATGAAGGGAGGGAAGCTTGAAGTCACTAAAAACTGTTGAGTTATGATGGTCAAGGTTTGCTTCTAACCATCTTAGGAGCTTGCTGAAGAGATTACTGTATGTGTAAAGTTAAAGTGGAACTTTACCCATAACAACCTGATACATAATAATGTTATTTAGCAAGGAACATACATTCCACATTAATAATTGCGCTACCAAAATTAGTGTGTGCTGTTAATTGCCATCATTGTTCCTGTTTCTTCTTGCTGGAGGCTGCCAGTTTGCTGAAGCCCAGAGCTTCTGAACAGCAGTAAATCTTTAGGCTGAAGCAGATTGGCTTCTACAAATTCAGCACAGTGCCTAAAAATAGATAGCAACTGAGCATGTGCCGAGCAGGGTGAGACATGGAGGTTGATTTACTAAAACTGGTGAGTACAAAATCTGTTGCAGCTATGGATAGAAACCAATCAGCTTCCAGGTTTGTTTTGTCAAAGCTTAATTGAACAAGTATTCAGTGTATTACTGACTTTTAAACAGTATAGACACTTGTATTTAATGTTTTACATAACTATACCTGTAAAAGGGGCCAGCCTGAAGAGGTCTAGCAGGACTTCATTTTCTGGCTAAAGTTCCACTTTAAGGGTTTTCTATTCCAGAATGCGAATATGGGGTTGGGATGTTCAGAGCTCTAGCATCCATACTTTTTTTGGCCCAGGCTAAGCAGATCCAAGCAGCTGATTTCAAAAGCAGACTTTATCATCATGTCTTTCTCCATAAATATGGGTGAATAACAGTGCAGTACCTCCCTGTCCCATGTGTTGGTTGAGTGTTTTGTTTTTGGTTTAGGCATTAGCAGTACAGACCAGCATGACAATCAAGTTGGCCTTTTATTGGTATATTGTACATTATTTAAGCAGAACATTCTTTATTAGTGCAGAGTTACAAAGACCTTTACTTAACATTTATTGCTAAATGGTTCAAGACATACTATACAGAATTACCCAAATGTTTCCTGGGCAAAGCTTTTTATTGCACTGGAATCAAGGGAAACTAAACACAGTGCAATCTCTGAGTTTAAGTAAATCAAATGCCCCAGTACATGAAATTGAAATGGAATGATCTTTACATTTTGTCAAGATCAGACAATAACCAATTTTTGAGTGCAGCCATAGGCAACTTTAGAATATCAGATTCAAAATTATATGTCAGAGACTTTCAGCCATATTTCTTTTGTTCCACCTTATATGGTATATCCAGCAAAATCCCTGTCCCTTGATTTATAGCATTTTATAAAAACACATCCAAATGGCTTACTCAATACAGCTAATAGCAATGTGCATAGTGTGGAAATTCATAGCAACTAATAATTCACCAATAAAAACTTGAATAAAGCACAAATACATATAAGAGAAAAATAAATGAGTTATTACCATGCTCTGGTTCATATGTGGTGGCAGGTCACATGCTGATCCAGATCTGTGTCCACTACAAGCCATTTAGGCCACATCTGTCATAGTTTTTATGATATTATTATATTGATGTAATCCACAAGAGAGTTAAATATTGTTTTCCACTCCCAACGATATTTACCAGTAACTACTGTATAACGGTGATAAAAAAAAAACTAAAAAGCGCACATATACTGCTTATTCACCCAATGCTTCATGCACACAGTCATACAGGGGCTGTACAGTGTGTGTGTGGATCCTGTATAATGCCTCCCCAATGACCCGCTGCTGTTGCATACAGCTGCCCATTGAGATGAATGGGAAGAGGCGGCTGTGGCCTGTTTTGTGCTGGGGTTTCCTGTAAAGCACCTGCATGTGCATTGATGTATGCAGAGAACCTATCCTGTCTGTGTTTGGACTCTGAAGCATACATCTTTTCCCATGTGGGTGCTTTACACAAACCCTGGCACAAAATCGCATACAGCCACCTCTTTCTATTCCACTCAATGGGCGGCTGTGCGCAGCATGTAGACAATTTGCAGGCTCTGCACACTATACAGCCCTGTATGACTGTGTGCATGATGGATAATGCACATGAAGCCTAATATGAATACATAGTCTCTTATGTTTATAATTAAATTAAATACTTTAAAGGGTCAGTCTGCAATAAAACAGAGTTAAAGTGTTACTAAACCCAGGACCCGGTATTCACTATATCTGGTCCCACAGTACACACAACATGGAAATTATATTTTATTAAATATAAACTGCTAAATACCTTTTCTCATCAGCAGTGTATAGCAGTCTTGTGACTTCTATCAGTGTCTGGCCGAGCATTGGTTAATCTTGTAGGAGGAGTTTTCATTCTCCTCTGACCATCCTATGAGGCTGCATATCCCCTGACCCTCTGTCTGGACAGCGCTGATTGGCCCTGTGCTGGTCACATGCACCCCCACCAAAAAAAAAAAAAAAAAATATCTCTAGCAATACACACCAAACTAAGCATGTGCAGAATGACTCCTAGAGCTCTGTACTATCAGCAGAAGGATTGAGGACAGTAGACGGGGGGACGGGGGGGAATCAGAGAGGGCATAATAAAACAGCCATTTTACACAATGTGGAGTATTAACCCCTTACGTTCCACAGTGAGTATACCAAGCATGCTTTACTGCATATACAAACTGATTTTACTGTTGTGGATTTAGTGACATTTTAAGCAACATAAGAATTTGTTATATCTCTCTGGGACTCATTTGGTCTTTGCGTTTGAGTTCCTGGGTATGCATGCAGTCTTTGGTGATTATGTAGGGGGCCCACTCTCCCATTTTATATTATTTTATATTTATTATTTTGAGATTACAACTGCAAATGTGGGTTAGAACACCAAAACACTCAGATAGTCAGCACCTCTGTAGGGAATTAAGATAAGGGGTTCTTGCTGAGTATTCAAGAAATAAAAGCCATGGACCTGCCAGGTTTCACCTATAACCTACAGTGAGGAACAGAAGTATTTGAACACCCTGCGATTTTGCAAGTTCTCCCACTTAGAAATCATGGAGGGGTCTGAAATTCACATTGTAGGTGCATCCCCACTCAGAGACAGAATTAAAAAAAAAAATCAGGTAATCACATTGTATGATTTTTAAAGAATTTATTTGTCTTGCACTGCTGAACATAAGTATTTGAACACCTGAGAAAATCAGTGTTAATATTTGGTACAGAAGCCTTTGTTTGCAATTACAGAAGTCAAACGTTTCCTGTAGTTCTTGACCAGGTTTGCACACACTGCAAAAGGGATTTTGGCCCACTCCTCCACACAGATCTCTAGATCTGTCAGGTTTCGGGGCTGTCGCTGAGCAACACTGAGTTTCAGCTCCCTCCAAAGATGTTCTATTGGATTTAGGTCTGGAGACTGGCTAGGCCACTCCAGAACCTTGATATGCTTCTTACGGAGCCACTCCTTGGTTATTCTGGCTGTGTGCTTCGGGTTGTTGTCATGTTGGAAGACCCAGCCACAACCCATCTTCAATGCTCTGACTGAGGGAAGGAGGTTGTTGCTCAAAATCTCACAATAAATGGCCCCATTCATCCTCTCCTTAATACAGTGCAGTCGTCCTGTCCCCTTCACAGAAAAACACCCCCAAAGCATGATGTTACCACCTCCATGCATCACAGTAGGGATGGTGTTCTTGGGATGCAACTCATCCTTCTTTTTCCTCCAAACACGACGAGTGAAGTTTAGACCAAAAAGTTCTACTTTGGTCTCATCTGACCACATGACTTTCTCCCATGCCTCCGCTGGATCATCCAGATGGTCATTGGCAAACTTCAGACGGGCCTGGACATGTGATGACTTGAGCACGGGAACCTTCCGTGCAATGCATGATTTGAAACCATGACGGCGTAGTGTTCTACCGACAGTAACCTTTGAAACTGTGGTCCAAGCTCTTTTCATGTTATTGACCAGCTCCTCACTTGTAGTTCTGGGCTGATTCCTCACCTTTCTTATCATCAGTGATACCCCACGAGGTGAAATCTTGCATGGAGCCCCTGTCCGAGAGAGACTGACAGTCGTCTTTAGCCTCTTCCATTTTCTAACAATTGCTCCAAAAGTTGATCTATTTTCACCAAGCTGCTTGGCAATTGCCCTGTAGCCCTTTCCAGCATTGTGGAGGTCCACAAATTTGTCTCTGGTGTCTTTTGACAGCTCTTTGGTCTTGCCCATGGTAGTAGTTGGCGTCTGACTGACTGTGGGGTGGACAGGTGTCTTTAAAGAGCTCAGACAGGTGCTACTAAGTTAGATTAAAGAGTGGAGTAGAGGTGGACTTTTTAAAGGCACAGTAACAGGTCTTTGAGAGCCAGAATTCTTGCTGTTTCTTAGGAGTTCAAATACTTATGTTCAGCAGTGCAAGACAAATAAATTCTTTAAAAATCATACAATGTGATTTCCTGAATTTTTTTTTAATTCTGTCTCTCAGAGTGGGAATGCACCTACAATGTGAATTTCAGACCCCTCCATGATTTCTAAGTGGGAGAACTTGCAAAATCGCAGGGTGTTCAAATACTTCTGTTCCTCACTGTATGTAGTAGTAGGCTTTGCCTATGCCTAGTCTGACTGACCATTTAGCTCCACTATTTTTTAAACCTTTTAAAAGGAAATTATCTCTATGTGGGTATAGTTGAAAAAGCGCAAGAGATATATAGGCATCTGCTTGAACTCACTGCAGTATATGGCTAGCTTGATTAATTTCTCTTATATAAGCTACTGTATCTCATTACTACTAAAACAGTTATCAGTCATACAAAAATTCCTTACATTTGCAAGTTATACCAAAATTGCAGCAGAATCAATGAATGTATTTATGCATAACAAATGTGTTACGGTATCTAAAAGCCAAGGAATGTGCAATTACAAGCAGATTTGAAGGATCTAGTTACCCACACATTTTGTATTGTGCTGTTTTTTACTGTAGAGAAAAAAAAAATGCAGCTTTAAAATGCAAAGGAGGTAGTATGAAATAGGCCCTTGACTGCAGTGTCATTTCTAGAGTAAACATGTCACAGCCCTTTGCAATTAAAATTAAGTATATGATAGAAAAAAAAAAGGAGGTTTCCTTTGATTAGGCACTCATTTCAAATTTACAAATAAATCCAGAGACAGTTAAACTTCTATGTTAATCTTAACATTTCTGTACAATTTCGGTTTCCCCGCCTCGACATTCTTTCTGATTGGTGATGGTCAGCCTCACTGACCAACAGGAAAGCTAAGCTAGTTTGTGCCTTGTATCAACAGAATGAAAGTTGTCAATCAGGGTCCAGATTTTGGGAGAACTCACATTTTAGTTCTCACACCCTATCATTTCATGGATTCATAGGAAAGACTGTAACAATGTCTTTTTTTTGTGGGAGTACAGAGGTCATACTTCATTTAGAATACATTTAATAAAATGAAAAAAAACTTGATTTACTAGTTCATGTAAAGCAAAAATAATGCCTCAATACTCCCTGGTCTTGATTCCAAAAACCTATTTCTAAACCATCCTGCAGTGTAATGAATCACAGTCACAGTTTCCAGGGATAAGGCAGTTCAACCGGCCCTGTTGTACCGGACCCCGGGCCCAGTCAGCTCAAAAGGGGGGCCTGAGCAGCTTTATAGTTCAATTCTGCCAATTAAATAAATAATGCTTACTAAACTATACCCACCTTTCTACTTGCTTAGGCGGGTGTATAATTACATTTCCACTTGCCCTCCAGAGGATTTACCCCCCTTCGTGACCAGGCCATTCTTTGCGTTACGCAGCTACGTTACTTTAACAGACAATTGTTTGGTCATGCAATGCTGCACCCAGATTAAATTTACATCCTTTTTTTCCCACGAATTGAGCTTTCTTTTGGTGGTATTTGATCACCTGTGCGTTTTATTACTTTTTGCGCTATAAAAAAGACTGACAATTTTGAGAAAAAATACAATATTTTTGACTTTTTGCTATAAAACATATCTGTCACGGATGCACGATCGGCACCCTCAACATGCGACAATTGCACGACCGCGACCAACAATACGTCACGCCCGCGGCGTCAGACCCCAGACCTTCTTACCAAACTCGTGACCGAAGGACCGGCCTATCTAAAACCGCTATGTGACGTGCGTAACAAGGCCACACCCAGCTGCACCCAACACAGTGATTTTCCAGCTAATGGACTACAATTGGTGCCTGCAGTCTAAATGCGCTTGTTACTGGGTCGTGTTAATTACGCAACTAACCCTTCACTGCCACCACCCCTTTTTGCACAGAGAAAGGGGAAACTCTCTTTATCCAATATACACTGTAATGGTTGAAAAGTCGCCTGTCCAATACGGTCACCGCAGGCCGATTGGGCAAAGGATTAAACAAACACAGTAGCATCTCTTCAAAAGGCAGGAATTCGTGAATTGCAAGTAAGCGCTTAGAAACAGTTTAACACTTTCAGAAAGAAAGATTTATTACTAAAAGAGTCAAACAGGTGCAATAAAATATTTACAAAGAAAATGTAACTAAGATATATATATATATATATATATATATATATATATATATATATATATATATATACACACATAGAAAACAGCACAGCAAAGAGATAACAGGGAGAAGTTAAAGGGTTAAGTTACTTGCCATTTAAGCCTTTAGGTAAGCAGATCCAAGTTGCAGAGTGGAAGGGTCTTTGATCTCCTGCTGTTATGATGTTAAAATTAGGAGATGTGTTTAGCTTAACTTTTTAGGCTTGCCAGCCTGTCTTTTAAAGTCCCCCTGCAGGGGGGGGGGGGGCTCTGAGTACTGGCCAATACCCTGTTTTGGGCAGGATCGTCGGATGGACTCTGCATTAAAACTGACAGCTTCATAATCCATGATATGAAACATAGGTGACAGCTGACCTGAGGAATGTTCATTTAACTTTTGTCACCTGGCTGGTAGGGTTTATGAGGTTCCAACATCTTTTAAGTCCTGGGAAAAAACTACCTTATCTTGGTTAGGAGGTGTGAGTTTACACCAGGCCTTGGGACAGAGAGTCTGCTGTCTCAATGGGGGGGCTTTTTAGCGCTGGGCTCCCTGCTGCTCCAGCCTGCCAGCAACTTTTAACACACACATCTGTTCCTGTGCCTCTCAGGAAGGGCGGGGGTAGGGAATAAAGGATTGAGGAATATTTCTAATAAAAAAGGGGAACTCCGCGTCCATCTCTGATGAGCAAGTTTGCTACAATATCCAGTAAAAATCTTTGAAAAAAATCTAATTTCATCATAAATTTAGGCCAAAATATATTCTGCTACAGGTCTTTGCTAAAAAAATCCCAATACTTGTAAATTAATTGGTTTATGTGAAAGTTTTAGTGATCACAAATGGTGGTATATATACTGGATTTTTATTTTCTAAATTTTTACTAGTAATGGCGGTGATCAGAAACTTGCAGCGGACATTCTGACACTGGGGGGAACTGACTTTGTGTAAGTGACATCCCCAGTGACACCAATACAGTGATCAGTGCTAAAAAAAGCACTGACACTGTACTAATGGCACTGGGCAGGAAGGGGTTAACATGAGGGGTGATCAAAAAGTTAACTGTGTGCTGGGAGTGTTTTACATAGAGGGCCGTGTGAGTGTGCTTTACTGTAAGCACATTGCTTTGGATGGCTGTGCTGTGCACTTCCATCCAAAGCAGTGTGCCCGAGCTGACAGGGAGGAGAACCGTTAGTAAACAAAACAGTTCTCCCCCCCCATCCCCCGTCAGAGATCGTTGTCATTGGAAATCACCGGCCCTGACTCAGTGATTGACAGCCACGGCCACAAATGGCGGCTTGGGTAAGCCCCCTACATGGAAATGCAAAATCACGTATATATACATGATTTTGCATACCCGTGTCACCCAGTAGCAGTATTTCTGCTATAGTGCAAACGGGAAGGGGTTAAACACCTACGCTCAGTGACTACAATAATTAAATACCTGAAAAAAATTTGCTGCTGTGTGTAACACTATGTGTGATTACATAACATTTTGTCCTTAATCACAGCGCTTTAAACCAACAACTAACAATTGTGCAAAATGCTACATTATTAAATTATTATTGTTAATATATCCCATGCAGTGCTATAAAGGCATTCATTAATTAATAATGTTCTTGCACTGCTGAAGAGGTACACTGCTGGGTAGAGGTACACAATTCAGCACCGCAAGTTGCATTGCCCAATTGTAGGCTGCCCACTGCCTTTCCTTGTGAAGTGATCTCGGTAAACATGCTCCGCTTACTCAGCCAGGTGCCAAGACTGCTGTGAGGCGGCTTTTAGGGAGCTGCAAGTCAAATCCCGGTGACAGCGGGTGGCGTGGCTGCACTGTGAGTGACGCTAATCTTTGTTTAGAATCCACAGAATCCTCACTGTGCCTATGATTGTAGCATTATCCCCTTAGGAGTTGCTGAATTATTATCGGCCTCCCTGTAGCTCTGGACCCCTCTCTGAAAGCCCAACCCCTGCTGACACCACAGTACACTCTTAACCAGAATAAATCACCACCAGAAAGTAAACTCACACAGATTGGAGTAAACTAGTAAGAGGTTTATAGTAAACTTCAATGTAACTTGGTTACACAGCATATCCAGAATTGGCATGTGCAGAGTCAGTTGTTCTCAACTTTAAAAAGAAAAAGACAACACTTATCACAGTCTCAGCTAGTGTTAGCAGGCCTGCTTTGGAGAAACTAACCCAATGCCTTCAACCTGAGGTGGCTTTACAGTCCCCAGTGAGCAGCGAGAACTATCAAACAGGTAGACTAGCTCACTTTGGGCCCTCGGGACCTGATGACAAGGAGATAGTCTGAAATAAGAAAAGAGCTCTTTACCCCAAACAACAAATCTTCTCTTAAATGCAGTGAAGAGTCTTCTGTGCACGTACTGGGGACCATGAAAGGAAGTGTGAATATTGCTTCTCTGAAGGACATTGCAATACAGAAAGGGAAGAACAGTACTCCCCCTGAAAGCAGCAACTGACTTGTGTAATGCCCCCTCATAACACTAACTACTAGCGGATCTAAAGCAGTAAGATGTTAAGATGGCAGAAGTGACTGTTGAGACAGGGCAACTCCTCTCTAGACTGCAAAACTATTGGCACAATAGGAAAAGGTCTCTTTAACCACTTGCCCTCCGGAAGATTTATCCCCCTTAATGACCAGGCTGTTATATTCCTGGAATAATAGAAAAGAAGGAGTGCCCAATGTCCAAAAGAATGGATTTTTGATGGTAGATTAAGAGGCATTTATTGAGAGTAACAACAAGTACATCAATCCAGTGCTTTTCGGGAGAAAAGACTCTCCATTCTTCGGGGCTATTAAACAAATACAACATATATACAGAGAAACAAATACATGAGAAAAAAAAAGTATGTATTTTAAAAAACAAAAAACATACATACACACACACACACACGTGTGTATGTATGAAATAAAATCAATAGTAATGATGATAATGGCAATAGTAATTGTAATCATTGAGCTGAGAGGAAATCTGCAGATAAACCCGATAAAAATAAAATAAAATGAGCTAAATATATTTTGAATAGTAATAGTGATACCAACACTAATATAGTGATTACTGAGCCTAAAGGACTCTGTAATGGAAATTACAATTACTATTGCCATTTTTATCAATACTATTGATTTTATTTCTATTTTGATTTCAGAATAAACATTTTCTATGGGACATTATACTACAAAATACTCCCACAAATGCAGACCATTAATTGCAAACAAGATTTGTTAATTTGCACACACAAAAAAGTATTTTTCCTAACAAATTCTTTCAAACCCATGTTTCAAAAATGAATATAGCCAATGAAAGTCCTATTAGCAAAACTACATTTTAGACAACAAAATCCTAATTAAAAGAATTCAACTACAGGCGAGTTTAATTATTCATTAAACAGGTGTCCAGCAGACAGTTGATTATAAAAGGGCGTTACTTAACAAAAACCCCTTCCCATTTCATGCTGTCAGCAATGGCACCACATGGAAGAGAAATGTCACAAGGCTTGAGAAAGAAAATAATTTCTTTGCACAAGAAAGATGAAGGCTACAATAAGATCAGCAAAGCTTTACTTATCAGTCAGAATACTGAAGCAAAACTGATACAAACATTTACCAAAGATGGAACTGCAACCATCTCACAGAGGCCGTCCACAAGTTAACACCTTGACAGGAGCGCCCTCTGATGAGAAGGGTTGAAGAAAATCGGCATGCAAGTTCACTGCAGTTAGCTGAAGTAGAAAGCCAAACTGGGACAATTGTTTCTCATGACACAATACGGCATACACTGCAGAGGAATGGCATGCATAGGTGTCATCCACGAAGGAAGCCTCTCCTAAAGCCCATGCACAAAAAAAGCCAGCCTAGAATTTTCCAGGGCCCATGCTGAAAAAGAAGACTGCTGGGACTGTGTACTCTGAAGTGATGAGACCAAGATAAATGTTTTTAGAATTGATGGCTTAAAAACTGTATGGTGTCGCAAAGGGGAGGAGTACAAAGAAAAATGCATGGTGCCTACAGTGAAACATGGTGCTGGCAGTGTCCTTCTGTGGAGCTGCAAGAGTGCTGCTGGTGTCGGGGAGCTGCATTTCATTGATGGTATCATGAATTCAGAGATGTACTGCTCTATATTGAAAGAGAAGATGCTACCATCACTTTGTACCCTTGGTCATCATACACTAACATGACAATGATCTAAAACACACATCTAAGGCCACTGTTTCATTTCTGAAGAAGAACAGGGTTAAAGTGAATCAGTGGCCAAGTATGTCTCCTGATCTGAACCCAATAGAACTCCTATAGGGAATTCTGAAGAGACAAGTTGAGCATCACTCTCCATCCAGAATTCAGGTTCTAAAAGAGGTCCTTCTTGAAGAAAGGAAAAAGATAGATGTTGAAATATGTCGCCAAGTTGTTCATTCCATGCCTAGAAGACGTGGTGCTGTCTTTACAAATCATGAAAGTCATACAAATTACTAGATGATGTAGTTTTTGTTGTGGGGTGTACTCCTTTTTGCATCAACTAATAAAAAACTGAAGATTTTGTATTCTCAGTTATATTATTAACCTAACTTTCATGTAATGAGCTAAACAAATGTCTTGAGGTGATAAATGTCAGGAAAGTACAAAAACCCTGCAAATGACCCCTTTTTGGAAAGTAGACACCCCAAGGAATTTGCTGAGAGGCATATTGAGTCCATGGAACATTTTATTTTTTGCCACAAATTTTTGGAAAATGACAAAAACATTTTTTTTTTACACAAAGTTGTCACTTAAATGATATATTGCTCATGCATGCCATGGGTATATGTGGAATAACACCCCAAACCACATTCTGCTACTTCTTCAGAATATACAGCTACATACAGGCCTCCAAAATCAAATGATAACCTCCAGGTTTTCAATGGCCATATTTCCTCATATCACTTCCTCAGTACCTACAGTCAGGTCCATAAATATTGGGACATCGACACAATTCTAACATTTTTGGCTCTATACACCACCACAATGGATTTGAAATGAAACAAACAAGATGTGCTTTACCTGCAGACTGTCAGCTTTAATTTGAGGGTATTTACATTCAAATCAGGTGAATGGTGTAGGAATTACAACAGTTTGCATATGTGCCTCCCACTTGTTAATGGACCAAAACTAATGGGACAGAATAATAATCATAAATCAAACTTTCACTTTTTAATACTTGGTTGCAAATCCTTTGCAGTCAATTATAGCCTGAAGTCTGGAACGCATAGACATCACCAGACGCTGGGTTTCATCCCTGGTGATGCTCTGCCAGGCCTCTACTGCAACTGTCTTCAGTTCCTGCTTGTTCTTGGGGCATTTTCCCTTCAGTTTTGTCTTCAGCAAGTGAAATGCATGCTCAATCGGATTCAGGTCAGGTGATTGACTTGGCCATTGCATAACATTCCACTTCTTTCCCTTAAAAAACTCTTTGGTTGCTTTTGCAGTATGCTTTGGGTCATTTTCCATCTGCACTGTGAAGCGGCGTCCAATGAGTTCTGAAGCATTTGGCTGAATATGAGCAGATAATATTACCCGAAACACTTCAGAATTCATCCTGCTGCTTTTGTCAGCAGTCACATCATCAATAAATACAAGAGGACCAGTTCCATTGGCAGCCATACATGCCTACGCCATGACACTACCACCACCATGCTTCACTGATGCGGTGGTATGCTTAGGATCATGAGCAGTTTCTTTCCTTCTCCATACTCTTCTCTTCCCATCACTCTGGTACAAGTTGATCTTGGTCTCATCTGTCCATAGGATGTTATTCCAGAACTGTGAAGACTTTTTTAGATGTCGTTTGGCAAACTCTAATCTGGCCTTTCTGTTTTTGAGGCTCACCAATGGTTTACATCTTGTGGTGAACCCTCTGTATTCACTCTGGTGAAGTTTTCTCTTGATTGTTGACTTTGACACACATACACCTACCTCCTGGAGAGTGTTCTTGATCTGGCCAACTGTTGTGAAGGGTGTTTTCTTCACCAGGGAAAGAATTCTTCGGTCATCCACCACAGTTGTTTTCCGTGGTCTTCCGGGTCTTTTGGTGTTGCTGAGCTCACCGGTGCGTTCCTTCTTTTTAAGAATGTTCCAAACAGTTGTTTTGGCCACGCCTAATGTTTTTGCTATCTCTCTGATGAGTTTGTTTTGTTTTTTCAGCCTAATGATGGCTTGCTTCACTGATAGTGACAGCTCTTTGGATCTCAACTCAGTGACAGCAACAGATTCCAAATGCAAATAGCACACTTGAAATGAACTCTGGAACTTTTATCTGCTCATTGTAATTGGGATAATGAGGGAATAACACACACCTAGCCATGGAACAGCTGAGAAGCCAATTGTCCCATTACTTTTGGTCCCTTAACAAGTGGGAGGCACATATGCAAACTGTTGTAATTCCTACACCGTTCACCTGATTTGGATGTAAATACCCTCAAATTAAAGCTGACAGTCTGCAGTTAAAGCACATCTTGTTCGTTTCATTTCAAATCCATTGTGGTGGTATATAGAGCCAAAAATGTTAGAATTGTGTCAATGTCCCAATATTTATGGACCTGACTGTATCTCAGTTTCAGAGGCCCTAAAATGCCAGGATAGTACAAATACCCCCCCCCCAAAAAAAAAAGAATGACCCCTTTTTGGAAAGTAGACACCCCAAGGAATTTGCTAAGATGCATGGTTAGTATTTTGCAGATATCATTTATGTCACGGGGTTCTGACTTTATGAACTTATGGTTGTACTGTGTGTTACAGACTGTATCACAGTACAGCCATAATAAAGTCAGCACCCAACAGCCATGTGACACTGTGACAGAGCCATACAGCAGAGAGAAGACCCAGCCACTGTAAGTGTCATCTTCACAAATAGGTGGTGTCCACATTACACAGACAGAAGAGAGAAGTTGCCAGTGGTTAGTTAGAGGGGGTTGGGAGTTCGGGGTCTTGCTAATATCCTGGAGTTGAGAATTAAACAAGGATAGTATTTTTCAGTTCTACACGTAACGTTTCTACATACATGCTTCCAGCTCTCTTACTATAGACACTGCAGCTCACATGTCTGGTGCCCAAGGAAATTTAAAGAAAAAACATTAAAATTGGAAGAGGAAATGGCAAAGTGTCAGACATCTACAGATTGCATTCAATATACAGTATATCAGCTCAGTCTGAAATATGCAGCCATGAATATCAGGAGTTTATAAAAAAAATATTGTATACTTAAACAAAAGCTTTAACTTAGTACTGTATGTTTGAAACAAAAGCTTGCATCATATGTTTTTTCAAAAACTTTAGTGGGATATGTTTCTTACCTCAAGTCACAGATGATATTCAAGTGTAGCTAATTTGGCAAACCCAATGAAACTCAAGACAGTTAATGACTCCATGCAATGTCTTGCTTTATGGCATTGCTGCTTGCTGTTGCCCTTGCTGGCTTGTTGAACCAAATCCTTAGAAGCATTATTCCACTGAATAAAGAGGTAGAAGAGAAGGATTTATGCATTTGTGTGATCAAAGATTATTTAAAAAAAACATTCACTTGATGGACCTGGAACTGTTACTTTGTATGGCTACGGTTTGGTTTCTTGTTTGTGTAATTTGCTAAATTATTACAGAATCCAATCTACCCATTCATATTCATACACAAGGGGGGGGGGGGGGGACATGACAAGTGCTTTAAATTCTAGATATTTCTTATATAACTTTACATTAACAGGACAACAGTACACATTTCTAGGACATTCTCTTTCAATCTCATTAACATGACAGAATCCTTTAAATTACTTTCAGATATCAGGGATCCCCTTTTAATAATTACTATAGCTAGTGTATAATACACTCATGATGCACTGGCATGATCAGTTAAAAAGTATCTTCACCTTTAGCAACATGTTACTTTTTATACTCATTTTTAGGGTGTAATATGTCACTAAGCACCCCAGCCCTCACCCCCTGAACCCCATGAGAACAAACAGGGATTCCTCTTCCCTGCAGCCACTGTTAAGTTTAAAGTTAGCACAACTGTGTAGTGCTCCACCCACACAGCCTTGTCATTCATTTAGAGATCTGTGAATGGCAGAAGGAGTTGTAGTTCTCAATGCGTTGCCCTATTCATCCAAATTATTTTCAGTAATTATACTGATGCAACGAGGAATAAAAATGGCTAGTAAAGAAATGCAAACAGTGAAAACTGTAATGTTCCCCATATTGGTGGTCAGTAAAGAATTGCCCGCTTCCAATGATTATCAGTTTAGCACCCCTTTACACTGGTGATAAGTAGGAGAGATGCCCTCTTACATTGTTGGTCAGTGCAAAGTGCCCCTCACATTAGTAGCTAGTAAAGAAGGCCAATATTGTTTGTCAGTGGGAGAAGTGCCACTTCATACTGGTGGTCAGTAAGAGAAGGACCTGATTACATTGGTGGTGTGTGGGAAGAATGCCTTCTTCACAGATAAGGAAAAAAAAAAAGATAATTTCTGTCAGTGGTAGCTTATTTGAGAATCAGAAATTGCTCATTTCTCAGGAAACTCTTAGCAACCTTTGGAGGAACCCCAGTTGAGAAAGGCTGGTCTAGAAGATATCGGTATTTAAATTACTATATATTATTTAAATTTTAGGAACTGCAAAATGTAATTAATAATGCAAGACTACTTTATGCCAAATCACATCCATATGTGTTTATAGCTCATGCTTGAAGCATTCATTATACAAATATGTGTTAAGTTATAAATCAAACTGCAACAGAACATGAACTGGTAAATGTAACCTAGTATATATCATTTTTTTATACTAAAGTACACACATCTGGATATCAAAAACATCAGCAACTCTGGAAAAGTGAATACTACTGCAGAGAGATTGTCTTATACAATGTACTGTAAGTTTACATGTGGTACACACTTGCACTTTCGTAAAATACAGTAAAATTATTGCATACAAGTTGCAGTTACTAATACTACTATTCATAGTAATGTTACAGATCTTTCAGAATTCATTTTGTTTCAGAATTCTTATGCAAGACATAGGAAGCTAAAGAGAATGTTTTGATATTAAAGTGTGTAACAGAATAGGTAATTGGCTGAAAGATCTGACAGGGAGGAACTGTAACTTAAAATTTACTAAACAGGTGGAAAGTTAGAATCGATAATACAAAATAGGGTCAGAATGGCAAAGAGAATGCATACTTTGCAGAATATAACAAAACACATGGGGGGTTATTTACGAAAGCTGGAGAGTGCAAAATCAGGCCCACTTCTGCATATAAACCAATCAGATTTGAACCTCAGCTTGTTCAATTAAGCTTTGGCAATAAAACCTGGGAGCGATTGGTTTCTATGCAGAAGTGAGCCTGATTTTGAACTCTCCAGCTTTAGTAAATAAACCTTATGGTGTCAGACTGAGGACAGGCCTGAAAGTTATAATTTAGATGTCCACCAGGGGGTATCTCCTGGCAGTCAGCAGGCCCTAAAAATTAGTCTGTACCTGTTACAGGTTATCGAAAGGGTACTTGTCCCCTTCTCTAGTATTCCACAGTGGCAGACAACCTGATCTTACTGCCCTTGAACCAGTGATCCTGCTTAAGCACCTTCTACCTTGACTGTTGCTACCGTGACCCTTGCTGCTGATCAGGGCTATTACAGTTATCATATAGGTTATGTAAGGGCTTTTCCAACAAAAGGTAAATATTACATTAAATGTCAAGTATGACAGTGCATTCAGATCAGAACACAATAAGGCAATATGAAAACAGGGTGTTTTGGGTGGAGGGGTAAGATATGTCAATACACTTTCAGATGTGTTCCTTTCTGGACCTGTCTGGTTGTCATCACTTTTGGAAGGATCACAGATAGCTCATCTACCAATAACTCCTGTAGGACCTACTGTACATTGTATCCAGGCCCATTACAAATAAGAGTAGATCCATTTTAGTCACAAGAAGAAGAACATAATAGAAAACACACAGGTCATTAACTTCTTGTCTGCTCCCCTGTCGCAATATGAAGTTTAAATTTTACAAAAATGCCTAATGTAATAACGTGGACAGAGTGTCAAGGAACAAAGATGTATATCTTTTTGTATGATGTTTAACTTAAAATCTATGCAGTCTAAACAGAATGGGCTACCATTTGACAGCTATATTTCAGATTGCTTGGAAAGAACATGAAAATAATATAAATGTCTTAGAGACTTCATGGTTTTTTTGGTAGAAAAGCAACATAGAATATTTGCAAGAAAATTAATTTGTGGATATAATGTGATCTTTGTTAAAAATAGACAATTCCCTTTCATGTGGCATGATCCAGGCACAAAAAGTAAAAAACAAGTCAAGCTTATTTCTTGTACAGAAAGATACCCAGAACAATGGTTCATGATAAACAAAAAAGGTTTAATTCTTGATCTTGGTGGAATGGAGGACCTCATTGAAACACAGGGATGGCTCAAAGTAATTTCAGGACCTTCTGGTGAGTCCCATAATTTCTAGTTCTTTTATGGCTTGTTTACACTAGTGGTGCCCCCTGAAAAACAATCTGAGGTAGATTATTTGTCAAGCGGTGAGAAGACATTCTGTTGCCTTTTCACCGCTTATTTTAACCCCCAAAATCCCACACCACAGCCAAATGCATTGCAGTTGAGGGACAGAAATCCTTATTCAAGGGGGATTATTTTTGCCATACCATGATGCAAAGCACCATGGACGTGGCATACAGTTGCAAGAAAAAGTATGTGAACCCCTTGGGATTACGTGGAGTTTTGCATGAATTGGGCATAAAATGTGCTCTGAACGTCATCTAAGTCACAACAATAGAAGAACACAGTCTGCTGAACATAATACTACACAAACATTAGATGTTGCCATGGTTTAATTGCACATAACATGTAAACATTCACAGTGCAGGGAGGAAAAAGTATGTGAGGCCCTAGCTTAATGACTTCTCCCAGAGCTAATTGGAGCCAGGAGTGAGCCAACCTTGACTCCAATCAGTGTGATGATATTGGATGTGTTGCGGACAGCTGTCCTGCCCTTAAAAAACACACACATGTTTTGGGTTTACTGGTTTCAAGAAGCACTGTCTGATGTGAACCATGCCTCGCAGAAAAGAGCTCTCACAAGTCCTACGATCAAGAATTGTTGACTCGCATGAAGCTGGAAAGGGTTACAAAAGTATCTTCAAAAGCCTTGATGTTCATGTGTCCATGGTAAGACAGACTGTCTACAAATGGAGAAAGTTTAGCACTGTTGCTACTCTCCCTAGGCGTGGTCATCCTGTAAAAATGACTGCAAGAGCACAGCGCAGAATGCTGCATGAGGTAAAGAAGAATCCCAGAGTGTCAGCTAAAGACCTACAGAAATCTCTGGCACATGCTAACATTTTTGTTGACACATCTACAATAAGGAAAACATTAAACAAGAATGGAGTACATGGGAGGACACCATGGAGGAAGCCATTGCTGCCCAAAAAGAATATTGCAGCACGTTTGAAGTTTGCAAAAGAGAACCTGGATGTTCCACAGCACTACTGGCAAAATATACTGTGGACAGATGAAACCAAGATTGAGTTGTTTGGGAAGAACACACAACACTATGTGTGGAGAAAAAAAGGCACAGCACACCAACATCAAAACCTCATCCCCACTGTAAAACATGGTGGAGGGAGCATCATGGTTTGGGGCTGCTTTGCTGCCTCAGGGCCTGGACGGATTGTTGTCATTGATGGGAAAATGAATTCCAGAGTTTATCAAGACATTTTGCAGGAAAACGTACGACCATCTGTCCGCCAACTGAAGCTCCACAGAGGATGAGTGATGCAACAGGACAATGACCCAAAGCATACAAGTAATTCAACAAAACAATGGCTGCAACAGCACAGAATACGCCTTCTGGAGTGGCCCAGTCAGAGTCCTGACCTCAACCCGATTGAAATGCTGTGGCATGACCTTAAGAGAGCGATTCACACCAGACATCCCAAGAATATTGCTACACTGAAACAGTTTTGTGAAGAGGAGTGGTTCAAAATTACTCCAGATCGTTGTGCAGGTCTGATCTGCAACTACAGGAAACGTTTGGTTGAGGTTATTGCTGCCAAAGGAGGGTCAACCAGTTATTAAGTCCAAAGGTTCACATACTTTTTCCTCCCTGCACTGTGAATGTTTACATGTTATGTGCAATTAAACCATGGCAACATCTAATGTTTGTGTAGTATTATGTTCAGCAGACTGTGTTCTTCTATTGTTGTGACTTAGATGACGTTCAGAGCACATTTTATGCTCAATTCATGTAAAACTCCACATAATCCCAAGGGGTTCACATACTTTTTCTTGCAACTGTATGTACACCCCCATCTGCTGCCTTTGCAGCTTAAAGGGAAACAGTTGTGGGGGGATGGAAAACTAGATTAACTGCATTTTTTTTAAGCCCAACAACCACTAGTGTAAACCTAGCTTTATGGAAAAACATTCAGCATTTATATAGATAAGATCTTGAAAACACAAGTGCACTCTTTGCCATCATGTTTTAAAGATATTTGATCTCTATTTTAAAGAATATGACTGAGATCCCACTGATCAGTTTGGATATTGAGGTTCTTAATTCCTCCATTCCCTATAATAAGGGTTTATCTATCACAAAAAGGTTTCTTAACTAGCCGGGTGTAAAGTAGTGAAGACATAATACATTTGTGATAGAATTGCTAGATTTTTTGTTGTACCACGATGCCTTTCTCTTTCTGGGAACAGTTACCTCCAAGTATAGAGGGTGGTAATACCTCAATTTGTAACAGACAAGAGAGGGTGCACCAGACTAGTGCATTATCCAACATGTTTTTAATATAAATTTGATTAAAAGAACTACTCACAAGCATAGAAGTTAAAACCACTCATCAAGCCACACATCCGTTGTTGTTGTTGTGTTCCCAGACCTTGATAAACTTGCTTAAGTAAAAATATACTCACCGGCCACTTTATTAGGTACATCGGTTCTATTGCTTGATAACACAAATTGCTAATCAGCCAATCACATGGCAGCAACTCAATGCGTTTAGGCATGTCAAAGTGGTTCAAAGCGAGCATCAGAATAAGGAAGAAAGGGGATTTAAGTGACTTTGAACATGGAATGGTTGTTGATGCCAGATGGGCTGGTCGGAGTATTTCAAAAACTGCTGATCTACTGGAATTTTCAAGCACAACCATCTCTAGGGTTTACAGAGAATGGTCTAACAAAGAGAAAATATCCAGTGAGCTGCAGTTGTATGGACAAAAATGCCTTGTTTATGTCAGAGGAAAATGGGCAGACTGGCTGTTGTGACATTCAGATGGCAGTGTCAGATTTTGGCGCAAAAACAACATGAAAGCATGGAGCCATCCTGCCTTGTATCAACGGTTCAGGCTGGTGGTGGTGTAATGGCGCGGGGGATATTTTCTTGCCACTAGCAAGGTGTACCTGATAAAGTGGCCAGTGAGTGTATGTTTTAAGGTAGAAATGGCAATATCATTAAAGGAACTTGCCATCATATTTTAACTGCATACTAGTCCCAGCTAAGTGCAGTTTCACTGACCCAAAACTAGTGTATGCCAAAGGAGCTGGAGCATGGCTGCATCCATGAACACCCTCTCACCCAGGTGTTTCGTTTCAGGCTGATTTTCTTTATTTTTTGCTTAATTAAAATACCTTCATTAAAAGTCAGTCATGTTTATGTGAACTCATGTGCAGCAGACATGCTGTTAAAGCAGCTGTTTACTTTGATCATAAATATGAACTTTTCAGGTTATAACAATTCAGTGGTACATAATTCTTGAGCAAAACCTGTTTCACTTTTCCTCAGAGAGCAAATTATGCCCCACTAAGTGCCATTATCCCTTTTGCAAAACAGAGAAGGTGAAGCAAAGCTGTTAATCACAGCCCACACTACTCTCTGCATATGTAGAGGGTCCAGAAATAAAGATCCATAGGGTCCAAATACTATATATCTGCTCGTCGTGGCCTGCGACAGAAATAGACGAGCGGGCAGGGAGAGCTGTCAAAAAACCTGGCTGGAAGGATCATTAATCCCATGAGCTCTGTTAGCATCTGTATATATTCTTTAGTTAATAGCCGGGGAAAGTGGTTAAGGATAGGGGTAAAGCTGGCAATATCCCTTACAATCTGAATGTGCAACCTCTAGTCAATCTCCAATTAATCTACCAAAACTCTTTAGTAGATATTCTACCAAAACAATCCACTCAACTTTTATCTAGTCGGATGGGCTACTATATAATTATTATTTTAAGACCTAAAGAAGATTGCTCCATCAGACTGCAAGGTGTATGGCCAGCTCATCTATTGATTTAAAAAATAATCTGCAACTCCATAACAGCACAGCTTGGACTGCACATTTTGGAAAATGGGCATTTGAAATATCTGATGGAACAGATTATGCACCACTATGTTCACATCCTGGGTAACATAGAAGTTCACTTTAAAGAAATATTCAAGGTTAATAAAAATGAGAGCTTTGAAAGCTTTAAATATAATCTTTTGAAATCAATATCTTCTAGCAGTTGAACAGCTAGTATATAAGCCAGAACACAATATCTCTTATGTCAAGGTTGTACCCATCACCCGCCCTCCTACATCATAATTATTTCTCAGTATGCAGTGTGTGTTCATGCCACTGCAGGTGGTGCTCAAATGAGTGCTACCACAGCCTCCAGAGGAAGTTAGGGGAAACCTGGTTTCTCTGTGGTTTCCTGGGTCATGTAGCAGCATTCCGGCTGGCTACACTGCATCCAAGTGACCCCTGGAGGCCATCTTGGGTCAGCAGGGTCTTTAGAAGTCTCTATCCCTGGGTCTTGGTGCTCTTTTTGTGAAGTGGGTAGAGTAGGGAAAGATACCCCATCTGAAAGGAAAAGCAACTAGGAAAGGCTAGGGATTCACTATTTTCAAAGAAGTCTTCACCGTTTGAGTTCAGAATGGCCAGGTGATACATCATAGCATTCACCAATATATAAATCTTAAAAACACTTAACATGTGTCTACTAACGAATATTGTGCCTTTCCAGGCACATGGGATGATCTGCCAATGTAGAAGAAATGCAGCCTGGCCGGTCTGATCCCAAAGAGGGAAGACGTCTTTGAAGATAGTGTATCCCTAGACTTTCCCTACTCATCAGGACAGTTTGCTTGCTGCTAGTTACTTTCCGTGTCAGACAGGGTATCTCTCCCTAATTCTACCCACTTTGCAAAAAGCATGCCTAAACCTGGGGGCAGACTTATAAAGACCCTGCTGACCCAAGATGCCCATCAGACATAAGGCTTGGTTCTGGTGGATATACAGTACAATGGATTGCGTCTTCCTTCAAAGAAGTTGATAAAGGTATAGTGTAGGTGAACCTTATTCTTGCTTGAGGCTGCTGGATAAAGAGAACTATGAGATTATGAAGGAAATAGAAAAAGACCATAAGAATACAAGAGGGGCTTCTCAAAAAACATGTTGCATATAAATATGCAAAGAGATTCAGAAGGGACCAAATTAATTTTGATTCATGTATGGACACTGTAGTTGAACAGAAGTCAATCTATAAATTGACTTATATTCAACTGCCCTTTTGGAAAAAAGCCACTCGATCAGCGCTGATCAGTGTATTCTGGCGGTGGGGGAGTTTCCCCACTGTCAGAATACGACACAGTGTGGAGGTTTCTCCACACTGGCTGAACGAAAAAAACTCTCTTCTATGGGCAGCCTATAGGTAAAGCCTGGCAGACACAGTCAGCTCCTGGCCTCTTATATCTTTTGGGAATTCCACTGCCAAGATCTGTGCGCTATAGTTTGTGGTTTTGCAACAGCTCACCTTAGCACATTGGACAGAACTACTTTTCCTGTTAAATCAATATGAAATAATTCAAAATCCAGCAAGAATAGTGTGACTTATTATAATGAATGTGTCATGTAAATGGTCTGGAAACTCAAATGTTGCGCTGAATACCCTGAGAGGCAAAAAAAATTGTTAGGTGGTTTAACTCTAGTATCTACTATAAACAGATCAATTTTGGGTATCTACTGATACAATTTACCTGCACAAGTTAACAAAAAAGATACTGTAAAGTTCCATGAAGGCTTTGGTATCTGGGTGCACACTGGTAATGTGTTGGCAATGGAGCTGTTACGTAAGTACTGAGGCTAAACCAAGCTTGGCAAATTACATTGCCCAGTGTGCTTCTTATGCAATGGGTGCTTCTTACACTCAGTTAATCTCCAGTGTTTACTTTCTGCTGTTAGAAAAGCCTAAGTCTTAGTTCTCCTTGAAAATATATACACAAAACTATAAAGCTTTTGGTTGCATGCCTAGTAAACCTTAATTTCAGTTTCATGGTAGGATATTGAAGGAGCCAGTAGCAGTTCAAAGGAAAATTAGCTGTGCTGAACTAGTTAACAAGAGTATATACTGTTTCCAAAATCTTACATAGAAGTGCTTTAACATACATATTTGGAAGTGTCACAAGATACAATTTCACTTTAAACCAACTTATAATTTCAGCAAGGTTCTCCTTAACAACTGTTTTCTCCATCATTGTGTGCTTTCTATAAGGAATATTTAACACCTCAGCAATATTTCCTTCACATAGGGCTATCATGATTTATATAGTTCTTAAAGTTCTCATTAACTCTACAGATCAGGGGCAGAGAAGTGAATTAGGGAGAATGGAAAACATACCCACACTTCTAGAAGTGACGAAAGCTTATCCTGTTCCTGACATCTTATCTTTAAATATGGTGATACAAATTGGATTATCAACGGGATAGTCACTATTGTGACTTTACAGATTACCGTGCCACATACATTTTTACAGCTTCTCATGAAATTATTATTACACATGAATGTAGCAGTCTAATGCCTTGTTATATTTCTTTGAAGACAGTATGGTGTTAGAAAGCTTCTAACCTTGCTGTAACACAGATCCACAGAGTTATAGAGTTCAACACTAACTGGTTTATTTAAATCTTAATTCCAGGCAATGGGCGAAGTACATAGATGAAATACATATACGAGAGCCCTTTACCTGCCAAAGGATTTGTATTTGTGACCATCCTGACCCTGAGAGTTACACAGCTCTGTTACAGCAGACACAGCCATAAGACCTGATATTTCTCCACTGTAGCCAAGTATGACAGTTAGATCTTTTCCCTGTACCCTGCTTGTGATTGGAAAGGGAAGAAATAGCAGCAGACTGATGAGCTTGGCTGATGAACTTGAAGAAGGATAGGCATAGTACTGAGTAAGGCAACTGCATAGACTGTTATGGGCTGCCAATTAATCCATCTAGAAGCTAATGTACGGACAGCCCATAGAGGTCTAAACAGCTACCTTGCACTTGCATAGTACTGCTCCCACCTGGCTAGGGAAACCCCTAAAATCCAACCCAAAGAACTGCTGTCCTTTTGTGGGTGCCAGAATACAGATGTCTAAATATAAGTATGCAAGTGTTATGAAAGGTTGGGGAGGGCGGTTGATAAATGATTTTAAATTATTTTAGTTACTCTTCAGATAAGATCTATAATTGGTTTTTAGGGGTATCCTACTTTCAGAACATTTCCAAATCAAGCTCAGTGGGAATTTCTTTTCTTAATAAGAACTAAATTACATCTCATCTGATATGATTTTATTGAAACTAAAGCTGAATGCTCAAACAACCACAGAAACTTTGGGAAATTTTGCCTCTGTTTTGGGTCTACTCTCTTGATTAACATATCGATGAAAGGGCTCTTGATGTTTTATCTTTTGGCATTTTACAGTTTAGAAACAGAAAACTATTTAATTTACAAAAGTTGTTCTTCTAAGCAAAAGAGCCTCAGCTGCTAAGTCCATCCAAAGTAATACTAAAAGAGTAAAGAGTCCTTAGCTACACACAAAGGTGACAGCTGTCAGAATCCCTGGTTGATGGGGATGACAGACCCCTCAGTCAGCTTCAACAACTTCCAGCAAAGCCCGGCCCCCAGCTCACCCAGCAAACACATAGCACATGACCTGGGGGCAATCAGCCCCTTCCCCTTAGCTGTGATCTCCTCCTCAAGTATAAGACCAGACTGTGCCAGGTCTCAAACCTTACCATATATTTTCCCAGCCCCTTCTGTGCAATCTTCCCAAAGGAAATGGCTGAGACAGTATCAATATTCACTCATTTCATTTGCCTTACTAGACAGCTATGTTCCAGTACCATCCAATGAGTTCTAGAAGGCAGGAGGAGTAACCAAACCTGCAGCCTCTGAAACACAGAATGGACCTAACTACTCCCAAATAGCCACACTGATTACAGTGAGCCAAAACTAATTTTACCTAATATCAAATGCAGCTCAACTGGATACAGTGAACCAGAGCTAAATTTACCTAATCCTAGCACCTATCTAGGAGGGTGCTACACATAGTAGTGCTAGAGTAGCTTCTGTTCTGCCTCCAGCAGGGGAATATTTTATGTCTGTCCGGCCTGTAATATCAAAATTTGACCACAAGAAGGAGCCAGTAATAGTTACTGTTTTATAGAAACTAGAGACTGGATAAGAGTTAACAAAAATCCCATTATTCTGAGAGAAAGGAAAGAGTTGCATCTCTTTCTCAGACTCCATCTTAGAAACTGGGAGAGAAGGAGCCAGGTATCAGAGCCCATGTTGGACTAAAACTTGCATCCTTTTAAATCCCCTAAAGGCAGCATTGCTGGTGAGAATAACTTATTGCCATCGATAGCTTAACCAGTCATTCTGTTTTCTGTATGTTCAGACATTAATTATCTTCTGTTGTTTCTTCCCACCCCGTGTTAATAAAGCTTCAAGATTACATTCTATTTTTAAAATTTGAATTCCAGAAGACAGCTACTGTATATTCTCTTATTCTATTCGAATTTTAGAAGACAGCTATATTCTTTCTATTATTTCTAGCCACTTCCCGACCGGCCGTTGCATATAAACGGCCGGACGGTGGCAGTACAGGGTCGGGTGGCCGTTTATGAACGGCCTCCCCGCATCCTGCTTGTGCGCGCTCCCTGGGAGCGAACAGCACCGCGATCCGGTGCCCGCTGTGTCCTCCGGACACAGTGAAACACTGATCGTCGGACGGGACCTCTGTACGAGGTCCCGATCATGTGATCACTGATTGGCCAATCAGTGATCACATGCAAAGTAGTAAGCAAGATGTCACTTGTGACATCATTGCTTACTACGTATGAAATCTGTGAATGATCACAGAGGTCACATGGTACAAGGCTATTCACAACAGCCTTGTACCATGTGACAAGCTGTGACCAATCACAGCTCACTCTGTATTTCTCAATGAGTGCAGGAATGCACACAGAGAGAAAGAGAAATGATTGCTTCTACATATATGGGTGTAAAAGCAATCGGTGTAAAAAAAAAAAAAAAAATCTTCATCACCCCCCACAAGTAGTACAGTGTCACCATGGTGACACTGTACTGCTAGGGTGACAGTATGTAAAAAAAATAAAATAAAAAATAATAATATAAAAAAAATAAAATAAAAATGTAAAAAAAAATTTTAAAATTTATAATTTTTGGTTATAAACTAATTTGTTTTTGTTTGTTTTTTTACTAAAAAGATAACGAAATACATTTTGGCAAAGATTTATGATGAAATATTATTTATTTGCAAAATTTTATAAAAAAAACACTTTTGTTCAAAATTTTTGGACTTTTTCATTTACATAGCAAAAAAAATAAAAATCCCAGCAGTGAATAAATACCACCAAAATAAAGCTTTATCTGTCGCAAAAAAATGGTAAAAAATTAATTTGGGTACAGTGTTGCATGACTGCGCAATTGTCATTCAAAGTGTGATAGCGCTGAAAGCTGAAAATTGCCCTGGTCAGGAAGGGGGTAAAAGTGTCCGGTCTGGAAGTGGCTAGATTCTTTTCTATTTTGTTTGTCTATTCTGTTCTATTCAAATTTCAGAATATGGCTATATTCTATTTTATTCTATTTTTTATATTCTATTCCTTTCTTTTCTATTATTTTTTTTTTCTATTTTGTTTTATTCTATTCTATTCAGATTTTGGAAGGCAGCTATATTTTATTTTACTCTATTCAATTTTTTTCTATTCTATTCTAATTTATTCTATTGTATTGTTTTATTTTCTATTTTACTCTATTGGTTGTTTCCAAGTAGGACAACACAACGATACTTAAACAAAAATGAGCTGCATGGTTGAGCTGCAAGAAAGAAGCCTTTACTGTGCCAATTCCACAAAAAAGCCTGGTGAATTTTTTTCAAGGATTTTTTGTAGCATTCACGCAGTAAAGACTTTTTTCTGTCAACTCGTCCACGTAGCTCATTTTGATCAGCTATCTTCTTATTGTCCTCCTTTAAAACAACCACATCATCTTTTTCCACAGCAGCTTGTATTTTTCCTGAGGTTACCTGTGGGGTTTTTCTTTGCATCCCAAACAATTCTTGTGGCAGTTGTGGCTGCATTCTTTCTTGGTCTACCTGACCTTCGCTTGGTATCAAGAGATCGCCAAACTTTCCACTTCTCAATAAGTGATTGGACAGTACTGACTGACATATTCAAGGCTTTGGATATCTTTTTATATCCTTTTCTATTTTTATAAAAATTACCATTACCTTGTTAAACAGGTCTTTTAACAGCTCTTTTCTGCTCCCCATGGCTCAGTATCTAGTCTGCTCAGTGCATCCACATGAGCGAAACAATCTCATTGATTATACACAGACACAAATTGCAATTTTATTACCATTTAAACCTGTGTGTGCCACCTTGTGTCTGTAACAAGGCCAAACATTCCAATGTAGGTAAATTTTCAGTCAGGGCCATTTGGGTGAAGTCTGTTATCAAGATTTAAAAAGCCAAAAAACTATATGATTACAAATGGCTTCATATGATCACTATCCTTAAATAAAAGACATTTTTTGCATGATCAGTCATATTTTCAGTATCAATGCCAAACGATTTCTGCCAGGGTATGCAAATGTTTGAGAACTGTATTCTATTTTATTCTATTATTTTCTAAATTAAAATTTTTGAAAACAGCTATATTTTATTCGATTCTTTTCGAAGTTTGAAAGATGGCTATATTCTATTCCATTGTTTTATTATATTTTAGTCTTTTCTGAATTTGAACTGCAGAAGACAGCTATATTCTTTCTATTCTATTCTATTTGAAATTCAAAGTTTGGAAGACAGCTAAATTCTATTCTATATTCAAATTTTAGAAGACTGTGTGACAGGACGGGACTCTGTTACTGAAAATGTGACGCAGGATTCGCAGTTAGAGTGAATGCAACATTCCAGACTAGTGTTTCTAGGCACAGAAAGCCCTGGATTTGGCTCTCTTTGAATTCTGCAGCTCTGGATTGGAACATTCAATACTGGGTCCAGGTTTTGCTAGACACCTGCAATCTGGAGTACACAGGTGTGAGGTGTTGATATATACTCATCTCTGAGAATAGCTCAGGGCTTCCAGTTTGGGAACCGCTCCCAGTGTGGGAGACAGAGGGTTCACCGGGGGGTCTGGGGGTCCCAGCCAGAAGCCAAGAGACAGGGCTCAACCGAAGAGCGAGGAAGGATTGCTGTGTGCCAGGGGTGTAAATAAGGGGGGAGTCAGGGGGGTCCAACCCCCCCCCCAAGCGTCCATCAATGATTAATGTAGCCTTTCAGCTGTGGAGCAGCACAGCCACACATTCCCGTAGTTTGGTAAGCAGCAAGCCGGGACTCGAAAGAGTGCAGAGTGATGTCAGGAGGCAGGGACTTCAGCTACCCATTGGTTGAGGAGGCAGCAAGGGGTGGTGCAGAACTGCCTCCACCCCAGAATTCTGTGGCCAGCTACTGAACTCCTCCCAGCTGGTGCAGTGGGTAAAGGTAGAGGCACACTGGGAGATTCACCAGTTCCCTTCTCCCTCTTCTTCTAAAACAAGACAAATGCACAGCAGTAAATCTTTTCACCTTAGCACAGGACTTTCACTGCACACAGCCTTGTTTACTGCCAGGATCTCCTGATTGTGCATTGATTGTTCATCTCTGCTTTCAGGACCTGTCAGCTTAGACTGCATAGAGAGTCAGCCTGGCAGTAGATAAGTTGTGTGTAATGAAAGTTCTGTTATTAGGTGAGATGATTTACTTTGCTGTAACCCTTTATTTATGGGCATTCATTTGCTTGGCTACTCTTAGTCTAGGTTCACACCTAAGCGTTTTCCACGGCATTTTGCAGAAACACACTACAGTCCAATTAACATGATTTCCTATGGGACATATTCACACCTCCGTGTTTTCACCTGGTGCATTTTTTGGAAAGAGTCAGGGACTTTTTTTAAACCAAAAAGTTGGTTTTTTGGTTCTATAGACTTCAACGCTTCAGACGCTGTAGAAAAGCATGTAGTGCATTTTCGATTCATTTTTGATGCACTTTTGATGCGTTTTGCAAAAAGATGTGCGAAAAACGCACTGCAGTAATGGCTCAAACGCAAACTGTGAATCTAGCCTTAAGTTGGCCATACATTAAAGCCAACCACAGATGGATCAAATCTCAGCTGCTTCAGCCAGGACTGGCAGAGATTTGACGCATCTGTGGGCAGGCTGAACTTGTACTGAAGTTGATCCATCGATCGACTTGGGTACAATCAGCCTGTTGAATTTCTTTACATGTATAGAGATGTGCTGGTTGCTTTAAATCTTAAACAGCAGTTGCAAAGCATTTTTTTTCTTTTCTCTCTTTGTGACAGACAGGAAAAGCAGGACTGTGCTCTGATTGGTTGTTGCTACAGCTGAGAAGGATCCACCCATAGCAGCACTGTTGCAGCTGAACTTATGATTGGCTGTGGAGGAAAGGAGAGAGGAAAAAGGAAGAAGAAGCACATGTGGGGAGGCAGACATTTTCAGGGAACCGCATGGAGCAAGGGCTCCTGGTGTAAAGTCAGAGTCTCACTCTCTGTGCTGCTAGAGCCCATGGGCTGGGCTGAGAGTGTGTAGCAGAGGAATTGTTGCAGGAGGACAGTGTGCAAATCAAGGATTGTCCTGCTTGATACTCAGGTTTACAGCCACTCAAGTGCATGTGTCTCTCAAAGTCTGGAGCTGCTGAAAGAGAGAGGATTTCTACTACTGTCTAATGTTATCTAGAGCACAATCCAGAAACAGTGAGTGCTCTGTGATGAAAGGGGATTTTGATATTGCTGCATTTGCTGTTCATCTCTGGAGAATGGTCATGAGAAAGCCTGCTCTCTAATTCTCAGAGTGACACAGATCTTGGAAAGCCCAAGCTGCTCAGAATTAGCTTTTCCTGTTGCTGATTGATGAGAGAACTCTGTCTCTGTATATTACTGGTGATTGTCTCCTCAAGACTTGTGCTGTGGCTGAAGAGTGTGTTTAGTTTCAAGTCCCCACAGAAGCTTGCTGCTTTGAATATACTGAGCAAGTGTCAGTATATCAGGATTTTTCCTGTATGGTAAAGATTTTGTTGAAGTGTTGTTTCTTTCTATTGCAATGTTCACTGGAAGATTCTGCTTAAAGGAGGCTGTGCTATCCTGCTGCCCCTGGATTACAAATACTCTCCCATGCAGAGAGTGAGCGCTCTTCCATTGATTAAAGGGCCCCAACCTTGAGAGACTTTAAGTTTCATCCCACTGGCCAGTGCTTAGGTAGGATATTTCTGCTCTAGATAGTACTGCTACAACAAATGTCAATAAGCTGCTAAACCTCATTAACAGTTATTGTTTCATGTGTCAATGTCACTCTCATGTGATACTAGTCAGTTTTTGGAGTCTTTGGCGAGTGAAGAGTGATTTCTTACTACCTGTGTTATGCAAAGTGGTATCTGTGTTTTATGTACATTACCTGTGTTAAATCAGCTAGTTCTTTTCAGGATTTGTCTTCTTCAATAAAACCCATAAAAAATATTCTCAGAGTGTCGAAGTGTTCTGGGTATAATCGGAGGTTTCACCAGATTCAGGTGGGAGCTGAACCTATATATCTAGCCAAGCATCACCCAAGGGTGTGCAGATGGCTATATTCCCTTCTACTCAAATGAAATCTGTTCTATTCAATTCTATTCTTTTCTAGGCTATTCCTTTATTTTCTATTCTGTTTTACTCTATTATTTTTTAAATTTGAATGTCAGAAGATGGCTATATTCTAATACAGTGCCTTGAAAAGTATTCGTACCCCTTGAAAGTTTCCACATTTTGCCATATTACAACAAAAAACGTGAATGTATTTTATTGGGATTTTATGTGATTGACCAACACAAAGTGGCACATAATTGTGAAGTGAAAGGAAAATGATAAATTGTTTTCAAAATGTTGTACAAATATCTTAAAAGTGTGGCATGCATTTGTATTCAGCTCCCTTTACTCTTATACCCCTAACTAAAATTTAGTGGAACCAATTGCCTTCAGAAGTCACCTAATTAGTAAATAGAGTCTACCTGTATGTAATTTAATCTCAGTATAAATACAATACAGCCTGCAGAGGTTTGTTAGAGAACATTAGTGAGCAAACAGAATCATGAAGACAAAGGAACACACTAGACAGGTCAGAGATAAAGTTTTGGAGATGTTTAAAGCAGGGTTAGGTTATATAAAAATATCCCTAGCTTTGAACATCTCACGGAGCACTGTTCAATCCATCATCTGAAAATGGAAAGAGTAAGGCACAAATGCAAACCTACCAAACTAACAGGCCAGGCAAGGAGAGCATCAATCAGAGAAGCAGCCAAGAGACCCATGGTAACTCTGGAGGAGCTGCAGAGATCCACAGCACAGGTGAGAGAATCTGTCCACAGGACAACTATTAGTCGTGCACTCCACAAATCTGGCCTTCATGGAAGAGTGGCAAAAAGAAAGCTATTGTTGAAAGAAAGCCATATGAAGTACCATTTGCAGTTTGTGAGAAGCCATGTGGGGGACACAGGAAACATGTGGAAGAAGGTGCTCTGGTCAGATGAGACCAAAATGGAACTTTTTGGCCTAAAAGCAAAACACTATGGGGTTGGTTTACTAAAGACAAATAGGCTGGGCACTGCAAGTGCAGTTTCTTTAGATCCGAGGGGAAGCTCTGAAATGAGGCAAAGCTCTGCTGATTTCTTTCATCCAATCATTTGCAAGCAAAAATGCTGTTTTTTTATTTTCCTTGCATGTTCTCCTCAGATCTAGAGCAACTGCACTTTCACGGCCCTTGCAGTGTACTTGGAGAGCCCTTGCAGTGCACAACCTATTTGCCTTTGGTAAATCAACCCCTATGCGTGGCGGAAAACTAAGAATGCACATCCCCCTGAACACACCATCCCCACCATGAAACATGGTGATGGCAGCATCATGTTGTGGGGATGCTTTAGTTTAGCAGGGACAGGGAAGCTGGTCAGAGTTGATGGGAAGATGGATGGAGCCAAATATAGGACATTCATAGAAGAAAACCTGTTAGATTCTGCAAAAGACTTGAGACTGGGATGGAGGTTCACCTTCCAGCAGAACAACGTCCCTAAACATATAGCCAGAGCTACAATGGAATGGTTTAGATTGAAGCATATTCATGTGTTAGAATGGCCCAAAGTTCAGAGCTAAATCCAATTGGGAATCTGTGGAAAGACTTGAAAATTGCTGTTCACAGACGCTCTCCATGCAATCTGAAAGAGCTTAAGCTATTTTACAAAGAAGAATAAGCAAAAATTTCACTCTCTAGATGTGCAAAGCTGACAGAGACATACCCAAAAAGACTTGCAGCTGTAATTGCAGCAAAAGGTGGTTCTACAAAGTATTGACTCATGGGGGCTGAATACAAATGCACACCACACTTTTCAGATATTTATTTGTAAAAAAAACTTTGAAAGCCATTCATCATTTTCCTTCCACTTCACAATTATGTGTCACTTTGTGTTGGTCAATCACAAACTCCCAATAAAATACATTTATGTCTTTGGTTGTAACATGACAAAATGTGGAAAATTTCAAGGGGTATGAATACTTTTTCAAGGCACTGTACACAAAGTATTTGAAGGAACTCAGCAGCAGTCAGCATTTTTAAATTTCCAAATGTGTTTTCAACTTTAATTTGATTTCCCTTTCATTATTTCGATGCCTTTAAATTCATTACTGTTGGAATTCAGAAATTTGGATACATCCAAATCTCTGAACAACAAAAATTTCATGCGGATATCGATTCAGAGTGAAAAGAACTGCACATATCTATCTCATATTGAGGTGGCTATATTGGAATTATGGCTGAGGCTACAATTAGAGATGAGCGAATCGAACATGACGAAGTGGAATTCGTTCCGAAGATTTGGAAAAATTCTATTCGCGACGAATCCGAAGATTAGCAAACTTCGGATGCACGAATCGAATTTTCCCAAAAATGGCGGCGACATGTGTGGCGACAGGAGAAAATGGACAGAGAAGATGGGGTGGGGATCTCTGGGAAGGCGCGCAGACAAGGCGCGCTGACCCATAATGCATTCATGACATGTGATTGCATTAGCCAATCAGCAGCCAGCCAGCACTGTGTAATGGTGGAGCTATAAATCGCGGCCATCTTAGAATTCTCCATTAGCCTCCGGTCATTCAAGAGAGACAGACCTGTGTGTATTAAGGGACAGAGTTAGGGCCACAGAGACCTTAGGGCCACAGAATCGTTATTCAGGGACACAGAATCGTTACTCAGGGACACAGAATCGTTACTCAGGGACACAGCTATCAAAGAATCGAAAATTTAAAGTGACATACACCCTTTTTTTTTTTTGGTGGCTGTCGTGCACAGTTGGTGCTGCAGTTTGCCGATTGTGCAAAATAAACTGACTTTCTGCTTCACAACCACTATTGTACGTTCAAAGAGTTAAATCCATTTACACGCCGGCTGGCGGTAATATTTTTTGGGTGATTAGTGCATTCCAGTGACAGAAACGTACAGTTTCCAGCCAACGGCAAGCTGCAATTGACCGATTGTGTACAATAAACTGACTTTCTGCTTCACAACCACTATTGTACGTTCAAAGAGTTAGATCCATTTACACGCCGGGTGGCGGTAATATTTTTTGGGTGATTAGTGCATTCCAGTGACATAAACGTACAGTTTCCAGCCAACGGCAAGCTGCAATTGACCGATTGTGCTAAATAAACTGACTTTCTGCTTCACAACCACTATTGTACGTTCAAAGAGTTAAATCCAGTTTTATTTTTGGGGTGCTTATTGAATTAAAGAGTATGTCAGACAACACGCAGAGGAGTGGCAGAGGAGGCAATGTTTCAGGAGCGAGCAGACGTGGCAGCAGAGGAAGGGGTCGAGGCAGCACTAGTCGCAGCCAGAGGCCAGTGCTCCCGGTGTCATCCAGCGGTCGTGTCTCCACCGACAACCCTGCCGTCATCGATTGGTTGACTCGGTCGTCTTCCTCTTCCCAGGTCACCTCTTGTCAGGAATGGACTGGCCAGCAATGGTGGGACTCACCTGCCTTTTGATCTGCAGTACCAGGGCTGGCCAGCGGGTGCTCCCAGCAATCAGAGACTCAACTTTGCAGCCAGCTAACACCTGGAACTGATTATGCTGGGGTATTTAAGGGATGGCCAGACCCACAGACTCTGCCTTGGTGTGTGTTTGTCCTGGGCCCTGTATCTGTCCTGCATCCTGTTTCTGTTCCTTTGCTGACCCTCTGTACTACGCTGCTTGCTACCTGTTCTGATCCCTGGCTTGTGACCCTGACCATCCCTCTGCTTGACCCTCTGTACTACGCTGCTTGCTACCTGCTGAACCTGGCCTGTGACCCCGACCATTCTCCGCTTGCTCCCCCCGTACCTACCTGCCCAATTGATATTGACCCGGCCTGCCTGATGACGCTTGCTTGTATGTACTGTTATCTGTGGGTGGTTGGTTTGGTTTGTTTGCACTGTATTATGTTTAGTATTGCACTGCGTTTATGTTTGTATTGTTAGTGTTAATAAATTATATTGTTTATCCCATATCTGAAGTCTGCGTTTCCCTGCGTCAGTCACACATCTCTGGTCATACCTGGGAGCCCTGACACCTCTGACACCTACAGCCAACGGTCGGTGGGTACGTCAGACACAACCGTTAGTTGGCATGGCCCGTGAGCAAGCCCACTGAAATCACGTGTCCTCGACCTGCCCCTGTCCTTTGGTGTTCCCTCACCAAGCGAAGTATCGCATGCTGTGGGCTCAGCCCCACTGTACAGTGAGGAAGAGCTAACAGAGGGCGGTCAGGAACGGGGGGAGACATCCGCCTCTTCAGCAGCCAGGCGAAGAAGTACTGGCGAGGAGAGTGGCTCGGTAGCCGGTCTAGAGACAGGTCTGTCTCCTGACCCACACGCAGCCGAGGGGGCTAGTAGTGACGTGGAGACCCTAATTGATGATGATGAGGCTGATCGCACTTGGCAGCCTCGTCGTCATCAGGCTATTGCTTCCGCATCATCAGGAGAAGAGGGTGCCAGCTTGCCAGTGAGCAAAACAGTCGGTGGGTTGCCCAGGAGGCAGCAGGGTCGCAGCAGTGTCAGTGGAGCCAAACGGCCACGGAGTAGAGCACCAGCTCCACTGCAGCCTACCACCACGGCCAGTAGTGGTGCCGGTGTGCACGGAGGAAGTAGCAGTCAGCCAGTGAGGAGTAGCGGGGGCAAAGTTTCCTACTCGGCGGTGTGGCAATTTTTCGTCAAGCCGCCCGAGGAAGTAAACGTAGCCGTATGTCGACTATGTGGCCAGAAAGTCAAGCGTGGCCAGGGGGCCAATGTTGGGACTACAGCGTTGCGTCAGCATATGCAGCGTCGCCATTCGGTGGCCTGGGAAAACCGTGATAAAGATACGGCGGTTCTGCCTGCCCCAGCCCCCGCTCCATCACCCGCTCCGTTACTTGCTCCGTCACCCGACGTCAATCGCCCTTTATCAGCCAGTCAAGGCTCCAACACCTCTGCTGAGGGGAGTTGTCGCTCGTTGGCATCTTCCGCTCGTTCAGATGCTCCTTCTCCTGCTACTCCTCTTCACGGATTCCGTCAGCAGTCTTTCTTGGAATCCGTTTCCAAGAGACAACAGTTTGCGAGCACGCACCCGACGGTGCAGAAGCTGAACGTCCTCCTGTCCAAGTTGCTGGTGCTGCAGTCCCTCCCTTTCCAAGTGGTGGACTCAGCATCTTTCCGAGAAATGATGGCTTGTGCCGAGCCGCGGTGGAGAGTGCCAAGCCGGCATTTCTTCGCCAAAAAGGCAGTGCCAGCCCTGCATTCACATGTAGAAGAGATGGTGGGCCAGTCTTTGAGCATGTCGGTCTCTGCCAAAGTGCACGGCAGCGCCGACGTGTGGAGCTGTAACTACGGTCAGGGACAGTACATGTCATTTACGGCCCACTAGGTGAACGTGGTGCCGGCACAGCCGCACCAGCAACTTGGACAGGTCACGTCGCTTTTGCCTCCACGTTTGCACTTCCTTGGTCCAGCAAAGATGTCCGCCTCTACCACCTCTTCTTCCGCCGTGTCCTCAGCCGCCACCCCCGTGCCAAGTCCCATTACCCGACCGGCATATCACATGTGCAGGGCGCAACGGTGTCACGCTGTGCTGCACCTGGTATGCCTTGGCGAACGTAGTCACACAGGGGAGGAACTTCTCAGTGTAATGAACAGAGAAATCGACAGATGGCTGTCTCCGCGCAAACTGAAAATCGGAACCATGTTGACCGACAACGGAAAGAACATGGTGTCTGCTCTGCGTCAAGGAAGGTTGTGCCATGCGCCATGCATGGCTCACGTGTTCAATCTGGTTGTCAAGCGGTTCCTAAAATCCACCATCCCACTGCAAGACATCCTTAAAATGTCACGTAAACTTTGCATGCATTTCAGCCATTCCTACACCGCAAAGCACACCCTCCTTGAGCTGCAGCGGCAGAACGGAATTCCACAGCATCGCCTGATCTGCGACGTTGCAACAAGGTGGAATTCAACCCTACATATGTTAGACCGCCTTTACGAACAGCGAAAGGCCATCACAGATTTCCTGATGTTACAAGCGGATAAAGGTACTCCCCTGTGTAACTTAGATGTCAGCCATTGGCAGCTCATGCGTGACACCTGCCGCTTGCTCAGGCCCTTTGAGGAGGCCACGCTATTCGTGAGTCGGCAGGACTATGGGATGAATGACGTCATTCCTCTGTTGCACGTCCTGGAACAAATGCTGTTAACAATGGCTGGTCAGGGTGCGGTAGACGTGGCGCACAGATCTCAACGCCACATGAGCCCTGTGGAGGCAGGACAGGAAGAAGAGGAGGAGGTAGAGGAGGACATTGGTGCTCAGGAATTATTGAGTGAAATGGGTGGTTTTTCCACTCAGCGGACAGGAGTGGAGGAGCAGGAGCATCTGGTAGAGGAGGAGGAGGAGACAGAGGACCCAGACGCACCGTGGCAGTATGCTGTGGAGATGGAGGCAGGGAGTCCCTCGCATTCCTTGGCACAAATGGCCCATAGCATGCTCGGTTGCTTGCGTAGCGACAGCCGAATAATAACCATCAGACAGAGGGATGACTTTTGGCTGTCCACCTTGTTGGACCCTCGCTACCGTTCAAAAATGGTGGCCTTTTTCACACCTGCTGAGAGGGAGGCCAAAATAAAGTACTATAAAAACCACCTATGTAGTCAGTTGGTCTCTGCCTTTGTGCGCCAACGTCCATCCTCAGACACTGTGGGCCCTGTGCGCTCGCGTTCCGCTGCCATGGCAGCAGGGGAGGGGTGGGGTGGTAGGAGCAGTGGCAGCTCCACCAGCAGCGGCTGCCTCAGTCTGCAGTCGATGATGAGTAGCTTTCTTCACCAGCGCAGTGAGGAAACTACTAACCAGCCGCAGCAGCAGCAGCAGCATCAGGTGGACCTGGAGCAGGACCTCAAACAACAGGCTTGGGCCCACTTGGACAGCACCCTGCCAACCGAGGTAGACAATCCCCTTGACTACTGGGCAACGAAACTTGACCTTTGGCCCCAACTAGCTGAATTTGCCCTTGAAAGGCTGTCATGCCCGGCCAGTAGCGTGGCATCGGAGCGCGTGTTTAGTGCGGCAGGAGGTATTGTAACTCCGCGGAGGACACGACTGTCCACCCAAAGTGTGGAGAGACTCACGTTTGTGAAAATGAATCAGGCGTGGATTAGTCTGGATTTCAAACCACCAGTTCCTGACACAACTGACTAAATCCGCCATGAATCATGCCCCAAACATGTTATTAGGGACAAATGGAAGACCTCCACCTGATCCGTACATTTGTATATATATTTTATTGAGAGGCTGCTGGTCGGCCGACTCATGTTTTGCACATTTTTAATGACTTATACTCTGCAGGTCGGGCCCCTCATGAATTGGGGTTTTTAAATTATTTATACTTCGCTGGACGACCGTCACATGAATTGAACCTTTTTAATGACTTATACTCTGCTGGTCGGGCCCCTCATGAATTGGTGTTTTTAAATTATTTATACGTCGCTGGACGACTGTCACATGAATTTAAACTTTTTAATTATTTATAGTCGACCAGTTCCAGACCGATGGAATAGCAATTTTTTAAAATATTTATTTGACACGTGTTGTCCATCTCATCAATGAGGTGGACTGTTTATTTATTGGCCATGGTTTGGCCCCCGCCTGTTTCTTACATTGTTAACTTGTTGTATCGGTCACGGTTTGGCCACATGTTTGGTTGTCTTGTTAAGATTTTCTGTAATGTACACAGTTACGCTTGACTTGTCGACTTTCCACAATCTACTAAGGTATAGCATCGCATCAAAGTTTTTTTTTTTTTTTTTGGTCTAAACCATTTCTTATAATGTCAATTTGTAGGATACGCCGCTGTAAGGCGACCTACTTTTTTGTCACTGTGTAGACATCTATTTATAGGCCGATGTTTGGCCAGAAAGATATATTTAGTAATAACCTAGCCGTTCAAGCCGCTCACTGAACACCTCGGGAATTGCTTTGTATATCTGTCGCCTTAGAGGCCGCTGTCTGAACAGCTCATGAATTGCTTTCTATATGTGTCGCCTTTGAGGCCGCTGGCTGGACAGCTGATGAATTGATTTGTATATATGTACTTATTGTCCGCTGTCCGGACAGCTCATGAATTACTTTTTGTATATAGCCTTCCAAACCACTCTCAGAATAAGTCATGATATTCATGCTGTGTATAGCCTTATAGGCCAATGGTCAATCAAGTCATGATTGTTATAGTGTGTATAGCCTTATAGGCCGCTGTCTTTACAACTTTATAATTCCATGCATCATATAGCCCTATCGGCCACTTTCTGGCATCCAGTTGCTGTAGCCCCCATCACCACACTGTGCCACGGGCCCCTGTACCGCCTTCTCATACTGCTGCCAGATCCATCCTCTGCCATGTGCGTCTTTGTCGTCTGCTCACGCTGCTGGGTTCCAGTTTTAAACCTAGGCCTGTGTATGGCTTCCGAATACTGCTGCCTCCACCGCCACCCTGCGCCATGTGCCACTTTCGGGTCTCCTCACACTGCTGCCAGGTCCATACTGATTCATGGCCCCCTGTACCGGCTCCTCATGAACGTGGTTCAGCGGGTTTGCATCACTTAACGGCAAATCGTTGACAAATGCTGGGACGTTCAGTGTTGTGCGCATTAAGCCAGACACCAAAGGGCAGCACAGACCTGTTATTACTCGCTCAAGCATGGCTGAACAAAACCAGTCTCTACCACAAATTGGACCCAGACCTGCCCAGGGTCTCGTAACTAGATTGCACGGAGGAGTAGAGTCCGTTATCGGAATTAAATAGACAAAACGCCACACCAAAAAGAGTGGCCATTTCCAACACTTATTCCAGAAAGAGGAACAACCCGTTTCATATACGGCCCGTAGACGTTTCACGTCTGCCACATTCAGTCGATTTAAGACGCAAGCTCCACTTCCTGTGGTCTCTGACCGTCGATATACCTTTAAGTGTCAGCTTTGAAGCTATATTCCCTCCGGAGCACTGACACTGGTGCCCTTCCGTCAACATGCCTTTAAGTTTCAGTTTTCAACCATATTCCCCACAGAAGCCAAACTCTTGGGTATCCCAGAAGCTGCTCAGCGGGTCAGGGCAATAAAGCTCCCGCTTCGCAGGTTGTTCCGTCTTATGGATGGAAGTACGACGGTATATGATCTTCTTCGCACCCACGGCATCACCTCATAGAATCTCTGCATTGCATCTGCAATCACAACGCTGACTTCCCGGATCGCCACTCAGCCATTGGACTCTTGATAGTCGTCTCCCCACACTGCTGCTGGGGGGACTTTTTAACCTAGGCCTGTGTATGGCCTTCAATTGAAGCTGCTTCCGCTCCGCCACTCTGCCATTGGACTCTTGATAGTCGTCTCCCCACGCTGCTGCTGGGGGGACTTTTTAACCTAGGCCTGTGTATGGCCTTCAATTGAAGCTGCTTCTGCTCCGCCACTCTGCCATTGGACTCTTGATAGTCGTCTCCCCACACTGCTGCTGGGGGGACTTTTTAACATAGGCCTCTGTATGGCCTTCAATTTAAGCTGCTTACGCTTCGCCACTCTGCCATGGGCCCCTGTACCGCCTCCTCTTGCTGCTGCCAGGTCCAGAGTGTGTCATGGGTCCCTGTACGGCCTCCCATTGCTGCTGACTTCATCGCCAGACTCTGCCATGCGCCACTTTCAGGTCTCCTTACACTGTTGGTGGGTTCCATTTTGTGATAGGGTGCTGTATGGCCTTCCATTGCTGCTGCCTCCACCGCCACCCTGCGCCATGTGCCTCTGTCGTCTGCTCACGCTGCTGACGGCTTCCGCTTTTTAACCGAGGCCTGTGTTTGGCTTCCGAATACTGCTGCATCCACCGCCACTCTGCGCCATGTGTCTCTGTCGTCTGCTCACGCTGCTGACGGCTTCCGCTTTTTAACCTAGGCCTGTGTATGGCTTCAGAATAATGCTGCCTACACCGCCACCCTGCGCCATGTGCCTCTGTCATCTGCTCACGCTGCTGCCAGGTCCCTACTGATTCATGGCCCCCTGTACCGGCTCCTCATGAACGTGGTTCAGCGGGTTTGCATCACTTAACGGCAAATCGTTGACAAACGCTGGGACGTTCAGTGTTGTGCGCATTAAGCCAGACACCAAAAGGCAGCACAGACCTGTTATTACTCGCTCAAGCATGGCTGAACAAAACCAGTCTCTACCACAAATTGGACCCAGACCTGCCCAGGGTCTCGTAAGTAGATTGCACGGAGGAGTAGAGTTCGTTATTGGAATTAACTGTGAGGGACTTTTAAACCTAGGCCTGTGTATGGCCTTCAATTGAAGCTGCTTCTGCTCCGCCACTCTGCCATTGGACTCTTGATAGTCGTCTCCCCACGCTGCTGCTGGGGGGACTTTTTAACATAGGCCTCTGTATGGCCTTCAATTTTAGCTGCTTACGCTCCGCCACTCTGCCATGGGCCCCTGTACCGCCTCCTCATGCTGCTGCCATGCCCGTAATCTGCCATGGGCCCCTGTACCGACTCCTCATGCTGCTGCCAAGCCCGTAATCTGTCATGGGCCCCTGTACCGCCTCCTCATGCTGCTGCCAGGTCCAGAGTGTGTCATGGGTCCCTGTACGGCCTCCCATTGCTGCTGTCTCCATCGCCACACTCTGCCATGTGCCACTTTCAGGTCTCCTCACACTGCTGGTGGGTTCCATTTTGTCATAGGGTGCTGTATGGCCTCCCATTGCTGCTGCCTCCACCGCCACACTGTGGCTCCACACTCTGGTTTTGGCCCCGTGACTGCCCAAATGAGTGAAGTGTGCGGTGATTCTAAGATCGACGGCACTCATCTGCATGTCATACTGACTGACAGTATTATTTCTCTTCCCCGAGAGACTCCAAGGGCATTTAAATTAAAGGTACAGTGTTCTGCACTAATATAAAGGCTCTCTGAAGCCTAGAAACACCCTTTTTATAAGTTAAATTCGCAGCGAATATATTCGGCTCGAAGCGAATTTATTCGGCGAATTCGGCGAATCAGCCGAACCGAATTTTTGAATAATTCGCTCATCTCTAGCTACAACCATGATCCTGGTATCATTATTTTGAGAGCAAGCTTTTAGGTAAAAGTAATCTGAGCAGCTATACAGCCACTGGATTACTTTTACAGGCAGCGGAGGCTCCTGCCCTGATCAGCAGTATCTGGTGCACTGCACATAGAGAGAGACTGATGTTGTTTCTTCCTTTCTGTGAGATCAGAGGTTGGAAGAGGTGGGGATTTTGTCACGTTGGTTTGTTCCTTTACAAGCCATTACAGGCTTGTGAAGCAGCAAGTCAAATCAATCTTGATTTGATCTTCTACTTTGGAGGCCAGAGGAGAGATCTGGAGTCTTATAGATCTCTCCATAAAGAGCACCTATCATGGCCCATGTTATCACAATGGATATTGTTCATCCCTTGTGATAGCAATAAAGTTGATTAAAGAAAAACAACAACACACGCGCATATGTAAATGGAAATCACACCCCACATTTGAGGTATCACTTTGGATATCAAAATGAGAACAATAATTCTAGCACCAGATATTCTGTGTAACTCAACCAGGTAACCTGTAAAGGCTTTTAAAGTGTCGCCTATGAATAATTTAACGTACTATAGTTTGTCATGTTTGGTATCTTTTTACTCGGCATAACATAATCTTTTATATTCCAAGAAAAAAAAAGGGTTTTATATTGTGTTTGTGTGTACTTAAATTTGTTGAAAGTGAATATTTTCCCAAAAAATTTGCATTTGTAAACAACTGCGTAAATATCGTGTGACAAAAAAAAATAGAACAACCACCATCTTATTCTCTAGGGCCTCTGCTTAAAAAATATATAATGTTTTGGGCTTTCAGTAATTTTCTAGGAAAAAATGCTGATTTTTACATGTATTACAGAAGTGTCAGCATTGACCTGGAGGTTAAGTAGTGAAAGTGGCTGTAAAGGTAGAAGGATTTTTACCTTAATGCATTCTCTGCATTTAGGCAAAAATCTTCTGTGTAAAGAACCCCCCCAACCCCACCTTGTACTTACCTGAACCTGATCTTGATCCAGCGATGTGCACAAGAAGAGCAGCGCTCTCCGCTCTCTTTCTCCTTACTGGTCATGGAGGCAGCATCAGGCGCTATTGGATCCTGCTGTTTTCAATCACAGCCAGTGAGCAGAGAGTGGGGGAAGAGCCCAAGCTGCGCTGTGTGTGTCTATGGACATACAGAGTGTAGTTTGGGATTGAGCCCACACAAGTGCCCCCATAGCAAGTGGCTTGCTATGAGCACACTCAAAGGGGGGAGGAGCCAGGAGTGTCGGCGAGGACCCAAGAAGAGGAGGATTGAGGCTGCTCTGCACAACTATTGCATAGAGCAGATGAGTATGACATGTTTGTTTTTTTAAGAAAAATAAATAATAATCGTACAATCACTTTAACCCTTCCCCACTCTCCAAAACCTAAGCACTTTTTTTCCTGGAGTTTGACTTGGTTATTCAGATTCTTTACTAAGCCCACTTGCAGCTAGTTCTCTTTAAGTGTGACGGATCACAGACTTGGAGTAAGCAACTTGATAATCTACATTTACACAACTTAAGAAATCCATGTTTTTCATTGCAAGCAATTAAAATAATGTGCTCAATTCATTTTGGCTGTTAAAATGTCAAAAAGCTTGTTTTAGGAGCATTACAATTTTTAGCAGCAAAAAAGATGCACACAGTTGTTATAAAGGCTGTGAACTCATCTCAAGTCTGAAAGGGAGCCTTTATATTGCCAGATATAAACAGAAGGCTGCGTAAAGCAGTTGCTGAATTTATCACCCTTGAGAGAGGCCATGAAATACGATAAGATATGGCGTTTCTTCCTGTGCGCTAGGAACACTCCAAATCAAGAGCACTCTTGGCCTGCTGGTCAGCAGCACTTGAACTCATTGGGTGCTTAATCAGTGCGCTTGTAACCACGTACCAAAGCTTATCTCACAAGGAATTTCCTGCCATTTTAAGGGAGCTCTGGCAGTTTGATTGGGAACAAAAGTCCACAAAGACAAAGCTTCTAGTGCATTAGAGAGCAGGCAACCATTATCTCAGCCTTGGACGCAATCGTTTGCTTTAATTTGCGAAGGATTTAAAGCTTAGGCGTGTACGCTGACTTACAAGCATTTCAGTAGTATACTGTAAGAGATATGAGTGGTACTAATTGCATACTTTTGAAGGAGGTGCTTTGCCAAGAATTTGGTCATTTATTTATTCTGTGGTAAAAAAATATAACTGTAAGCAAACACTGAAAGTTTAATTTAATTTAGGTTAACTTTAGAGAAAAACAAAAACTGCATTTGTCATCAACACAGGTGGGGTAGCTATTTGAGAGATAAAGGATAATCATGGGGGAAAGCATAATTCCAGGTGAGTTGCACAATTGACATGACCAAGACTATAGTGTTCTGACATAATCAGTACAACCTTAAAAAAACACTAAACTGGGATTTAAAAAAAAATCTATTGAGGTATGCACTCTTAACTCAAAAAAGTATTTTCTATTGCTCTCAGCCTCCCCAAATGTCCAAATTCCATTTTTTTCTGCTGTGATTCGGCTTTCTGTTAGAGGGTGGCTATGTTCATTCTTCATGGTCCCACTCTATGTAGGAATGTAGCCACCTTCTTTTTCTGGCTTCTGAGATGGACTATGGGATGTATAGTGTGCATAGAGTGGTTCACATGACCGCAACTAATGTGCACAGCGCATTCCAAATAAATGGAAGAGAGAGGAAAAAGAGAAGTTTGAAAGCTCATGGAGGACATCACATGGAGGCAGAAAAACATGGTAAGCAGTTATTTAATGAAAAATAGATTACAGGGCCAAGCAGTGGATGTGTATTGATTATTTTTGGAGAAGGATATTGTTACATGTCAATTTAAACACCAGTCTCTATTTCAATACATATTCTTATGTTTTTGTGCAGGTGGAGGCAACAGTGAGAACCATCACCAAGCTCTGGTTAAAGTGGAACACTAGCCAAAGTTTTTTCTTATAGTTCAAGAGAGAATGGTGAAAGTATATAAGCTCTGTCATGTTTTATTGCTCCATGCATCCCTGTTGGGAAGACACTCCTTCGCTACATTGTAACCCTTCCTCACATTATCCAAAAGAGAAGCCCTCAAATTTTTACTAATGTAGAAACTGCTCAGTTGTTGTTCTGGATTTGAGGTCCAAAACTGGCTGCACCCACTTAGTCTATGGTTAATCACTGAATATAAAAGCATAGCATATTGTGACAGGAAGCCAGGAAGAACTAAGGGATGTGTCCGGGATGGGAGGTATATTTGTCCCAGATTCATGCTCTACACCAACTGTTTTTCCTTTTGTGCTATGTAGTGAGCCAGTTTGGCTCATTGATGATTTAATGAGCTCAGCTGTAGTAGGTTAAGGGCTCTGGGCTCTATAAAACTCCCAGGCTGTTTAGGGAGAATGCTCCAACCTGGAACCAGTTTGCTGTGCAAGACAGACTGGGGAGCAACCAAACAGTACTGTGGTGAGAGTAAATCTGTGTGATTTTGTTCTTGGAGATGCTCTGTGTGAATGCCCTATGTCTCAGCAGCAGTAGGCTGTATCCAGGCAAGTAGATAGGAACCTGTGTTTGCACTTAGATGCCCAGTGTGGAAAGGCTTTATTTTCAGTTTGTATTTTTTGCTTTTTTGGATATATGCACCTTGTGTTCACCAGTTTTGTAAATAAAGCACAACATTCTTCACCAAGATCCTGCTGAGCCTCTTTCACTGTGCTCTGACTTATCCAGGGGTTCAAGCACAACAAAAAGATGTCAAGTCACCCATACCGGTATAATGCTTTGTAGTAACCAGTACCCTAGGCTGAACAGAGCAGCAATTAGGGCCCTATACACCTTACCTGTGTCAGTGCGGAGCAGGATGTAGAAAAAGTGCAATCAAAAGAATGTAGTGCAGTGAGCAGTAAGAAATCATAGTGCAGAGCTGTGAAGAGTTGTATATACTTATAGCAAATGCAGAGCAGTATGCAGTATTGTGTGGCAGGGCAGTGATCAGTATGCAGTGGTAAAGGCATGCAGGCACAAGCACAGTATCTGGTATGAGTACTATATAGTTGACATTAAAGCATATTTTATGTTCTTTTGTGTGTTTTATGCATGTGTTCTTTCTCATTTATAAAGCCAATTAAAAAAAAAAAATTATAAAAAGGAACCGTCCAGGGGTGGACTGATCATTTGGAAACTCGGGCACTGTCCGAGGGCCCGGGGTCAGTAGGGGGCCCCAGGAGATGCCCCTGGTACCTTTTTCATAGGTTTTTTTGAGTTTGGGCAAGGGCACAGGGGCCCCATGATCCCCTATTGCCCAGGGGCCCCATGAGTTGTCAGTCCACCCCTGGAACCGTCAGCTATGTATGGCCGTCCTTCAAATGCTGTGAGATAGTAGTGTAAAGTTTATATAACGTATATTTTTTATGTGGTGGTAGAAATTTTACATGCATGTGGTTTCAATTTTCTATTATGACAAAATGTATAACGGGTCTGTGCTTTCATAAGGTATGCAGTAAAAATTCCTGCTGAATACCAATTTAGATAAAAAGATATAAGATGATGAGTACTGTGATGAAAGCTATGTGTGGCTAAATTGTTTAAAGGGACTCTAATGTGAGAATCAAGGAGACAGCCATTAATAAACTCTCCTTCATTCCCTGGCTACCGTGATGAGACTTTTCTGATTCGCTGACCTGGAACATGTAAAGAAACAAGACATTCTGAAATTTCTTTCTTTAAGGGGCTAAGATTATAACACATCCAGTAAAATGGGAATTTACAGTGGACATAATAAAAGAAGAGGATTTGGGAAGAGATAGGAAGCTGTACAGTGCACTTGGCGAATAAGAACAACGTCAAGAGTACATTCTATGATGCAAGAGCAGTGGACCCATGCAGTGGCAATGCAGACATTAGTTATAACCAGAATACAGAAGTAGGGAAGAACCTCAGTGCAGCATTTATACATATAGAATGAGAACAGATACTGGGAATTACACCCAACATATATAGGACAAGTTAGCTGTTCAGTGCAGTGACCATGCACACAGAGTAAGAATAGATAATTACACCTAATGTGTAATTGGGTGTAGTTAATTTGTAATTCCTATACAGAACACAAGAAGTGGTACTGTTCAGTGTCCGATTCTGAGAATTATACCGAGCATACAAAACATAGGAAAAGAGCAAAAACATAGAATTATATCCAGCTTAGATTAAAAAAAAAAATAATTTGTACACATATGTAACTGTTGCTTGCCTTTTAGAAACTGTAATTGAAAAAGTTAAATATAAATTCACCACTTTTTACATATATTAAAATACTGCTAAAAACAAGATATCTGGCTATTATGCAGGGAAGAGGGCTTGGTCAAGTCTCTGGTGAATTTGAATAATGACAGAAGATTTTTATACCATGGAGGAATAGAAGAGAAAATTGAGTGACTCCTAAGATTTTAGGGTAAGAGGACATGGCTGCTACATTTATTTCATAGTCAGTGGGCTCAACTATACTTTGGTATTGGACAGTATTCTTTTCACAATGAATAGTGCCCAACCTAGACTTTAAAAACGTGTCCAAAAGACCAAATTATTCAGAGCTTTTCAATTTTCCTGCAGACAATCCTCTCGGTTCTTCATTGCCAATTCCGCCACTTACTGAATCTGAAATAAAACTATTAAAACTTTGTTGGCTTTTATCTCAGGTTATGTGAAAATCCGATCATATTCACAGCTCACAAGAGGCGGAGAGCAAAAGTTCAAACTAAGGTCTGTTCCAGACATTTAACATGTTGATACAGGGGAAATGTAACTCTTCCAACTTTTAATCCAATGCAGCACGAAACCATATAGGACTACGTGTAATAGCAGATACCAATGTAATAGATTTGTCCTTGAATTTTCAGGTGATAAGAAATTCAAAACACAAAGCCAAGACCTCTCAGTTTCACTTCCCACTAGGATTCAGAATCAATCTTATTCTCTCATATCATATGTTAAATATTTTTTCTTACATAATGTATCTATAAATTCTGTATATTAGATTCACAGTGTATTGTCGCTGCAACCTCTTTCAAAATATGAACGAAGGATCCAACAAAATCTCTTACTTCTTAATTATTATGCTGTTATTAAATTTCTGTGTTAGCTATTATTAACAGGGGTTTTCAAAAAGACTTATTGGTTCCCAACGTGTGCAGTTTTGCTGAGTAGTAACAAGACTCGCTAAGCAGTATGCTTGGTTAATGACAGCTTTACACCATCAGGTAGGTCATCATTATTCTTCCTCCTAATCATGGACAGCACTGTAGGGGGATCTGGACCAGTAACCTATAGTAACTCATCTTAATATTTTTTTAAACTGGCCACTGTTACCAGCATGTTCTAGTGGGTGTCTTGCTCCTAAAAAAAAAAATATCCTTTTTCACCATGTGACTGATCTGTACAAACTTTTCATTGCTAATCAGCCAGCACTTCTCAGTCACATAGGAAGGGACATTTCAGACTTGGAGAAATAGACATGTACACCATCTGCCTGTTTTCAGTGGCAGTGAGTATTTAGGAAGAAATAAACAAGAACAATTTAAAGTCATGGTTTCAGGAAGGGAAAAGGGTTGGGGGATATAGAAGGTGTGCCTGCTAAATGTTTTCATAGTTACCAAAGAAGGGGACAAGTACTCTAAAATTCTATTTGAGATTTGCTCCAATCATTGCCTATACGGATGATCCCTGCCTGATGCATCCCCAGGGTTTGAGACTGACACCTTTTACCCATAATTAAGGGCAACAACAGTATGAACTGTGGGGGTAGCCACAGCATTGGCTGTCCATTTTATGGTCTGGTTTGTTTAATGCAAAATTTGAATTGAGCCATATGATAATGGACAAGTCACTGAAAAAAATATATCCACCTCTGAATGTAAGCCTTTTAAGAATTCACCACTATAAGTAGAAAGAAGGTTTCATAACGTGCACAACTCCAAATAGAACTTTTTTTTTCTAAACAGAACATGGTTGTCCCATACTGCATTGATCTCCATATACTAAGGTTTCTGAAAGAAGAATTCTCACTTTGAAAATTAAAAATTCTTATTAATCATAGAGAGTTCTTTTTTTTCTTTCAATACATTTTTATTGAAAAGTTTAAGGAATACAATGTGCAACTTAGATCAGGTATACAAATTGAAGTGTGCGACTTACAAATCAGTAGCAATCGTACATCATGTAGAGAAGTTATAGCAAAAAACAAAATGATTAGTATACCAAAGGGCACATTAATCATGCCATAACAGAGAAACAATGTAAATAAAAGGAAACAAACTGTGCGCCTGTACCGGGTAAGTAGGCGCTGATGGGTTAGATGCATATGTATTGAATTCACTATACAAAAAACAAAAATGCATAAGCAGAGACCATCCCTAGGTAAGATCCTAAGTAGATAGAAAAGGGAGAAAAAATGGAGAGGGGAGGGAGGAAAAGAGGAAAGTCGGAAAGGATGCCAGGAGCACCCCAACTGGAACCCCAGGGTCTCAGTGCCTATAGTAGTGTATAGCTGGCCATTGGTATAGAAGGGTGAACGTATTGGATCCACAGGGTCCATGTTTTAAAAATTCCTCATGCATATCTAGAATAATACATTAGTAAAATAGAAATCTAAGTGGCGGCAGACTTCTGTAGAGGGTATGAACTGTTTTGCTATTGATTGTTCTGCTGCCACTAGTACATACTGTATGTGGCCAGTTTGAACTGAGGTTTGGTGAGGCCTGGAGGTTTCAGGTGTGAAAGCTCTTCTTTTTTTTAAAAAAAAACTTTAGTGACAGAAGAGCCAAAAACTTTAGAACTGCTGTTGGAGGATAAATTACTAGCACTTGCCTCGCTAGTAAAAAAAAAAAAAAGGTTCTACTGCATTCCCATGGAAAATGGAATTCTCAAATTCCATTTTGAGATAAAGCTTCAGTAAGCTCCCCTAAATATAACAGCAATGGGGCCTGCAAAGTTTCTGCTACTCACCAGTTTCTAATGCAAGTAAGATTTATTTCATAACATATACAGTAGTTGAGAACCGTATTATTTCCTCCACATATTCATTCCATTATTCTTTGCTCCTCTTGTCTTTTGAAGTACATAGCTGGAATAAGTATGTTCTTAGATTTGTTGAAATGGCTGATCACATGCTTTGTTGCTATCACAACACTGGAAAAAGTGGTTTGGGCCTATTCCTGTAGCTTTAAAACAAGGCGAAGCTGAAGTGGATTTAACCAATTTTACAAGGCTGACGTTACCCATGAGTAATTTCATATGTTTGGTTTAGAATAAAAAAAGTTAGGGAGAAGTTTAAATCAACTGGGAAAAAGAAAGCTGTGCACTGCAAACCTCAAAGTCAATTTTGCCAAAGATGCAAAAAGTCACTCAAATGTCCTAATTTTGAACTGTGTTTCTTATTAAGTACAGAAAAAAAAATCGAAATTATTTATATCACTTTTTTACTAAATTGTTTTCCTGTTTAAACTGACAACACTTGGAAAATAAGAACTTTATAAATACTGTGTCTTTGTAGCTAAATAGATTTCCTTATCAAATTGACCACAATTGGAAAATAGTATTGACTTCATAAAATACAATACATTTGACATATCTGGAAGGGAAAAGAGTGCTTCCCCTATTTACATAGGCCAAACAAGGTCTTAAGAAAGAGTTTAGTTACCTTGGGATTTTGTTGCCAACATGCAGAAGGAATGCAAGACTGATAATTAGACTGGGTCAGCAGTTATATGTTTTCAGATATTGTCCAAGACCATGGAGAAGATATTTGAGCTAAATTTTCACAAAAGCTAGCAATTTACCATTTATACCTTTATCCTCCCCTATGGCCATGGCCTCTGGACAAACACCAAAATAACAGGATTGTCAATTTAAGCAGTAGAATAAAGTTTCCAAAGCACTGCAGGACTTACTGTCCATTACAGAGTAAGAAATATGACAGTCTGTAAGCATCTCTAATTAGACTTGTGGGCTACCATTGGGGATGACAAATGAAGTTCAAAAGGACTGTGCCCTGGTTATCTTTATTGAAGCCAGTAAAAGCTGCTCAGGGAGACTCAGCATGTCCTGGTAGATTAATACTACCATTTAACCTAGTAAAGCCTTGGAATTATTTAGAAAGATCTAAAGTCATCGACTGGGCTGCCTGCCCTGCTCACTTCTCATGCTCAGACAGAATCAAAAAAGGGCACAATGAATGACAACTTTATTTGTATATGGAGTGCCTTGTATGTTTTTAAGGTCTGTTAACATAACCATGTAACCAGGCACTGTATTCCACATCTTGGTACACCAATTTATATCTCAAACACTGAGACAAAGCAAAAGACAAAAAGGCACCAGGACCCATAGCAATAAATTACTACAAATTTGTTTACCAACAACATGGTATAATGAGAAAACAGAGAGAGAGAGTACTAGACTTGCATATTGAGTGCTTTCCTATTGCAAGAAAAGTAAATGCAACTAGTTTGGTTTCAACACAGAAGTCTGTTTTGGCTTTTGATCATGGGAATCCAATCAGTTCAAGATAGCATAATGCCCACATAGGGTATACTTGAGTTGGCAAGCGTTTTATGATTTTAAAGGCTCATCTTAAAAATTCAGTAAGCAAATAGATAAACCAGTATGTTTTGAAACAGATTTTATTTCATAGGCTCATTCCTCATAACAGTGGTATTATGTGCCATATATACTAGGCAGAAGGCAACCCTTAAACTTCCTGTCCAGACTGAAAAATCATTGTTGCAGAGATGGCAATGTGTGTAGGTGGGGATTCCTCAACTGGAACAACACTTAACCACAAAGATATAGGATGCACTGTATCTTCCATACGGTGTTCTTTATTTTCATATACACAAAGTGTTTACAGGACAAGAGTTTCTCGGACAGTTTTGGCAACTTCCATGATTTCACTTGCGGGATACAGTACATCAGAAGAATATTACATAAAGCCTGAATACTATACATAAGGTAAACCTAAATTAAAACAAATAATTATGGAATATTTTATATATAAAAACAAGACAATAAAAAGGATTTACAAAGTGCAACATTCTCCCTATTAGATCATTTTTAAAATACAAGAGTGAAGCTGTTCTTTACTGTAGGCAAGAAAACATGAAACATATTGTAGTAAGTTGAGATTTGATTGGTTGCTCTAATACATTAAGATTTCTAGAAGGATGCATGACAGTAACATTATAACCATGGTAAATGTTTAATAAGAGCTGGGCCAAGAGGGCAGCTGATGTTTGGTGAAAACAGGATTACAGGATCAGGTTGTGGTCTGAGGCTTTTGGAAAGGCAATCCTTCATTCAAAATATATTAATAAGGTTGTAATTTCTTGGATTTGTACAACAGACTGCAACTGGCAGCTTCAGAATATGAGGCAATTAACTCAACATAGAAGTGCATATAGGTAAATAAAGCTATTCATTCATTTTTTCTGTACATTATTTACATAACCAGTCAGATATTTAAGGGATAAGTTCCCCTTTCATGTTACATCTATATTCAGGGTGTAACATGTTACGAACAGACCAGCCCCTGTTCCTCTCCACTCCCTGTTGTGAAAGCTAGTGGGGGTTCTTCTCCCCTCCCCCATTAGCTATCACAATTGTTTTTAAAATGTGGCCGTGTGGGCCTCTGCCTGCCCGTTCACATCACTCATTCACAGTACTCTGTGAATGAGAACAAGTCTCGACAGGCTTGTAGTTCTCAATGAACTACTATGATGCTGTGGAGTGCCATGGTAACTCATTGAGTGTGTCAGTATTTATCTGCCTGCCCATACAATATCTACAGGCACACAGATACACTGACAGAACTGCAGGAGACCTGAATGGCACCAGAAGGGCTGACTGACCATTTGGTCAATTGGACACTGCCCAAGGGCCCAAGGTCAGTAGGGGCCCCATGAAAGGTTCCACACATTTCACACAGTGGCAGTATCTTTACATCTGTCTGAATAATGTTTCCGCCTGAAACCAGAACACATTATTTAGACAGGAATGTGGCTCAAATCTGGGCCTGGTGAGAGGGTGAGGCGAGCCCAAGATGGGAACAGATAAGGAGCCGGGATAAACCTGTATCCTAACAGCAGGAGACTGTCAGTGAGGGTGAAGAGAGTAGGGGAGGAGGCGGCAACAGCAGAAGCCCCCGATCCAGGAAGTACCTCACTTCATATCATGTAGTGGCGGAGCGGGTCCCAACCCTAGGCTGTAATGCCTCCCTACACACAGCTGGTGATGGAGCCAGCAAGCAGTGAGAAGGTCAGAGGATTCCTTCACCACTGACTCTATCACTCTTTCCCCCCCTTTCGCTCCCTCTCCCTCCCCCTCTGTCTCCCTCTCTCATCCTCGTTGTCTTCCACCCCTCTCTCACCCATTCTCTCTCCCCCTCTCTCCCACCCTCGCTCTCTCCCTCTCACACCCTCTCTCACCCCCCCCCCTCTTTCACCTCCCCTCTCTCTCTCCCTCTCACCCCCTTACCCCTCTCTCTCACTCACTCTCTCTTACCCTCTCCCTCCTCTCTCTCTATCACCCTTCTCTCTCTCTATCATCCTCTCCATCTCTCTCACTTTCTCCCACCCTCTCCCCCTCTCTCTCTCACCCTCGCTCTCTCTCACCTCCCATCTCTTTCTCATCCTCCTCCTCACCTCCATCTCCCCCCACCTTCTCTCCCCTTCCTACATCTCTTTCCTACTTTTCCATCTTTCTCTCGCTCCCCTCTTCTGTCTCTATCCCACTACCCCCTCTTCCCATATTAGTTTCTAACAGAAGTTTCTGTTATATTTCAGTAAAAAAGTGCTCTGTCAGTAGATTTTCCATGGTCTGTCAGGAAAAAAAAAGGGTTGTGGGGGGTTCGCACCCCTGACAGGAAAGAGGCTGAGTAGGAGCTGAACAAATGCACAAGGCAATTAACCTCTCAGTCATCAGGCATCTTTACTGTACAATGTAACCAGCAGGCGTTGCCCACAGCCCCCGAAAACCACATTCACTTTTGTGCATGCCATACTTCTTTCTGTGCTGTCAAGGCCCAAATTATGATCTTGCGCACAGGCCCACTGCTTTCATAAATTGCCCCTGGTTGCATCATAAAGAAGACTGCCATGCTGCAGCCATTTTTAAACCTGGAAGTGCTCAGTGGCTTCTACAGAAAGCCAGGAACTTCTTTGCAGGCTATGTTACGGTAGATATTTAAATACCCCCTATGCAGCTGAGCTGCAATATGTAGGTGGAGCATTGTGTGGGTGTGGTTTGGGTGTGGGCGGGGACACAGGGGCCCCAATTATCTACTATTGCCCGGGGGGTCCCATGAATTGTCAGTCCACCTCTGGGCACCAGTGATCTGCTGCTCACTATTGCAATGCTTTAGAGTCTCAAGAAACAAAAAATAGCAATATTTATTATTTTTTGGTAAAATGTGAACTTATTCTTTTGTTTTAGGTTCACCTTTAAAATAAAAACATAAATGAACATTTTTTTTGCAGTTAAAAAAAATGTGCATTTACTGTTTGTTTTTTCTTAAGAGCCTGGAAAGCATTGTACCCATGATCAGCAGATTGCGGGTGCAATGTCAGGCTCTTGCAGACTGTCATTATAGCTGTCTGCCCGTACCTCCGATACAGTCAGGCAGTTCCTTCAGTTCAGGAAGCTCAGTGACTACAGGATTACTCACTCACCGCAAAGGCTGACGTTACTTGTAGACATTTATTCACAAACCTCTATGAATGAATAACTACCTCGCACTGCCACACTCGTTTCAATTTGTGACAGCAAGTGCAAGGAAAAGAAGATCCCTGGCCCATTGTCACAGGGGGGGGGGATTGGGAGGAGAGCTGCAGGAGCAGGAACATGTTACTAAAAGTTTTCACTAGACTATCACAAAATGTTTGTGATTACTTTTAATGGGGATAAAACCCTCTTCGGTGTGTCTCATTGCAACTAGTTTACTTTGCTACTAGGGATTTGCTTGCCTGACTAAGCAACACCAGCTACCACCCCAGTCCATTGAGATGGTTGCTGAGGTACTCTCAGGAGGATAGTTGGTGGGGCTTAGCCCTGAAGTCAGGCTTCTGGAAAAAAAAATTAAATTAACCTTGGGAGAGGTTCAGGAAGGAGAATACTTTGATGAATACGAAGTTCTCATGCACACTGGATGTTTTTACAGCGGCTGTTTTTGGCTTTTGACGTTTTTTTCTATGGCCAGTAATCTCCCCAGCATGTTATCCTATGTGTCCATGCACACGCTGACTGTAATCAGTGTTTTTTGGCAGGGGCGTTTTTTGCCTGGAAAAAAACCCAGAACTAGTGGGTTTCTAGAGGGGTTTCTAGCTGTAAAAACGCTCTAATGCTGAAAAACGCAGAAAAACACAATAAACCGCGGCAAACTGGACTTTTTTTCAGCAAAAAAAAAAATTTTTTTCGGTAGAAAAAAGCTAAAAAAAAAAAAACGCTGCTAAACATTTGCTAAAAACTGCTGAAAAACTCATGTTTTTAACGTGACTTTACACAGCTAACGTTACCAGCGTTATTAAAATGCCCCGTGTGCAAGGAGGCTAAAAGTAATAGTGGGCTCCTTGTGTTGTCTGCTGAAGGCAGGACATTCACCCAAGTTAAAAATTGCTGCCAGGTTTACATTAAAAAAGGTTTCTACTTTTTTATTATATGGACAAGATGTGTGAAGTTCATCACGAAATCTGATGTTCTTCCTGTCTGCACTTTTTAAATAGGGGAAGCCCACCAAACCTGCCAGTATCAAAGAGATATGGTTCTTCACTTTAGGGCATACTTCCCAACTGTGTAAGATGGGAATGAGGGATACCTAATAGCAAAAGTATGTAGGAATAGGACACACCCACTTCCATGCCCCCCTTAAAGGAGAATTGCACTAAACAAAATTGGTTAAACCCACAAGTGCTTTTTTTGCCACTATTTCTTTATATTGGCTTTTGGAATTTACAAATGCAGCAATTTAAAAAGTGGATGAAAGGTTTGGCACTGTAAAACACTTTTTGATAAATCTGTAGTGCATTTTATATACAACTATATAGATCAGACCAAAATGAGGGACAAATGAGGAGGAAAGAGGGACAGAGGGACTTTGTTCCAAATCAGGGACAGTCCCTCGAAATCTGAGACACTTGGAAGTTATGTTTTAGGGAACTAATCGTTTTACCCAGTCTCAATCCACAATTAAAAAAATCTGTTATGGGTGAGAATCTATTTAAAATGTAATACTTTAAGAATGTAAATAATCTGTCAACATACTCTGCTTGTGGCTGGTAAACAAAATGTCATGATTCACATGTTGAAAGTTATAGCTGGACCTTTTGCATGGATTCTTTCATTAGGATTTTAGCAAATTATTTACAGTATTTGTGTAATTGCAGTGTAATTTGATTTTAATTGGTTTATGTTTTATTGAAACTAACTGTTTTATGCAACCTGAGGTCTTGGGTCATGCACAGGGGATTTGTTATACAGTTGGAGAATTTGACGGCCTGTGTGTGCTCCACCTCTTTTGGTTACATTATATTTTTGTAAATTCTGCGCACCTTCATCACTTGTGGTTTAGTTTATCAAAACTAGTAGGAAGAATCCAAATAAGGCCACATTTAGGTTAGACTTTGGGTAAATCAGGGAAAGTCTTGAAGTATCCCAAATTTGAGAGGCTGAAAGTTTTTCCAACATTATTCATATCATCAATGACAAGAGTTAAACTTTCAAGGTACAGGAGTTAATATTTCAGTTTTACAAAAAATCCTAAGAAGATTTAGCTGTCCACATGAGTTCTTATAATAAAGGATTTAAAGAGCTCTTTCTGATCTGCTATTACAGCAATAAAAAAAAAAAAAAGATTGAATTCTTTAGCGTTGAAACAACTCGTTCTTGTTTTATTTTAATCATCTCACAAAAAGCAGTTTTGCTGAACTTGGCACAGCAAGTTTTATTTTTCAAGTTCCCGGATTTGTAGCCCTTTTCAGCACTATGGGCAGATGAGATCGTCCAAAAACTTACTCAGCAACATCACAGGCCAAAAGTGAAGGCAGGTAGTCCAGGGAACGTGTATTAAATATAAAGAAAACAAAAGAAGCTGTTCAGTTTCTTTAGTATGTGAACCTTGGGATTTAAAAAAAAAAAGATACCTGGCTACAGTTACATGGCAGAACACTGCACATATTATAAGAGTGCTGGTATTGTTATGTAGTATTTTCCTTAAAATATAGTAGAATAATGTTATCTACTGAGAGACAGGTTAGCAGACCACTATCGCCAAAAATATTGTATTCCAATAACTGCCTTCAGTTAATTCATGAAATAGTAATATAATTATCTGGTATTCACTGTATAATCCCTTCATTCTTTCAAATGCGTTTATTTACATTTCCCTCCACATTTATATGCAGAATAAGCGACCTAGCAAATTGGCAGCAAAAGGGATTGGGACAAATTATAGCACTGAATGGATGCTAACTGTCTTTTAGGGCCCATGTTGACAGGCTTTTCCTCACATCTGAACTGCTTTTATACTGATAAGGCCTGGTTCACACCAATGCAGTATGTGTTTTGTCTGTTTTGCTGTGCTTTTTCAGTGCATTTTGCATGTGCTTTTTTTTAATGTTTTTTTGCCCAACTTGTTGCTGTGCAGATTAAAACCAATACATAAAAAATGTTCTTCATGCATTTTATTTAGTGTCTCCATTGAAGTCTATGGAACCAAAATGCAATGCTTTGCATTTAAAGTCCCTAAGCCTTTCAAAAAAGCATAGATGTGAACATGTCCCATAGGAAACCATATTAAACAGACTGTAGTGCGTTTCTGCAAAAAGCACTAAAAAACGCCCAAAGTCTTACAACACAGCCTTGACAATTTAAATCTAAAAAAAATGTTGGAAATACATACTCTCCCACAAAGCAGTTCAACACAGAAATCATGTCCCACCTACAGTATGGGTGGGTACTGCCAGTGGTGCAAATTCCCACACTTTAGAAAACGTTGTATGCCATGAACAATCCATATCTGGCTGTCCCAATGTACACATATAACTATTGACTACAAATTAAAACAAAATGTTTTTAAAGTTTATATTAAATGGATATTTTAGTAAATTTCAAAGGGATTCTGTAACAGTTATTTTATCATTGTATATGGGTTGGGATACAAACTATTGCAATGACAACCACAGGACAAAAACATGAGAAGAGCTGTGTTGTAAAAATTTGTCCAATTCATATGGGCCCACAAGAGACCCAGACTACAAAGGCGTTTACTTACTCTGCCTAAACGCCAAGGCAGTATCATGGTCCCTGACATACAAAAATATTATCAGGCAGTGCACTTAGGAAGACTTATGGATTGGTGCAGACATACTGAATTCAAACTGTGGCCGCGGATTGAACAATCCCAAAGCAATGTCCTATTACGTCACGCCTGGTGTTTTAAGGACCTCCCTTGCACTCTTAAAAAGCATCCAACTTTGGGACCTACATTGAACATCTGCTTCCGGATATGCTCTGCCACTCCCCTATCATCTACTTACCCCCCACTTTATCTTATTTTGGGGAACCTACGCTTTTGTCCTGGACTACAAGGGGGACCGTTTCACACTTTATCTGACTCCCATTGTTTTCAAACCTCCCACTTTCTGGAATCTGCTCATTGGCAATCCAGTTTGACACTCACCTCACCAATGGTCATTACTGCCTGGACTTTTGGAGTGCCTCGCAGCTACGACACTTCTTGAACACTCTCCCACCCCCCTGACAGTTTTTGATGTCAGCTGACTCCCTTTGAATGACTCTGTGAAGGAAATGGTCCCCTGCCTCATTCGCTTTCTCAGATGTACACCCAGCTGATCACTCTGCCAGAGGGCTACTCTCCCCCTTCCAACAGAAATGGAAACTGACGTTAAATAGATCCTTCTCTTCAGCCCAAGAAAGATGGATTATACGTTTTGCTCTAAATCATCCATCTATACACAGATTCAGCAAACACATCTTTTGGACATGCCCAAAATTGGAATCCTTCAGGAAAGAGGTACACCGTATCTCTCAGAAGTTCACTGATTATGTCCTTCCTGACAACCCGACTCTCTTCCTTCTACAGGTTTTGGATATTCCCGAAAAAACATACAGTAAATCGATCTTGCACCACTTGCTTAATGTTGCCAAGTCATGCATTGCCTTATGATGGAGAGATCCACACTCCCCTCCTATCATGCTTAGGCTTTCAAAAGTAGAAGAACAAGATGGAAGACCTAGTATTATCAGTGCAAAATAGACATGAGGCCTACTCAAAAACTTGGATTCGCTGAAATATGTTTACTTTCTCTGAAGAGAGGAAAGCCCCTTCTACATCCTGCTTGCAAACTTGACATACTAAAACCTGAAAAACCTAAAACATTGAAGCCATCCATCCCTCCTCCAGCTCTTACCCCCCCCCCCCTCCTTTTGTTTTCCTTTCCCCTTCCCCACTCCATCCAGACCTTACCCCATTCTCTTTTCGTCTCCTGCCTCTTTATACAAACAAAAAAAAGGAATGTACCTTGAGCATTCATAGTAGCAGCCCAATTCAATTTTGAGGTAAACCCCTCACCTTATTCCATATTTTGTGAGCTATGTGATAGTTACATGTTTGGAACAAGTTTACTTTGCACTTTATATTGTCTATACCTGTTGTATTTTTTTACGATGGCTTGTGGCCTTTGAATGAGTTACCCTCTATTGATATATATGTTTCTGTTCTATTTAACTGCTCTGTGAATGCGGCATTGTCTAAATAAAGAATCTGAATTATATATATATATATATATATATATATATATATATATATATATATATTTATATTTATCCAATTCCCCATTGTGCTTCCGAGACAAATAAAAGTTGTGGTTCAGTCACCTGACTTGTGTATGAACCTTTGGATGTGCTAAAGAGTATTTGTTGGAACACAAAAAAGATCATTCCATAGTTGGATTGTTTTCTAACAAAGGTTTGCCATCTAATACTAATATACATATATTTAGCAAATAAATTAATAAACTTCCCAGTAATGCTATTACTAGGGTGCAGCTAGAGGGAGCTCCAACGATTTGTAGTGTGACTTCAGGAGACTAATACAAACAAGCTCACATTAAATTCGGAATGCAAGTGAGCAGCACGTGTTTGTGCTCTCCTCTTTGATACAGGTTAGTCACACTTTGTTTGTGCTATCTTTGTTTAGTTTTGTATTTGTTCTGACATTCACTCTTACTGTTTAGTATCCTATATGTTAGTAATGGTAATCATTGAATACAAATTGGTGCACTTTTTCATGTGGCCTGTGCTGCCACTACAAAGAAAGTAATTATCTGTATAATATGATCCATTTCTGCTTAACAGATTCAACTTGGAATGCAAGTGAGCAACATGTGTCTGTGCTCTCTTCTTTGATTCAAATACTGCAGGTTACATTTTTGTCATACCTTGCACCCTGCTCACCGATAATCCTGTAACATACTGTTATTCTGATAGTGAGTTCTGTTCACAGACTACTTTTTCCAGTGCTAGGAGACACAGAAAACCTTCTGTCAATGGCACCTATTGATGTGCCATCCTGGAGGAGTTGGACTGCCTGTGCAACCTCTGTAGGGTCCAGGTATTGCCTCATGCTACCAGTAGTGACACTGACCCTAGCCAAATGCAAAACTAGTGAAAAAAAGTAAGCAACGAGGCTTGTGGAAAAAATTATCAGTGGCCTCCACCTCTAACACAGTTCCTGTTTTGGGGGTAGTCTCATTGTTGCCCATCTAGTGCACCTGTTAATTTCATTACCACCAAAGCAGCTGAAACTGATTAACAACCCCCCCCCCCCCCCCCCGCTACTAAATCAGTATCCCAGGAGTTTAATTGGCTTGATGCTATACCCCGATTAAACCATGTTCCTTTAATTATTTTGAGCAGTGTATAAAAAAGCCAGTAAAAAGGAATAGTAGTGGTAAAAAAAAGCACTTGTGGTTTAACCAATCATTTTCTTTTATAATTCTCCTTTAAGGGAGCATGGCAGGGGTGTGTCCTATGACTACATATGTTTGCTAATAGGTGTCCCTCATTCCCATCTCAAAAAGTGGGAGGTATGGGCAACATTCATCTAGTTCAGGTCACAAGTCTTCCATGCCATTTTGTCAGAAGAGAGAAATGGCCACAGTGACCTTTTTCTCTCTCCACCTCCCATCTGCTTTCAGCTCATACGGTCCACAAAATCTTATTTGCTAGCAGACACCCCTTATTAGCCTGATAATAGGACTAGCAGAATCTAACCCCCAATATAAATCACAGGGTCCATAAAAGTGTCTGACGTAGCCACTTCAATGACCAGAAGATTATCAGACATGGGGTCATAAATACCATAGCTGGAAGTCGGAAGAATACACATCCCTAATGGACTGGTTATCAGCAAAAACTCTAAAACTTCAGCATATTCCATAATTTAAGAAATAATGACAGCACAGCCAGAATAGACATATTTACAGTACCTCCCTCAGTTATTGGATAGCATTCTGAACCCAAACACCCCTGTGCAAGGAGGTCCCATAGTGGATTAGGCCTCCACACACCTCCTATGAGAAATAGATATCCAAGACCTGTCATATCTATATCCATTTTAAAGCTAATTTCATGCTGGACAATAATCTGCATGGTAACAGACTGTAGATATTCAGAAATATGATAAGAAACTATTTAGGGCTTGGTCATAAATGTGGTGACCTCCAAGCACCCACCCCTTAAACCGGATGACTGGTCAGATGGTCTCTGTCAACACCCCTTTGATACCACAGAAAAAGGGAATGTCAAAACCTTTTGATAGCTCTTGTGTACCATCCACGAAGGAACATCTGTCAAGTTATGAGAACTGACAACACCTTGCTTATTGATTGAACTCTGCTAAAACCAAGGACTTAGCGAGGAGGAGGAGGGAGGAGGGGGAGGGGGAAGAGGATTCCAGATTGCAACAATGTATCTATTTGTATCCGAATAAAACCATCTGAATCCTAACTGGATACAAATAGATACAATGTTGCAATTTCTATACTTTTTAATGTCAAATATAATAGCGGAGCTCTCTGCAGGGACAGAAGTAATTAAATGCCGGCCATAGACGGGACGAAAATCGGCCCATTTTTTTTACTGTTGGTGGTAACGTCGGCCTATTGAATGACCGATTTTTTGTTTTTCCGGGTTTCAACCCATCTATGGCCTGCACTATAGAGACTGTGCTGAACTGACACTTTATGACCATATTGAGTCTCAGAGATTGCTTTCATGAGCTCCCATGTTTATAGCTTTATAATATAGCTAAACATTATTCTGTAGTGTATGTACACCCTTTTGCATTGTTAATCCTACTCTGCACCTATTTAGAAAAGTTAAAGCTACCCTCTGATCATTTACCTGTTACACCTACAGTCTTGCACAGTTGTATAGGCTTCTATCCTGTACTGAAAAGCTTACTCTTATTTCACTGCACACTGTGAGCTTATTACTCTGTAAATTAGAAGCTGCAGCAAGTCAGATAGAGCTCACCACATTTCCTGGTTGGAAGATATCCAGCATCATCTAGCATCTGCCTCCCCAGTTTGACTTTCCCTGGACAGCCCCTCTCATTCATTGGCTTTCAGTTCTACCTAGGGCACTCTGCTCAACTTGCCTAGAAATGCTCACCCACCAAACTGACATCAATCCACCAAGACATTTTTACATTGGAACTCCTCCTCCCAAGAGCCAGTCCATTGCTGGCATCAGGGCTGAGGGATCTTTAGAAGAGTATTAAGACAAGGTGGTGTGATGTTTTCAGGAAGCAATGTACAGCACCCTGCCAACCCTTTCACCAACCATGATTTTCCTGAAATGCATGGAGATGCATAAAGAACCAGTGATGACATTACTTATTGTCCTATTCGGGGTCCTAGAGCCCACAAATTTGGATGAGATAATGCCTCCATTCCTAGATCCATATCTTACCTGGTAACCAGATTAAATTAATAATCTCAGCTGTCCGCAGGCCTGACTGATGCACAGTGCTCTCTCTCAGTCACCTTGGTATGAGAGCCTGCTGCTAGGTGAAAAGGCTGACTGCTGACAGAAAACAAAAAAAAAATGTGCTGTTTGTTTTGGATAACCCATTTTATTTATTTTTTAAGTTCTCTGTCAGCAGTCAGCCTTTTCACCAGGTAGCAGGCTCTCACACCACGGTCAGTGAGAGAGAAAAGGGAGTTGAGTTAGTAACTCAGGTGAGCAGATTGATGAGCAGATTTTTTTTTTGTATTGTTTTATGTTAGATTGTAAGCTCCAAGGAGCAGGGCCCTCCTAACCCTCTTGTATTGAACTGTATTGTTGCTGTATTGTCTCCCGTTATATTGTAAAGCGCTGAGCAAACTGTTGGCGCCATATAAATCCTGTATAATAATAATGTTATGGACTTGCCCTCCTACATTGAAACTGTGTTTGCTGCCATGCTGAAATAAAAAGTTCAGGACAAGCCTACTTAAACTGTTCTTCGGTGTCCTATCTTGTGCATGGTTTACCACTGCCAGTACCAGCTTGGTCATGTCCAGCTTATATATAATGCATAAAATTAGAACAAGTATGACGTGGAGGTAGCCCCCTTCATTACTCTTTTCCTGGCACCTTCATTACAAGTTTTACTGGCACCTACTTTCAGCTGAAGAAGTTTATTTTTTTCAGACATACATTGGAAAGACTTGAAATATAAAAATAAACATATCACAAAGTTTTCAGCAAAGTGATTATACTGAACACTGAAATCTCAGTACAGCCAAGTTCTTCTCCAAATGTGATTTTAAGGAATCTGCTAAACCTTTCTGGCATCCAGAAAAAAATTACTATCCAAGATGTAAACTAATGCAAATTCTCTCTAGACATCTAATTTACCTATCTCCACCCACAGCTAAACGGCTGCAGAGAAAACGTGTACAATATCTTTTTTGGGCAAAACTCCCTTCTCTGACCTTCAAGAGTGTATGTGATCACTGGGTATGCTTTACATTTGTAGCTTCACAAGAAAATAGTAGCCGCACAGGAAAAGCACATCTGATTGTAGACCAGACTAGCATGCCAAAAAAATTGACAGAGAAAGAAGATTAACAAAAGAAAAAAGAAACAAAAAAGAAAACCGCCCTTAAATCTTTGAAAATATTCATTTTATTTCACTCAACTATGGAAACTTGTACATGTAAAAATAAAATTATCACCTCGTTGTAATCTATAAACAAAGAAACATGCTGTGCATATAAGGTAATCCTTCACAAGATAAGATTGAAATTTAGATCCGTGAAGTTCAAGATTTTCCAGTCTCTAAGCTATTCTTATAAACTACAATGGCCATTTGATATACAACTTTTTTGGAAAGGCACATACCCTTGTGAAGGAATCGTTACTGTGTTCTGTTTTGTTCAACTGTTAAGAGAAATTAGACATTTTTTTTTTTGCTCCTGTGTGTGGCAATTGCTCCTTCCACAGGAAGAAGATATTGCCTTTGACTTTACAGGGTTGAACTTAAGGTGAGAGGCCGGCTTTTGTGAGACAATTTAAGCTTGTAATGTTTAGTTACAGTCAGGGGTGGACTGACAACTCATGGGGCCCCCGGGCAATAGGGGATCATGGGGCCCCTGTGCCCTTGCCCAAACTCAAGAAAGCCTATGAAAAAGGTACCAGGGGCAACTCATGGGGCCCCCTACTGACCCCGGGCCCTCGGGCAGTGCCGAGTTTCCAAATGGTCAGTCCGCCCCTGGTTACAGTATGTCTAAGCTGTACTGGTAAGCAGCAGAGAAAGAGATATAGGCTTTACAAAATATCAGGTACTGCTTGGAAAATAGACTGCTTTCCTACAGCAAGGTGCTCTAAATCGGATTAAAGTAGAACTATGATCTCCAAGTTAAAAAAAACTTGCTATTGCATAGTGAATTCCATCGAATCCAGCTTCCTTTAATGGACTGGCAACAATGCTGCACTGCTTCTGCATTCAGAGCATACTTGCCACTCTCATGTAGGCTGTGGGTGCTTGCACTACAATGGGAGAAGATGTTGCAAGGGGGATGGCTATCATCATCGTCACTGCTGATTCACAAACTTGCAACTTGTAAATAAGCACCATACCATGTCCTGCCCATTGCTTTCTGTATTGACAGTACCGGTCCTGAAACCCTCCGACTAAGGCCTTGTTCACACCAGTGTGCAGAGACATCAGGCAAAATTAAAATATTTTTCTCTATGGTGTCCTTTTATCATGCAGCGGTAAATGACCACTGCTCAGTTCTCCGGCATTCTCAGAGGAGAGAGTTCCCCTCCGAATGCCTTTTTATGAAGCGGTGTAGATCACTTCTCTGAATGAAGAGCTTTGAACACTAGAAGACGGCTGCTTTTACTGCAATCTCATGAGATTACAATAAGAGACCAGTCAAACACCGTTTACTAAGCAGCGGTAAATTATCGCTGCTTCATTTGCGGTTCCGCCCAATTCTCCAGCTCTGGGCTGGAGAATTTGGAGGGAGAACACAGATCGCCAGTGAAGGGCTGACATTGCTGCTTCATACACTGGCAGTCTGTGTGCTGAGATGATCAGCGGAGAACATGTTCTCCACTGATCATCTCTGTCTCCTAAACCACTAATGATCGGAGATCAGCAACGATCCTTAGGATCGCCGCTAATCTCTGTTTCATAAAAGGACACCTATGTGCCCTGTTCACACCACAACACCTGTATCACATGCAGATTTTTTTCTGCAACGTGTATAAAACTCATTGAAACTGATGTAAATTGATGTCTCTGCAAGTGAATTCTGTGCATCAGTTTCCATGCAAGTATGGTGTGAATGAGCCCTAAGAGATGCAGTGTCTAGGAGGGGGAGCATGTGAAACACAGAGTTGGGCTCGGCCAGGGAAGGTAAAGGGTTTTTTTTTTTGTTTATTTTTAAGGATCGTGCATCATATAGTAACTGTATTTAAGCATGTTTAGATTAATACAGGAGCTTTTAGTTTTACTTTAATAAATATTTTTTAAAAATTATAAAGAGGAGCACTTTGCAGTTTACTAACCTCAAGAGTACACAGTGTCATTCAAAAGTACACGGACACATCCTGGTCAATCTATATGGCCGAGGCTGGAAGGTCCCAGTTGCATGTATATAAATCATTCCAACATCTGGAAGCGTTAGCATCATGCTGGTCCTGCGTTAAGATCACAGCCCTGTAACCAGCATTATGCTAACTCTCCCAGATGTTAGTCTCATTTGCTAACAATTGTTTGGTACTTTACAACCCCCTTCCGAGCAAATGAACGCACAAGACTCTGTATAACTTAGAGGTTGGTTAACGTCTGACAAATTCTCCTTATGTTTGTCCACATGCATTCCTCATTTCAGTCAGCCTGATGTTTGGTCTGCTGTCATCTCTGTCATCTCAAATGGCCAGCACACTAATTGAGACAAAGACTAAGGTCTCTCTAAATAAAGTTTTCTTTTAAACTAGTCTAAGATTTTTTTTGGGAAGCCACATACACAATTATATATTATTTACTATATGTATATCATTTTCGTTTTAGATGCAATTGTTCTTTGTAAAATTATAAAAGAGGTAATGTTACAAAGTACACAACGTCTGATCCAATGATCAAGCAGAAAAATGGTGGGAGAAATATAGGAGATCACAATGGCCAAGCTGCTGTGGTTTGGTAGTCAGCAGGCAGATTACAATTAAGTGATGTTAACCATGTATTTCAGTAGTTAGTATGGCAAAGGTCAGAGGCCAAATAGGCAGAGTAGGCACCAGTCTATGGGCCCTACCCTTCATTATTCCACTTAAAGAGATCCTGTCATCAAACATCAGGCATTCTAAATGCTTACTCATAGTGTTTTCATTTCCACAAATTGATTTTATTCACTGGCAATGTGCATTTGAACTTGCTAGAAAATGTATCTACATCAGAAAGATTCAATTCCTTAGCACAGCCCCCTCCTCTCCTCAACTTTGCCTCCCTTCACCTTCCTACATAGCTTTTTAGGTAGCTGCCAGGGGAGGAGCAAAAAGGATTTATATAGAGGGTCACTGCTGGGGCTGCTGACACCACATTCAACATGGGGGCACCCATCAGCATATTCAGGGCTTTTGGATGTCTACTGAAAGGGAGGATTGTACAGATAAATAACATGGACATAATACTTTAAATGCACATGTAGCACTACCCCCAAGTGTCTTGTGATTTCTCTGCACACCTAAAGATGACACACCACGCTCACCCAGGCCTTACCGACACACCTTGCTATATTTCAAAGGCTTTATTAGGCCAAGTGTAGCTTAAATGAAGAGGATTGACCTAGACCCAGCCATGATGACTGCCCCTGGCACTGAAGACACTCTGTAGACAAGCATTGCAAAGTGGTATACTTAACCACTTCCCATCAGGCCCATGTATATAATTGGCCGGACGGGAGCAGTGCAGGGGCGGGTGGCCGTTTATAAATGTCCTCCCCGCTTCCCTGCTTGTCTGGACACAGCGAAACACCGATCGTTGTACGGGACTTCAGTGTGAGGTCCCGATCATGTGATCACTGATTAGCCAATCAGTGATCACATGAATAGTAGTAAGCAAGATGTCACTTCTGACATGACTGCTTACTACGTGTGAAATCTGTGAATGATCACAGAGATCACATGGTACAAGGCTATTCACAGCAGCCTTGTACCATATGACAAACTGTGACCAATCACAGCTCTCACAGTATTTCTCAATGGCTGCAAGAATACAGCGAGAGAGAAGGAGAAATGATTGCTTTTACATCCTTTATGGGTGTAAAAGCAATCAGTGTAAAAATATTTAAAAAGAAAATCTTCATCACCTACCCCCACAAGTAGTGACACTGCTAGGGTGACAGTATGTTAAAAAAAAATATAAAAAAATAAAAATGTAAAAAAATTTTTTTGAAAAATTATAAATTTTTGGTTATATACTAATTTGGGTTATTTTTTTTTTTACTAAAAAAGATAACTGAATACATTTTGGCCATGATTTATGAAGAAAGATTATTTATTTGCAAAAACACTTTTTTTTCAAAGTTTTTGGACTTTTTCAATTTTATAGCAAAAAAAATCAAAATCCCAGTGGTGAATAAATACCACCAAAATAAAGTTTTCTCTGTTTCAAAAAAATGCTAAAAAATTAATATGGGTAGAGTGTTGCATGACCGCGCAATTGTCATTCAAAGTGTGATAGCACTGAAAGCTAAAAATTGGCTTGGACAGGAAGGGGGTAAAAGTGTCTGGACCTGAAGTGGTTAAAGATGGCTTTTGCACTTCTGCATTAATGATTATTCAGTTTAACCCCATCCATACTGCAGAAGGTAACAGCAGCAACAAAGGAAGACGTTCTGTAGCAATTATCAGCTACAGTCCAGGTTAAATACATATCTCCTAAGAAGATTTTTTTTTTTTTATTTAAATATTGATATATTTGTAGCTTGTGTTGGAAAAGGCAATTCTCACTAACTCTGCACATAATATTTGCTCAGTGAGGACGGATAATGGTAAATGTATACCACATTCTAATTCAAATGCAAGCCTACAGACTCAAGGCTGTGGTATTTCTTCTGGAAAAATCTGTAAGATGCTAAGTCACTTAGGTGCTGAAAACCTGCTTGTGCTCAGTTATGTGCTTTTCTGTGAACACCAGTTGTTGAACATCATGAATCTGCAGGCCACATATTATCAATGTTAAGCAAAGCGAGCTTATTACTTTGTTTGAGAGAAACAAAGTAGTTGCACTTGCAGAATCACTGAATGTTCTAACCCAGCAACACATGTAAGGAACATACGTATCAAGGCTGCAAAATATTTAATAAAACTGCTTGTACAAAAAATGGGAAGCTGATTTTAGTATTACCTATCTTCTTTGCAGGGGTATTTTTATTTTACAAGCAACCAAACTTAGCTCTAAGTACACTAATTCAATCCTATGTGGCAATTAAGAATTAGACTGAACGAGGGTGCTTGTCCCTCTGCACCATAAAGGCCACCTAGATTAAAATATAACTCTAATCTAGTCAAAAATCAAAGTTACATGGACATAGTAATTACTATTTTCCATGTGACTTCACTTTTCCTTTGCTCACCATTTTATTCTATTTTATTCACCTCTGACAAAGTTCTAATCTGTAGTTGTGAAACATGTTAAGTTGCTTTTGAGTTGGGAGCCCTTTCATTCTTTTTGGATCACATGTAAATATTTTTTCCTAGCCAAATATATTCTTTTTTGGGGGTGAGGAGTACCCATTTATATTGGGACAGAGATGTGATCATCCCTAGAGAGGTATTTTTGTGGATATGTGGAATATGGGGCCTGCCCATTAGTGGTGTTTTGTATCCACATGGATGGCATGGATGGGTGTTCCCACATTACATATCATAGAAAGATGGATCTCACTTTCTGATATTATTAGAGAGACAGTGTGTTATTGGAGTGACAGATTAGTACACCATCCTGTGACGTAAAGGTACTATATATTTAGTGTAAAAGGAATAGATATGGGTCGCTCTCTAGGTATGTAAAATGGACACTATGCTTATTACCTAACCCTTTAGGAATTTATATTTTCGTTGAAAAGACATTTTCAAATAATTTAATAAAAGTTCAATTTTAATCTAGGTGGCTTATATGGTGCGGAGGGAGACACACCCTCAGTGAGTCTGTTGTATTTTTATTTTAGCAACAAAGTCACTTTAACCTGCTGCCCAATGAGTGGTCCACAAGTACTTTATGGACAAATTATCACTGTAGTTGAACATTACTACTCCACCGAGCTTAAACTCTGGCAAACTATATGAATAATGTACCCTCTATTTCTCTCATCCTCTTCCAAATTCCTTTTTTTGCTGCTGCGATCTGATTTTCTATTAGAGGGTGTCTATGTTCTTTCTCCAAGGTCCCACTGTATGTAGGAACATAGCCACCCTCTTGCTTGCTGCCACCTTGTTTGCTCCACAGATGGACTAGGGAATGAGATGTGCAGTGTGAACAGAGCAGTGCACATGACCATAACTAATGTGCACTGATCCTTCTAAACGCATGGGAGTTTAGAGGAAAAGGAGAGGTTCAGGAGCTCATGGGGGACTGTGCATGGAGGCAGAAAAACATAGTAAGAAATTATTTACTGAAGAATAGAATACAGAGCCATTATGTAGTGGATGTGTATGGATTGTTTTGGAGAATAAGGATACCATTTAGTGTCAAAAAAGTAATCCAAAAAGCTGTTGTAGAAAACTTATACTATACAGTGGGTCAGATAATAAATTGTATATGCAACAGACAAGAGTGCATAATAGCATATCAATGGCATACTAAGGAAGGGGGGGAAGGAGGTGGTCTGTTCTGGGTGTGCACTCACTAGGGGTGCCTCAGCCTGTGAGTTGGTACCGGACTGGCACCCCTGAAATACCAGCCTGCTACTAAGAGCAAGTATGGTGCTTTTGTGTCCAAAGACTGCCTTGCACAACATGAACAGTATATACACTGTACAGGGACAGCCTGCTGTCAGCTGACATCACTCAGCTGGTACAGACTCTGGAAAGATCCTGACTTTACTGTTGGGATCCACCCAAATGCCTGGACCAGTAGGTGGCTCAACCTCTAAGTGAGACACTGAGAGCTGGAAACAGCCACTCCCAACCCCTCCACAGCCCGGCACTCCAGTGAGCGCTGGAGGGGCAGAGCAGACAGCTGGTACCTGTCAGGCAGTCACTCTTTGCAGACTAAATACCACAAACTGAGCTGTCATCCATCTTTGATCACTCGTCTTTGATCAATCGGGATAGAGCTGGCGGAGGGCAGATGCAACTGGATCACTATCTAGGGGAGTATGATATTTTGCATTTTTCTAGTCCTGAACGTCTCTTTTAAAGGGTGGTTAATTTAACTATGCCTTTATAAGCCCCTCCCTCTGTTGGTGCAATTTGGTCACACCCACAGTGGAATCTATACGTAAAACTGATATGCAAACACATACAACAGAAAATCTATACAATGCATTCGCAGGTTGAATTGTGAGCATTTCATCAACCTTATGTCTCTACAAACAAGAACTTAAAATGTATAAATGATTACAGGTATAGGGAAGTATTGTAACCCAATTAGCATTTTTTTAAATGTCCTTCGTGAACTAGGGAACATGTATTCGATACGTAACATTCACTACAGCCTATTCTGGGTTGTTTAGCCTATTTTAAAGTGGCAGCAGGAATCAAACTACTTTTCGTTTATTTAATACATTGTGGGAGCCAGAAAGTCTACTGATGCATGACCTCACTCATAATAAAAATGAGCTGCTTTATATTATTATGTTACGAAGTGTAATAACAAAACATTACAGGCAAGTTTTGAAAATATTGTAGCCAGGGTTGATTCATGATCCTTAACTACTTGATGTCCTTGACACACCAGTAAAACTGCCATATTACTACAAAGTGCTCTTAGACAGACTCCTTTAATAACAAGTAATCAGACTTTAGCACAAAATATGTAAAAATCATATCTACTTTGTATGCCAACAGGAACTTTAGGGTTAACAGGTGGGAAAGTGATACAGACTAGGAATAGCAGAATTCAATAGGTGGCAACTGTTCTTTGAGCCTATAGGCAGGTGCAGTCTACTATCTTCACTGAAGGTGATGTTCTTCTGCAGTGGCACTGCAGTTGGAGAGGAAGTCGAGGAGCATGGTTCCTCTATGGTTTCCTGGGTCACTGGGGAACCAATCCTGTTGGATGCTGCTGCCTCATGTGACTCTAGCAGTCATCTTGGGTCAGGCAGAGCCTATTTAAGACCCCGACTCCCAGGCTTGGTGCACATTTTGTGTGTGGGTACAGTAGGGACAGGCACCCCCACCTAGTAGGGACACAACTAGCCACAAGGAAAGGTTCCGGATGACAAGGGAAAGCATAGCTCACAACTACTCTGTGGAAATTGTTCCACTCCTGGTTGCACTCTGTCCCTCCTATCAGGTGCTGTCAGTGTGGCTGAACTCTGCTCTCTACACTCTCTACACTACATGCTGGATTTGTGAGTGTTCCCGGATAGATTGTCTTTTCACCGGATTTATTGTGAAATGTCTTTGCATTTTTTCAATACAAGTTCTTTATCTCACCTGAACTGTGTGTGCTATTGCCGCCTCGCCATGTTGCACCCCACGTACAAGCTACCCACAGAACAAAGATTTAGAACTGAAAGTAGAACTAAAGGTTTAATTTTTTATTTAGTAAAGAGGATTAGAACCTCTGTCAGTTATTTTTTTTATTTTTTTTTTTGTAGCCATAGCAATTTATTCAAAGTGAGGGAATCCCTGGCTGACACCAGAACTGGTGTCCTCATTGGAAGATTTCCCATATATTCATATACTGGTGATAACCCAAAATTTTAGATTTTCTTTCAATTTTACTCTTGGCAAAAATAGTAAGGAGTGCAAATAGGTAGGGTGAATTGCCCCAATGAGGGCATAGACAGCAATCAAATTCTGACAGGTGTCCTAATCCCTCTTCACTCTACCAAATTCTAAAAAGAACAAAGTTTTAGTGTTAGATATATTTCAAGGATTGCAACTGTATATGGCCATTCAAGGTCTCCTGTGCAGTCACTGTTGAGCATTTTACCAGCATAACTTATTTTGTTAATCACTCAGACTTGCAGACCAGTGCATATAGCATGACAGTATAGTACAGAACGATAGGCATAGCTAACAATATATTTGCCTTTACTTCAGGAAGGGAAATGGTTTTCAGGAACTTCAAATCTACTATGTTTGCAGTTTAAAGTTATATTAAAGTAAATATAAACCAAATCAATATAATTTCAAGAGTTGTTCAGAATCTTTTTAAAATATGTAGCTTTTATTAAAAGAATAACTGATGAGCTTGCTGTGAAGATGCCTTTTCAGACACTTCCTGGTAATGGGTGACAACATTGCCCAATTGTGCTCATGTTTTATCAGTCTGTCCAGTCAACTGTAGTACGCACTGATGCACAGAACCAAACTAAAGTTCAAAATACCATATTGAAAATATAGTGTGTAAAGTGTACCAGTGGCCTACTTTGGTCTGTTTTGACACTCAGGCACTCACTTTAAAAACTCTAAAGCTGGCCATACAACTATAGATTTCTCCATCTATGCTAAACAGTGTGGAAAGATGAATGTTCCACTGCAGCTTTCTGATAGTCAGTGGAACCTGCTGTCGGAGTACCTGAACAGTGCCTGTACCTGATTTGATGCAGTGCTTTTCAGCAGAAAATTTTTCAGTCAAAGGATGTTGGGCAAAGTGGTGCCACCCAATGGTCAAATTGTAGCCAATTCATTAGGAACTGGCAAAAATTTCTCAGTGTTTGGCTAGCTTAAAGTATATAGCTGAAAAGAGTTCTTGCAAAACACTCTCTAAAAGCCTTCAAAAGGGAACATTAGTGAATTACTGAGTATACAGTATTTAAACCATGAACCAGATTGTGGGGTAATCAGTATAGAGTTTTGTAAACAATTCATTAGTAACAGAAATGAAAGCAGAACTTCACCCAAAAGGGGACGTCCCACTCATGCTCCCATCCCTCCCTCCCCCTCCTCTGCGACATTTCTAATATATTTTTGTTTTGGTGGGGGAGGGGGGGCAGGTACCTGGTTGTGACAGGTACCCGCTCCCATGTCCGGTGGGATCGGCGTGGCAGATCCACAAGAGGTTTTCCTCCCCCCTCTCCGAAACCTTCTAGGACATGTCACAGGTCCCAGAAGGCTGCCTGACCACTTACACAGCACAGCACTGCTGACGCATGCACATTGGGAAGCCAACTGTGAAGCCACAAGGATTCACAGCCTGCCCACAGTTAACATGCTGGGGACCCAAAGACTGAAGAACCGGCCCAGGTGAGGTTGGCGCAGAATCCTTGGACAGGTGAATGTCTGTTTATCAAAAGTCGGCAGCTACAATTTTTGTTGCTGCTGATGTTTAATTTGTGTGGAACTGAATGAAGCTTCTCTTTAGTCTATACTATATGCTTAAGCCAAAACCTGGATTGAGTAGGGAAATGTTAGAACCACTAAGATTTCTATTGCTGTCTCTGGTAGATGGATTTACTTCCTGTGTCTTGATAATCCAAAATTTTAGAGAGGTCATTAAAAGGTATGGAGAAATCTTCCACTGAGCACCACTGTTCTGATGACTGTCTAAGAGGGGACTTTCTTCCCACTTTCAGTTCCATGATCAGGACAGGAAGTCACTGCAAATCTCCCCAAACAGGACAGCAAAGCAAACTGTTGCTGGCTTAATCCTTCTTTACTCCATCTTATAAAAAGGCCCTTCACAGCAGAACCACCAGTTTTTTTTTAAAGTTGCAGATTTAAAAATATTGAAAATTCTTCTTGTTACATTAACACATTAAAGCTTATATGAGAATTCAAACTTGGGTTTACACATCTTTCTCAAACAACTCTATACATGCATAGCTAAGCCATACCATTGTTTTTAGCAAATGGCTTATACTGATGATTGGTATCTGTTAAGTAGAAATAAACAAAAAAGACCTTGTACGCATTGCGGCCAACTGTGAAAACCAGCCTTCCTTTTTGTGTTCTGGCACATGGTGGTTAGTCAATCCACCAGGGGTTGGTACTGTTTCGTTGGATAAGGCTGCAGGCCCATGAATGAGGTGTGTGTACGCTCTGTGCAGCCATGGGGTTAATGACAGGGAAGGAGCAGCCTTATCTCAGGTTCTCCTGCACAGATTACAGGCTGCTACTGCTGATAACTGCTTTAGGGGAATAAAAAGAACATTGTACTGGCTGCGGGTCACCTGGAAACTTGCCTTCAAATGTCCCATTCACCTTCCAGTTCTGCTGCCAAACCTCAGTCCTACTTGTACAATATTATATGGAGGTGTGATAAACTAAAATGACTCGGTTACCAACTGTGTTCATGTCTTTTCTGCTAGCTTAGTGCAGCAAAGCTGATTAACCACAATTCCCCACATCCCTTCTTTGTGACACTATGATGAGTCAGTGAGGTAACTTTGACTGTCAGCTCTTTAGTGTAATATCATCAGTAACTCATTTTAGAAGCAAAATCACAGTGTATGAATAACCCTACATCAATTCCTCTTCACAACACTGAATAGGCTCCTGTTAATCTGTAGACTGATATCCAAAATTGTTTTTGAGATTACTTGAGCCTCTATTGCAGGCCATAGATGGGTTGTTTATCGGCCGAATTTTCGTCCGCACGAAAAATGGGCCCGTAATCACGCCGTTAGTGGGGCCAGCCCGTCAGCCGTTTTTTGCGGATCTCCTCATTTATTTTTATTGGTCATGCTGGAAAATCCACAAAAAAAGGGCCGTTTTTCGTGAACATGGGTGACAGCATCGGCAATGGGGCCGACCGATTTTTCTTTTATCAGCCGAGTCCGTCTATGGCCTGCCTATGTTTGGAGTAATGCAAAGGGACCCCCCCCCCACACACACACCTCCTTTGTTCCCCTTTTAAAACAGCAGAAAGCATGTTCCACCATCAACCTCATTTCTTCTTCAACTAAAGTCAGTACATGGTGAAACTATGCCACTCAGGCTGCTTTATCCAGAAATACAGAACAAAGAGCAATAATGCTTTGAAGTAAACTGCTATAACTCATAGCAGCCAATGAGAATCACCCTTTAGATATGATTTCAGTAAAATTAGTTTGAGTTACCTTATGACCCCACTTCATCATCACTCTTTTCCTTATTAAATTAAGAAAGTATATCTGTGGCACAAATTAATAGATATACGTATTTATTTATTTTATCATTTTGCACTTCTTTAGTAAATGGACATAACAGAGCGACATTACAGTATATCTGAATGGAGAAACCAAGATATCAAATGTAGGTGGCTCTCCTGTAAAAATTTAGTTATGCAGATCCTGACTTTATGAGAAGGTGGGTTTACAGTAGTGAGAAGTACTTGGGGGACTGTCCCTAATCCTTCTGTCCCTCATTCCACCCCAGTTTTCCATTTTGGCTTGATCAGTACTGCAAACCTGCCATCCAACCTCTAAGCTAGTACGCTTGGTTACAGTATATGAAAAATCATTATAAAGGAAAAGTAATGCTGAAATATCAGTGTGCTTTAACAATCATTTAATTCACAATCTTGTCACTGGAGCTTTAGCAGAGTGTTTTCTTTGCCTACAGGCTAATAGGTGTGCTAAAAGGTGCCCCTTTTTCTGATTGCAAAAAGTTTGGAGGCATGTGCAAATGTAAATCATCTAGAAGGGGTGAAGCAAGGAAATTTCACTGGGCAATACTTCACTTTTTTGGTTCTATTTTCCCACTTGTCCAAGGAGACTTAGATAAAATGACAACAGACATACTGTTACTAATGTTTTATGCATTCAGCAAATGGGAATTCACAAAATGGCTATTATACAGGATTTGATTTCAGCCAAAGCTATCCTGTCCTGATGAGGATTGAAAAACTTCAGGTGTAAACAGTTGGCAAAAATTCAATAAAGCTGCTGTGCCACTTTTCTGGCCTTAAATGATACGTTCACTTAAAAAAAAAATGCACTTTTTTTGCGCGTAAGAAAACGTCCATTATTATCTTTTCTTTTGTAGGAAAAGCAGTGCAACGGCTCCTACAGACTGTCAGTGTAAGCTGTCTGATCAAACATTGTACGGGCAGGCAGTTTTCACACTGACAGGAAGAATTGATGATCTACCAGAGCACGTAACAAAGCCATGGTAGTTCATTGAGAACTACAAGCTGACAGCTGCAAAGGCTGTCGGTACTAGTAGTTTCCCATTAACAGAACTCTGCGAATGAATGATACAGCCAGGTAGGCAGATGCTCGCACAACTGTGTTTTTTTTTTCAATTCTGACAGCAAACGAAGGGAGAATATCCCACACTTTCTGTCACTACAGGGTATCGGGGGAGGTGTTGCGTGCGGGAGCTACAGTAACCTATTACATCCTGAATTTGGGTGTAACATGGTGAATTTATCCTTTAACTCCTTTTGTTAATGTGCTGTGCCATTTGCCACATGGGGGAGTTGTACTGAACACAGTGCCACCCACAGTATCTCAAAAAGTCACAGGTTGGAAACAAATATGGTCAGATACATAATATATAAGTATTGTTCAATGAGATAAAAAGAAAACTGGTGCAGGAAACACATGTGTATGTTGACCATTCATGGAAAGTGACACATTTGATGAAACACAGTTTAACTTAAGGCTATGGTCTGCAAAAGACTTCTAATGAGGCCTGTTGTGAACCTGTCATAAACAGCCTAGTGAAGCAATACACATCTACAAGTATATTTTTTAAATGAAACAGAACTCTCATACATCTCAAGCTTTCAGCTTTTGGTTAATATTTCATAACTGCTGTAATAGAGTTATTTTCATGAAAAATGATTACACCAATATATGGTAAGTGCCAATCAGACTCCAAAATGCATATATTGCAAGGTGCAATGTAGAACCATAGTAAGATATATTAGACTGGCTAGGAAAAAAAGGCTTTTCCTATTTCTTTTCTTTTCTTTTCTAACAAATCAAAACTTAATTATGTGCAATAATATGTTGGTTGTTGGATTGTGAAACCTTGTCATATGGAAGACCAGACAAACTATACTCTGTAATTTTATCTTTTAATCCAATTCATATTACTGTTACCTGCTGTCTGTTTTGAAATATATTTTATGTAGAGGTTTCCTGCACCAGTTTTCTTTTTATCTCATTGAACAATACTTAAATATTGTTTAACTAAATCTCTGAATGCTTTAACTAAAAATGAGAGAATCTTCCAATGCTCTAAATAAAAATTAAAGAACGTTGCCTCAGTGAAGGGTTAATGTAGTTTAAAACACTGTTACATTCTTGTTTGAATGTAGCAGCAAAGTGTTAGATATTTCTTTAAAGTCAGAATCCCAACAGCAGATGACAAACAGTGCAAGTTTCCTTTAAAACATGTGGCGGTGGTTACTGTGTGTTTGGGTACAGTGTAATCTGTTCAGTTAACCTGCTCCAGTGACACTTGCTCTCAATCTGCTGATGCATAGATTGTTGTCAAAGAGAAGGAAAATCTCTGCACAGGGCAGGATGTGAAATAGGGGTCTCCAAAGTTTTTAAGCAAAGGCTCAGTTCACCATCCTTCAAAACTTAGGGAGCCCAGATTCTGGCCAGCGGTGATAGAAACTGCCCTGGCATCAGTGGCAATAAACCATGCCCAAGAGTGGTTAGTGAAAGAATAAAAAATAGGGTTGGCAGTCAGTGGGATTGAAAAATAGCCCAGCACCTGTGGTCAGTGGAAGGAGGACTAATTCCTCACCATTGGTGTAAGTGGAATGAATAGTGCCCCATCACTGGTTTCAGCAAAAGGAATAATGCCCCATTGTTGGTGTCAGTGGGAGAGAGGATAAAGCCATATCATTGGTGTAAGTGGGAGGAATACTGTACTATCATTGGGGTCAGTGGAATAAATAATGCCTTATTGTTAGTGTCAGTGGGATGAACTGTGCAATGTCAGTTGGTGTCAATGGAAGGAATAATACCCCAACTTTTTCGTGTCAGTGGGAGAAAATATGTTCCATTGTTTGTGTTAATGGAAGGAATAGTGCCTTTTTGTTGGTGTCAGCGGAAAGAATAGTGTTTTTTTGTGTCAGTAGGTGAAATAGTGTCTTACCGCGTCAGTGGGAAGAAGAGTGCCACAAAACCCAGACAAAAGCAAGGAAAAGTCTACATCTGCACCTTGTGCCGCAGTTTGGGGACAATTGGTCTAGAGGATAAAGCACACAGTGCTGTGGGTCTGGTGCCCTGTGCATGTGCCGGTCTATGGCTTACACTTTCAGATAACTGCACCAGCCTTACATAGGTCAGCAGAGTAGGTAGGATGCAGTGGTGCTCAGTCAGATCAGAATCTAGAAATCAACTATAAACAACTAAATTATAAGAAAAAACCCTGTGTTACTTAAGAGAGAAGTATGGCCAAACCTTTTGGACATATTTCTCTTGTGAGACCAAAAATCAGCCAAAAGCAGAATAAAGCTCACTGTCGACTGACATCACAGAGCCATTCCAGGCTCTGGAATTATCCTAACAGCCTGCTGTTGGCTTAAAATGGGTCACCAGAACGAAGTGCACTCTTGTGACCCACAGGAGAAGGGCCAAACAGCCTTAGCCCTACTTCTCCTTTAAAGGTGGTTGGGGACAGCTGCAGCATCAGACCAATGCTTCAGCATGGAGGTGAGTATGTGTGTTTGTTTTTTTGTTCCTATACTTCTCCTTTAACTGCAGCTGAGAAAAATATCAGACCTCCTCTCCTTCCAAACAAGGCAGTGGTATGTGGCAAAGCTGTGCAGATCTCAGAACTGGATTGGCAGAATTACAAGTCCATTGACAAGTATTGAAACCACGTTATATATATTCCATACGTGTTTTTAGCCATTTGCCTAGAGTAACCACCTAACAATTACCTAGTGCAGTAATACGTTCAAGTCAGGGGCGGACTGACAACTCATGGGGCCCCCTACTGAAAAAAAAGCCTATGAAAAAGATACCAGGGGCATCTCATGGGGCCCCCTACTGACCCCGGGCCCTCGGGCAGTGCCAGAGTTTCCAAATGGTCAGTCCGCCCCTGGTATAAAGTCATTAAACTTAGTCCAAAGTCTTTAAAGATATTTATTTATATATAATATCACTCCAATATGTTGAGAGACCTCAATTATTAGTCATCAAACTACTACTTTTACTTTTGTGATTTTCTTTTCTACCCAAGAGCCTCAAGTATAAAAATTGGACATGTAGCAACCAATCAGATTGCAAAGTCATTTATCTAGTGCAGATTGCAACACAAGTCTAAAACAGATTAGTTAGTAGAAGCCCAGTGTCCACATTTAGTTGAATCCAGTCTTCACACAAGGCCCAGTATCTCAGACAATATATACCGCAACCTCTTTGCAGGAAAATGGCCATTATATTCAAGTCTTTTTTGAAGTGAATAGAAAAACAAATACAAATCAAAAGTAAGACCTGCACATGGTGAAATATATCTCCCAGCACACAGTGAAGTGATATCTTTCTAAAAGAAACAGAAAAGACGTTTACAAGTTCCCATGAAGCTAAAATTCAAATACTTCTCACAATCGCTTAAATATTTATTTAAGGACAAGAGCTAAGCCATATTGCACAAGTACGCCTCCACTGCTACAAACTGAGAACTTCTTGAAGAGATACAGAAGCTATTCAAAGTTACTTGAGAGGTCATGATACAAGATGTGATCAGGATGAAAGGAATATGCAAACCTTATTTAAGAGGGTCTGGGGCTTTAAAAAATCCACTTCAAAAAGATGTTGTCTTTGTGCGAAATGCCAGAGTACCAGCAAAACAGCAGAGAGGTTTAAAGAGGAAGAAGGACAGATAGATATAGTTGGAGCAAAATTCAAAACAGACTTATGATAAGGTTATGATGGGCTAGAAACCTAACTGAAACCACCCATTGTACAGAAAAGAACGGCAGCCTACATCTGGCCCAAATACATAACATTCTCTGCACACAAAGAGATTCATTTCAAAGATACCCGGATTCCTTTGACATTGAGGCCCAAGAATACTTAGAATCCTCTCATTTAGATTGGTCCCCTCTGTGGTGATGTCTTCCATCAGTAGGCTTACATTAAACGCAATCATCTATATGTAAAGGGCCAGCATATTTACCCCATCAAAGTAGAATCACTGACATATGAAGTAGAGTTAAACACACAACTTTTCATTTTACAAATTGCACTCCTAAAGCTTCCATAAAATCACATATGGATAGCCATCTCTCCCAAATATGCCACAATGCTAGAGCAGTTTTCACTAAAAGACCATTCAGCAGCTCTTAGGCACGGTATGTAGAATTGTCCAGCATAGAGTCAGAAATGAAAGGTAATGACAACTCAAATTATATTTAATTTATATAAATTAGTTATGTTCACAATTTGCTGATCATAGGGTCCATCTAAAATACTTCAAGGAAGGTTATTGGTGTGCCCTGCATTATCCAAAGTGTCTGAGTATTGGCACTTGCATTAATATTGCATTGAACAGCGATCAGTATGGATAGCACCTAGACACTGTGCCTGGAGCCAGAAGATTCAGATATTCAGACAGGAACATTTTTCTTTTTCTACACTTACAAATGTATTTCTGCAGGTAACATGAAAGAAGCAAAAGGTCCTCTTTAAGTACAGACATATGTAAGGCTTTTCTGTACCTACAGGAATCTACCCTGTGATAATTTACAAAGAGCTGAGGAGCAAGAAACCAGTGGACATGTAGACTGCCAAGTCTGTAGGGGTATATGTTGTTACAATAAAGGTGGAAAAGAGTGGCACTGCTCACAAGGTTGCAGTAATGTGCTCCCAGGTGACACAAACCTGTGAGCCCTCCCCCCTTTCTGCAGGTCTTGGGGTAGTCAGCTGAGGTTGAGCAGTAGATGTTGTGTCAGATGGTAGCATGAGGCTTCTTAGAAAAAGCGGAGTTGTATGGGCACTTGTAGGGGCGGACTGACAACTCATGGGGCCCCCGGACAATAGGGGATAATGGGGCCCCTGTGTCCTCGCCCACACTCAAACCACTCCCAAAAAAGCCTATGAAAGGTACCAGGGGCATCTCATGGGGCCCCCTACTGACTCCGGGCCCTCGGGCAGTGCCCCAGTGTCCGAATGGTCAGTCCGCCCCTGGGCACTTGCATGATGCAAAGACCACGCACAGTGGATCCTCCTCTTTACATCTAATTTTCCAGCAGTACTCTGAGAAGGTTCTGCTACAAAGTTCTTAGGACTACTCTGTAAATAGGGCTACTGTGAAGAATGTGTACCATCCACAAACTGGACTGTTCCTCTTCTTTCAGAAAGAAAGGCCTTTCAGAATACAGTTATTTAATGCCCCCCAGCTGGTATATGCTTGTGATGTATTTGGGGTTGATTTACTGCAAACAAATAGAATGCAGGTACAATTACACTCACTTCCCCCAGAGCTTAGCGAATATGGTGAAGTCACATGCAAGCAGAAATGCTGTTCTTTTTACTTTTCTTGTACCTGACGGTATAATTTGCAAAGTGTAGTTTCACCATAATCACTAAGCTCTGGGAAAAATGAATCCAACTGCACATGTATTTATCTTTAGTAAATCAACCCCATTTTGTGTATCCTCAAAACAAAAATACATTTTTATCTAAGTGAACAGTATAAAATCTACTTATCCTTATCCTCTCACAGAAGAGAGTATAAATCAGCCAAAAAACTTTTTTATATTTTGGTTAGTCACATCTTCCTCTTGATGCAGAACTGCTAACAGCAAGTGTATTTTTGCCCTCTCCCTCCATCATGTTTCTGTCACAAACATTAGCTCTTTATGTAAAGCTTGATTCACTGTGGTTACCCCCAGGGGCGGACTGACAACTCATGGGGCCCCCGGGCAATAGGGGATCATGGGGCCCCTGTGTCCTTGCCCAAACTAAAAAAAGCCTATGAAAAAGGTACCAGGGGCATCTCATGGGGCCCCCTACTGACCGCGTGCTCTCGGGCAGTGCCCAACTTTCCAAATGGTCAGTCCGCACCTGGTTATCCCTATAGGAAGGCATTCAACAATCAATAGCCTTCCCAAAAGAATGAACAGGGAATCTACTATGCATAAACGGCCTGGCTGGTATACTTTCTGTGGAAAGGTTGTGTGGTTTCCAGTGGCCCCACATCAAAGTTCTTTGTGGATCGTGAACAGGTAATTGGCAGACTTACGATGGAAGAGCACATTTAATGGATAACTTTATGAGAAGTACAGCAACTCTTCAAACTTTATTCTTTCAAGATTAGTGATTGTGTTTAATCTACTTTATAGAACTAAAAATGGCAGATGACTTTTCTGTGTATAACTTTTGAGGATAAGCTGTTAAACCTTTGTACATATAGGTACAAGTAGAGAAAATAGAAAATCAGTGTCTAAGTTATGCCAAAATAGGGCAAATGTTAGCAATATGAAATGATGTATTTTTTGGGATGGAGAGTGCAGGACGGTTACTCAGGAAAATAATTCATACTTTCCTTAGCACATGGTAGAATGCCAGAGTGATGGCTCATAGAGCTTAGACACCTGCTTCATACACCAGTGACATCATAGTCCCAGGTCTGAATCTTGGCTTGATTCAGAGTGTCATTCTACCTCATTTAAAGATATTTTGCCATAAGTTGATTCAGCCACTTCTATCCCTGTGTCATATACAGTATTATATGTACATATAGATTGACACACCACATACATCACAAACATAAATACACAGATACACACATGCAAAGGCTCCTATCTATATTTACACACAAGATGTCTACAGACATTTTGAAAATGTTTGCAGTCTTTAAAATCCATATGAGGGAACAGTCATATGTTTGTTGTCACCGTCACAACCCTTGTTGTCAATCGCAAGCCTAGCCTGCTCAGAGAACGTTAATTGACCAGTCTGGCTTTTTCTGACTATTGATTCTCCCGCAAAACAGCCAGCACCAACAGCGCTCTTTCCTCCATAAGCACAAATGTGGAAGTTCACCGAATGCCTGGATCATGCATGCACAGCAGATAATGTGGCTTATACAACAAATGAAACTTCACAGACTCAAACAGCTTGTCCAGTTTCTTTTTTGGGTGGCACTGCACACCACATGTGCACACACCACAACAAGGCTTTTTAGAATTTGCAGACCTAGAGATGCAAACCTTGGCAAACATTCAAATAAATGTTATTTTTAACAGGATCAAGTGCAGGGATTTAATATAAGACATGGAAATGGGGGAGAACGATTTTGTGAGAAGCTTAAAATCTCTACATTTAAATCATAGCCTTCCTGTAGAAATTCTTTGAACTGCACTGGCTTGGTAAAAAAAAATGTTTTTAGCATAGTGATAACTGTATGTTGAATTCAAATATATCTGCACAGACTGTCCACATATACTGTATGTGAACATGCATGTGCTTAGGGTAGCAAAACCCTCCACAGCATGTCAACAAAATGGCACCTTCAGTGAAGCTTGATTGAGCAGACATTTGCACTGGCTAGGCTATAATTTATCAGTAAATGACATATCACTTCCTTGAAGATAGTGGTGACACAGATGGGAAGATTTTCAGGTCACCCAATGTCTACGTATGCACAAGTATGGACTTGTTGTGCTAAGAAGACATTTGGCAATTGGATTATTTATTATCGGTCATTGACCAATTGACCATCCAAACCTTATGGCAAAGTAGCTAAGGATGATTGTCTGTTTTTATACATGCACAGCTCCAGTTTTCAAGGACCTCATACTGGCCAGAATGTTGAAACAGAAACTTTTTCTGCCAGATAAAAAAAAAATTAATAGAAATTCATTGCAGACAGAAACATGAAGACAGGTGTAGTTTGGGCTCCCTGCACAGGTGGTGCTGTTCCTCTGAGACCTTCATAGGAGTCACCAAGAGAGTAGCTGTCCGATTGGACGTTGTTGCACTGAATGACATTTGCTGCCATCTTTAGTGAGAGCAGTGCTAATAAGTAGCATGTCCCACTGCTGTTGGCATACACTTGCAAAGTGCTTAGGTCAGGGATAGGAAACTGCTGGTGAGGGAAAGTGTGACAAGCATAGGGAGAGGTTCCATTAGAGGACAGCCAGAGTAGGGACTGCCCATCTGAGCAGTCAGCCAGCCAGGAACCCCATCTGCCCCTTGGGTGCTTCTGCTACCACACAACCTATTAGGCTCCGCTTTCCTCAGCTGCTGTCAGGCATCATAAGCCTCTTAGAGTGCCTATTCCAATACAGAGACTGTGTTTTACAAGTCCTCCTGAAAAGTACTGCTGTACCAAATTCAGCCGTGTTACTCAGGCCCTGTTCCCACCTTGTTTGAACTTTGTGTTAATACATTGTGCTGAACTCCTTGCCCTCCATGTGCATTTATTTCACCTTGGGTACCAAACTCCTGGCCCCACATACAGGCTGCTAATGCTTTCTTCTCATTCTGCACTAGTAGCCTCGCTGTTATGCCAACCATCTACTGCAGTTTTAATAGTCATTGACTCAGAATAAGTCAATACTTTTTCAGATTCTGAAAAAGTATACAGATTCTGACTTGACTTTTCCTTAACTTTCACCTTGATAGTCAAGCTTGTTGCAGGGTTGTTTTACCCTTTTGTATGAAGGGGTATGAGAAATGGTCCTCCCCAAACGAGATAGTACACTAAACCTGTAGGTAAAAAAAAAAAAAAAAAAACTAGAACCTTCACTAAATGGAAGAGTGGGTTTGATAATAAAGTTGGCATTTGGAATTTTGCAAATATACATGGGTTTATATAGTTATTAATAGAAATACCTCCAGATGAATGCTGCAGCAAAGTCCCCCCCCCCCAAAGATGATCATGATGCAGCATCTGTCTTAGTGTCAAAGAACTAAGGACAGAATCAGAGATGATCAGGAAATTCTCCAACCATTTTCCAATTGGTCTAGATCATAGCTCCTCCCCAGCAGAAACCATAAGGTGATATTTGAACTTAGGGCCAGCCTATCTACTCTGTTTCTTAGTCCCTTCCAACTTCTAATCTGTCATGCAACCGAACCTCTAATTACCTACTGGGCCGTTTGATGACTAACCTGGCCAGGAACAGTGTTAACTAAAATAAAAAGAGCTGCATATAAACTCTATTGCAATAAACAGGTTCACCTACTAAAATACTAAAAGGTTACCACCACTCACAGACAGTAGCACAGACCTAGCATTGTGGCACCGTGCATGTGAGATAATAATATGACAGCCACTCGTTTGTCACTAGGATACAGACCAAGACTTTATGGGCAGCTACAGTTAAACATCTAGAACAGAAGAACAATTACATAATAGTCTCTGCTTTTGGCCTGGAAAAAATACAGCAGCAACTCCTGTATGGGGACATGTGGTTTCCAAAAACCTATCTACAGTATTCCTTTTCTCTGGGGTTTTTAACCCAGCATCCCAAAGACAGGAAGTGCATAGATAATTAACTGTGTAATATTAAAAGCACGTGTATTTACAAATACAGACGGTAGAGGACAGCAAATCCCTACCCCTGTCTGTTAGAAAGAATTAAAGCAGTATAATATTAAAGCAACTAGCAACAGGAGGAGGGCAGCAATGGTAGCCCCAAAAATCTTCGAAAAAGTTCACTTTAAAAGATATATTTATAGATATATACAGATTCATTAAAATATATATATTTTTTGCCTAAATACAATTTTCTTTGTATACACCACTAATTTTCTTCTGATCATTTTTCATTTGGTGGCACAGACAAATAATCTTCAAATTTGCTAGGAAAAGCTGATATACCTGAACGTAATTTGGTGTGGAGTTTGGTATTCTGTGCAGAGTTGGTCTGTCTTGTTTTAACAAAAAAATCAAAATTCAGTGCAGCCAATATTTTTTTTTTATTAGAAAGTGCAGCATAGACTACAAACTGTATTTCAAAGAAGCTAAACTGGGAAATAAAAACAGACACTTTTAAGTACTGTATTATTATTTGAATGTCTAAACCTCAGTCTTACTGTATTCCAAAGCCCTGGACCATGCCAAAGGTCCTTGGAACTCCATGAAACACATTGGCCTTTTTTGTTGAAATCCAACAAAAATTAAAACCAATTTGAACATATATGGGAACTAAATTGGTGCCCTCTTCCTTGCTGGTCCCCTTTACAAGAACCTATTTTACACTCCTGTACACAAAGAGCTGCCTGTTGAACTTAATATATTACAAAATCACCCAAATGAGAACCACAAACATACCAGCACTCCTCCATCTCACTATAATACTAGCTAATATGATTACAAGATCAGACCTGAAATGGCTTTTAATTTCGTTAAATTGAACCAACCCTAACATACTAAACAATCCTAAAACTTTGCATTTTAACAAAGACATTTATCCAGCATGTCAGTGCTGGAAAAAAAATTACACACACATCTAAACATACACACACATAGATTTGACCTTAAAGTACCCATACAAGAGCTGAATTGTGAGAAATGTACCATGAATGCACAGAAAACCACATCAACTGAGTGATCACCATAACAAGCAGTAAACAGATTTCTTGGATCTGTACTGATTAAACAGATAAACTAAGCACTGTGTGCCTTGTGCTGTGGGCAGTTCATCCAACTATCCAGTGCTGGGTGAAAAACAAACTGTTATGGAGAATCTTATTGTTCCATGAGGTGATTAGAAACCATTGTGTATGAACAGCACTAGAATCTCGAAAGAATGAAATTTAAAATGCAGATGGTTATCAGACTTTATCTGTTAAACCTGCGTAATATTTTCCCGTTATTAAGGTCTCCATCCCTTCTTCTCTCTCTGTGAGCTTCAATCTTCTACCCCGACCCCCACTTGCTCCATGTCTCTCCTAATTTAACACACTGTTTCATCCCATTGAATTTCTTACTCCCACAGACAGATTTCAAATGAAAGGCAGATCTCTCCCTCACAAACTTTAACGCCATGAAACCTGTTTCCTATCAGTGCCAGGCTTTTAATTCCTTGCTAAATTCTCCCCATATGGACAGCTTCTCCTTAATCCATGGGATCTGGTGGTGTCTACAAAGATGGGAACAGAACAAAAAGCCCAGAAATGTAAACAGCAGCACATAGGAAGGGAGAGGAAGATTGTTCAGGGCGACAACCCCTCTGGTTTTTATTGAAGCTGGACATATTGAATACAGGACACTCAACAACTTATTAAGAGAACTGGCAAAGGATATTCTCCTCCCCTCCAAACCCCATGGAACAAGTCATGACGAATGTAGGAGAAGTGGCAAAGCTGATGGTCTGCCCTGAGGTTTTTGGCTATAGAATTATGAAATGTGGTGTCAAACAAAGAATGAATCATCCCTGTGGGGTGGCTTGGGCTTTCAATTTGCTTTACTTTGAATTTCAGCAGGAGCAGCACTTATTTATAGGCCTCATTCATTTTATTTTGTCAGGGAATGTCATGGCAATGGTGCTAGCACCATCTGTTTTAAAATGTTACTTTTTCTTTTTTAGCAGGAATTATTATTCCACAGCAATCCTGCAACCAAGGGAGTAAAAGACTTAGGAGCTGCCCATCACACCTGACGGCTCGTAGTAAAAATCAGCAAGTTGGTCTTCACTTCATAATCATTAAGCAACTTGGTAACATATCAAAACAAGGCAGCCCTCTGTGATGGGTTTTGGATCTATAACAGCTTCCTATTTATAACTGCTCTTGGTTCCAGCAGCTGCCATTATGGATGTTACAATGCTGAAATTATTAGTAAATGCACAGTAATCAGTTTTTTTTTTTTTATCACCCTGATTAGAGTTTGAGGTGGGGGAGAGAAGAATGCAGTAATCTGAAGAAGACTGCTGTGTGTACAGTTATATTGTATCATCAGTGCCTATAAATTCAGTTTTAAGTCACAAACGTGTGAGATTGCATCGTGTGACTGCTCCCTTGTGTTTGCAGTATTAGAACAGTTGTCTGATAGAGAAAGATGACCATTCTAATTGCAAGCCTATTAGTACCACTGTGCGGAGGTTATTCATTCTGCCATAGGCAGGAACACCTCTCATTGCCAGACAGGAATCTGTGTTTATATGTGTAGCCAGGTGCTGGCTATATCATTATGTCTTTCAGGGACATTTAGCCCTTTTTCACATATGTGCGGGTGGTGCTGCTGCGGATCCACATGAAAATCTGCCTCCACCCGCACAGAGGAATGTGGACCTGCGGGCTAGTGCCATAAGTTCTAATGGCACGCCGCCCGCACTGGAAAACGCAACCATACTGGGAATCGAGGTTCTCGTGCGGGCTGCGTTTTCGGAAGAAGTGCAGGGACTTCTTCCCTGCGTGTCACGGGGCACAGGAGTCCATTCAAATGAATGGGCTCTTGTGCCCACGCAAAACGTGGCCCGCACAGCCGTATATATGTGAACCAGGTATTATCCCTGGTTCCCATCCCGACTTCACTTGAAGTCATAGAATTTCAAAGCTGCATGTCTGGTGCGACTTGGCAGACATCTGTGCAACTTCATGCACAGATGTCTATGCAAGTCGCACCCGAAATAAAAAAAATAGTGCAGGAACCGCTTTCAAATCGTTGCTGCACTGCAAAGTCAGAGTGGCATTGATTTGAACAGTTCCATTGCCGACAATAGGGTGTGACTTGTCATGTGTTTTGAAACTGTCAAATCGTATGACAAGTCGCACCAGTGTAAACCTGGGCTTACAGATGAGAATATGATTAATCCTTTTCCTCCTAGTGCCCAGTACTGGGACTGCTACATCACTTCCTCTTAGCAGAGTGGATCCGGTTCTTCTGACAGCAGAGGATCCTGGGACCTGTAGTCTTATAGTCAATACCTACTGTATTTCCGAGTGCTGATTGAACTACAATTACCAAAGAGCTGGCAAACCATGAGGTTGCTGGGAGAGCAGATATATGCTATAGCAAGGAACTGGTTCGCTCTTTTGGTGTGGGATTTAGAGCTGATCACAGGGGGACTGCCGTTCTTCTCCAGAGAGACATTGTTTGCCTACTGCTGCAGGATTCTGTGCATCAGTACAGCACAACAGTGACACCAATGCCCATACTGGGATCACATCAGCTTCTCTGCATCAGAACTGCCACTATCCGGTCTTCAGGTAGACATCTCTGCTCGCTGCACTGACAGGCCCTCAGGCAGTAACTTTGCACATCTATGCATCTATGGTGAGCAGGTGCCCAGCCTCTTTCTGTCATCACTCCAGAGACTCTGCATGCAGACACCTTTACACCTCAGTATCAGGGAGACTTTGCTTTGAGTAGTACCACAGCCTAATTAAATTAAACTTCATTAAATCACTAGTACTCACTGCTGTTTATGGGCTCCACCGTTGCTAGCAGAAGATAACAGACACCACCATATCAGGAACCTCAAATATGACAGTATCCAAGATGCAATCTTTAGTTAAAGGGACCTTTTCTCTTATAATTATTATTCAAATTAGGTTAGTTATATCTATTTATGTCAGAGTATACATTTATATAATTCTCTGCATCCACCAGTGCGGTGCTGGTGGCCTAGAGGGAGCAGATAAATCAACAAGTCTTTTCTTCCAACTGTTCCTGTTGGTGTTGCAGTTTAATAGTTAAAGCTTTCTACCCATGACTGTATAATTTTTTAAACATTGCAAATTTTACCAGTGTTCGATTTGTGTTAACTGGGGATGTAAATCCTAAACCCATTATTCTTGTTGTCTACTCTTTTGAACAAGACTAATATAGAGGTGTTACTAAAGAACTTTGTTTCTTGCATTATTATCCTATACTGTTGCAATATGTCTGAACCCAGAGTGTCAGAAGTGTTGGGAGACTTGCAAGGTCAGGGCAACCACTGGGAACAAGCATTATCAAGTGGCCCCTGCAGGGGTTGTGATACATAAGTGTGTGTAGGCAGTGGTAAAATTGACTGAACAAGGATTCCAGCTCATAGCTTGGAAACTTCAGAGGTGGAGGGGGAAGGGGGGGGGAGTCACCTAGCTGATACACAACCATTAGAATGGTTTTGCATCTGCCTGTGTGTGTCCAGCCATCTTCTAGATTATGGATGAGTTATCCTCTAGTGGTGGCTGCTAGTAAGAGACTGAGTGGGTGTTCATGCTAACCCTAGAAGTAATATTGCCTAGTTTAGCTAACCTGTAACTGCTAATGAGGGGGGTGCATGGTCTGTTGAAGCCTGTGCGCCAGTCTGACAAAAAGCACAGTGTACCGACTAAGGGTGTCAGGGATAGTGGGAGCTTGAATGCAAGTGTGTGCATGTTGTTTATGCTCCCTACCTGTGTCCCGGGAAAGCTGAGGATTTGTGATAACTAGCCAGCATGCAGGTTAGTTTTCATGAAAGTGCAATAGATGGCAGTACCTCAAGCAGCCTACCTCATCACTGTACCTTTAGAGACCGCGAACTGTGACAGAGACTTCTAAAACATTCATTTCCTATCGACCTTCTATAACTTATCTACCAATTGCACCTCAGGCATTTATCAACCCACCCTTTGACCCTCAGTAATTTTTAGGGGTCCCGTTCTAAGAAGAGGGCCTATAGTAAATACATTATTATTATTATTATACAGTATTTATATAGCGCCAAAGGGTATGCTCAGCGCTGTACAGTAGCAAGGGAACATGAGACAAGACAGTAACAAAACAGTACACGAGGGGTTTGAGGGCCCTGCTCTTTTGAGCTTACAATCTAGGAGGGAGGGGAAAGTGATACAGGAGGAGATGGCTGTGGGGGATGGAGTGGTGGGAGGAGTGGAGGAGGTTGTTAGGTGAGGTCAGGTGTTAGGTGAGGTTCAGGGTGCGCCTGAAGGTGAGGAGGGTAGGTGACAGTCTGATGGATTGGGGTAGGGAGTTCCAGAGGATGGGGGAAGTCCTAGCGAAGTCCTGCAATCGGGCGTGGGAGGAGGAGACCAGGGAGCTAGAGAGAAGGAGGTCCTGTGAGGAGCGGAGGGCACGGGTAGGGTAGTAGTAGCTTTCACTGGGGGACATAGGGAGTTACGTTTGTGTAGGGTAGGTGTGGTGGTCACAACGCTGCTCATCCTTCCTCTAACCTAATTAGAAAAGGATGAGAGATAAGAGATTGCCTATTTAGTCTATCAACCATGCTTCCATTGGAGGATATCCCTCTTTTGTAATGAAATCATGTTGTTCATTTCCTTCTTAATTGTCCTTTCTTTTTGGCTGGACATATAGAACTCTATAAAGCAATACACTATTTAACAATCAAACCTATTAAAGAATAAGTTTACCTTTGGGAACATGTTACATGTTCCACCAGTTTTTTGGGTGGAACATGTAACATGTTCCCAATGCTGCAGCCTCCGCCCACTGTTCCCCCCTCCCTCTGACAAAATTATGTGGAAAGGTTCCCCACACTATCTGTCAGATTTGAAAACAGCGCGGCCATGTGGGGCTTCGCCCACACAGCCACGTCATTCATTCACAGAGTTCCATGAATTAATGAACTACAAGTCCCGACAGCCTTAGCTGTCAGCTTGTAGTTTTCAAAAAACTACTACGGTGCTGTGGAGTGCCATGGTAGTATATTGAATCTTCCTGTCTGTATATCTGCTTGCTCGTACATCCCGTTAGGTAAGCAGATATACTTACAGATCTGCAGGAGATCTGCATGGCACCAGCGATCTATTGATTGCTGGTGCAATGCTTTTCAGGCTCCTGCAGACAAAAATAAATAAAAACATTTTTACCTGTAAAAAAATGAGCATTTATAATTTTTGTGCAAAAGGTGAACTCGTCCTTTAAATTGCAGAAAACATGTCAACTAGGCTCAGGGTTTAACTGATTTTGTGAGAATTAGGAGTTATTTTTGGTCTACATAATTAGGGGTATGATGGGGCATGCATTTTGCCTACATTGTGAATTCTTTAAGTTGTCTTTTTTTTTTTATTTTGGTTTGTTTGCATTTGCTTAGGAAAGTAGGCATATTGGAGCGGTGTTATCTCTAAAAGAGAACTTTGACCAACATTCTTCATACATCCTAGGTAAACATTTCAGGTGTTATTCATACAAGTGAAAGACAAACAAATGTAAAAAATGTTTTTGATATGATGTTTAGAATGTAAACACAGAAGACCCCACAACCATTGCTGTATTAAAAAGTGATTAATCCAACAAACAACTTCAAATCCCAGGCAAGAACTTCTGAGGATTTTCTTTTCAATAATTATACCTTTCAAACTATATTTTTGCAGCTCTACCCCAATAGGAGCTGCTGGTTAGGGTAGGTCCTCTGTTCTGTGTTTCGACCTTTCATAAAAACCTAATTTTCTCTGACACACCAGGTTGAGTGTACAAACATACAATATCAAAGGAAATCACTGAAAGCAAATAGGATGACATTTAGGCATCCAGACAGCATAAACAGTAGTAAGGCCACCTCAAGTACAGCAGTGAGCAGTAGTAAAGTTTAACCTACTGAGTGCTGGAGCTATACTTCCAGAGTGCATTTAGGGCAGCGATGCTAGTCCTAAACCAACTGGGTATGCACTGTCCAGAAATAAACGAGGATAGTAGCAAAGAGGCCAGGGGAACAAAGTTGGCTTGCATAATAAGTATTACAGGAGGGGCAGTCCTTTGAGATGACATTATGATGGCTATCATTGGGGTCCTTTAAGATCGTTGGTGAACACGACAGCCCCAGTTAACCCTGCAGTATAGGTAAAGTATAGGTACCATATAGTCTTTGCACAGATGCAAGGTAGATGTGGCTCAGATGTGGTAAAAGGTCGGTATAGTGCAGTATAGGGTTGTTAAAGGTGCAGTCCAGGAATGGAATAAGTGCAGTATAGGGTGCAGTATGGGTGGGTACACTGAGTGTCCTGCTCTCAGTAGCACAGTCCCTGCTAGCAGTATCAACAACAAGTGACTAGCCCTCTCACCAGTGCCTGGGATGCTGCAATGACCTCTCACTGTAGAAGAGGGGGTCTTCTCCCCGAAAGCATCTGATGATCAGCAGTGGGAAGCAGAAGGTGGAGTGGAAGCTCCAGTCTCCTTACAGCAGCAGCACAGGTGTTGTAATGTGGGTAGTGCTGCACTGCCCTCGGATGTCCTCACACCCAATCTCAGGCTCGGATATCCGCTGGTATAGTCTCTCACTGACAGGCGAATATCCAGACAGAGGTGATCTCTCTCCATATACCTTGGTGCCAAGAGAAAGAACATTCCCAGGCAGTTTAATAAAGATAATCTCACTACTCCTACTGCACAGTGACTATTGGAATCTGTAATATATGGAGTCCATTCTGCCCATTATATGACTGCCATCTCAAACTGCAACTCCCAGAATTCCTAACACTGAATAGAAGTATATAGGTTTGCTTGGCTTTCGCTCTCCACCTGCTGGCTGGAGGAGAATAGTGCAGCATAACATCAGTATTTCTCTACAGGGAGAGAAGAATAAAAGGTAATGTCTCCTTCTCAATATCACTATAGTGCAACCAATAGCTACACTTTTATTAGATTTTATGACAGGTAGCAAATTTCCACCAACAGCAGAGTTCAGGAGGAATCTCCAAAATACTGGGCACCAGCCTCCCAATAGGATCATCCCTATCCCGATAGCAGTGAAATGATGGCAATACTTTGTTGCAGTCTATATTTTATTCTAACAGGTAAAGAAGGAGCATTTTATATTCATTTTCATATTTAAATACCTTTTCATACACGCATAAAACTGAAGAAAAAAGACACACAAATTGAGTTTTCATGCCTTTTTCAGTGTATTTTTTTGCACCTTGGCATCAGTTCATGTATGTGTTTTTATGTGCACATTCACACCACATCCTGTGTCATTAATTTATCTGACGTTCTATCACCAATACCATTTTCCGGCGCAGTCAGAAATCGTGATGTCACCACACATGCGCAGCCATCATTGGGATTCTGGAGATTATAGTCTATGTTGTCGTTTTTCTCCTAGAAATTTTGAAAATGTTTGTAACCACTTTTAATAAATTTTGCCATTAGGATTTTCACCATGCGATCTTGGTGCTCCTTTCTTTTCTTTCTTTGAATGATAACTGGTGGCCATGTGATTTTCAGATGAGTGCAGCCTGTGCATCCGAGTTATTGGTTTCGGACCAACAGTTACATAGAGAGTGTTTTGATTTCTCAAGAAGTTGAGAGTTACACTATTTCTGGTAAGCGCATACACTATATTGCCAAAAATATTGGGACGCCCCTCTAAATCATTGGATTCAGGTATTCCATCACCTCCTTGGCCACATGTGTATAAAATCAAGCACCTAGGCATGCAGACTGTTTCCACAAACATTTGTGAAAGAATGGGTTGCTCTCAGGAGCTCAGTGAATTCAAGTGTGGTACCGTGATAGGTTGCCACCTGTGCAATAAGACAGAAGCTGTCAAACAAATCTGATTTCTTTTTATGAGGTTAGCAAAACCTTGGACAGAGGGTTGGCAGTGGATGCGGTATACTTGGATTGTGTAAAAGCTTTTGACGCAGTTCCACACACATGGCTAATCTGTGAGGTAAAGTCTACAGGCTTGGAAAAATCAGTATGTAAATGGATAGAAAACTGACTAAAAAAAACATATTCAGAGTGTAGTTGTTAATGATCCATACTATGAATGGTCTTTTTTTCAGTCTTTGCAGATGACACCAAGCTTTGCAGTGGAATAACATCTTTAAAGGATGTTCCCAACTTACAAGCCGACCTCAATGCACTGTTTAATTGGGCAACTGTGTGGCAAATGAGGTTTAATGTTGATAAATGTAAGGTTATGCACTTGAGGACTAAGAATATGCATACATAATACATACTGGGGGGGGTATAATTGGGGGAATCAGTGGTGGAGAAGGATCTAGGAGTTCATAAGCCTAATAATGGCATGCAATGCCAAGCTGCGGTTTCTAAAGCAAGCCAAATCCTCTCTTGTATTAAAAAGAGGTATAGACTCCAGAGACAGAGAGAGACTTCATTTTACCCCTGTACAAATCATTAGTAAGACCTCATCTGGAAAGTTTTGTGCACCAATTCACAAAAAGAACAATGGGGAACTGGAGAAAGTACAGAGAAGGGCAACCAAGCTGATAAGAGGCATGGAGGAGCTCAGCTATGAGGAAAGGTTAGAGGAACTGAATTTATTCTCTCTTGAGAAGAGGAGATTAAGGGGGGTTATGCTCAACATGTATAAATACATAAGTGGTTCCTATAGTGAACTCGGTATATATTCACCTTGAGGCCATCACAGAGGACAAGGGGGCACTCTTTACATCTCGAGGAAAATAAATTCAATCTCCAAATATGGAAAGGTTTCTTCACAGAAAGAACTGTGTAGAAATGTAGAATAGACTCCCTCAAGAGTTGGCTCTGGCCAGATCATTGGATTGCTTTAAAATGGCCTGGATTCTTTCTTGGATACACAGAATATAACTGGATACTAACATTTATAAGTAAAGTTGATCCAGGGAAATCCTATTGCCTCTCAGGGGATCAGGAAGAAAATGTTTCCCCTGCAGGAGCAAATTGGATCATGCTTTGCTGAGTTTTTTGCCTTCCTCTGGATCAACTGTGGGTGTAGGATTACATTTTTTTTTTTTTTATGGTTGAACTGGATGGACTTTTGTCTTTTTTCAGCCAGACTAACTATGTAACTGTTAGTGGTATTACAAAGTGCATGCCATTGGGAACAGCAGCAACTCAGCCACAAAGTGGTAGGCCATGTAAAATGACAGAGTGGGGTCAGTGCATGCTGAAGCGCACAGTGCACAGAAGTCGCCAACTGTCTGCAAAGTCAATAGCTAAAGACCTCCAACCTTTGTGTGGCTTTCAGATTAGCACAACAACAGTGCATAGAGAACTTCAAGAAATGGGTTTCCATGGCTCAGCAACTGCATCCAAGCCTTACATCATCAAGTGCAAACCAAAGTGTCGAATGCAGTTATGTAAATCATGCTCCCACTGGACTCTAGAGCAGTGGAGACGTGTTCTCTGCAGTGACGAATTGGGCTTCTCTGTCTGGCAATCCGATGGATGTGTCTGGGTTTGGAGGTTGCCAGGAGAACAGTACTTGCATTGTGTCAAGTGTTAAGTTTGGTGGAGGGGGGATTATGGTGTCGGGTTGTTTTTCAGGGCTTGGGCTTGACTCCCTAGTTCCAGTGAAGGGAACTCTTAAGACGTCAGCATACCAGGAAATTTTGGACAATTTCATGCTCCCAACTTTGTGGGAACAGTTTGGGGATGGCCCCTTCCTGTTCCAAGATGACTGTACACCAGCAAGGTCCATAAAGACATGGATGAGTGAGTAGGCCATGTAAAATGACAGAGCGGGATCAGCTCATGCTGAAGCACACAGTGCTCAGAAGTCACCGACTGTCTGCACAGTCAATAGCTAAAGACCTCCAAACTTTGTGTGGCCTTCAAATTAGCACAACAACAGTGCATAAAGAGCTTCATGGAATGGGTTTCCATGGTCGAGCAACTGCATCCAAGCCTTACATCATCAAGTGCAATGCAAAGAGTCAGATGCAGTGGTGTAAAGCATGCCACCACTGGACTCTAGAGCAGTAGAGACGTGTTCTCTGGAGTGACGAATCATGCTTCTCTGTCTGGCAATATGATGGACATGTCTGGGTTAGGCGGTTGACTGCGCACCAGTGCACAAAGCAAGGTCCATAAAGACATGGATGAGTGATTTTGGGGTGGAGGAACTTGACTGGCCTGCACAGAGTCCTGATCTCAACCTGATAGAACACCTATGGGATGAATTGGAGCGGACTGCGAGCCAGGCCTTCTCGTCCGACATCAGTGCCTGACCGCACAAATGCTCTTCTGGAAGAATGGTCAAACATTCCCATAGACACACTCCTAAAGCTTGTGGAGAGCCTTTCCAGAAAAGTTGAAGTTATTATAGCTGCAAAGGGTGGGCCAACTCAATATTGAACCCTACGGACTAAGACTGGGATGTTATTAAATCCATGTGAGTGTAAAGGCAGGCGTCCCAATACTTTTGTGAGATATAGTGTATATGTGGCTTGGTGTATGGAGCACTGGGTTTTCATTCATAAAAAAATGAAAAACACATATCGTGGGAAGAGGACTTTGCACTGGTGCATCCTTGGAAATAACCCTTCTATTGATGCACTTTTCACTCTATTAGCACAGCACAAAATTTTTTCTTGTTCATGTGGTTTAGCCTATACCTTATACCTGCTGTTACTTAAGTTTGTTTTTTGTGACCTCTTGCGCAAAGATAACTTTTGTGGTTTCTTTTTTTTTCTTATTTGCATTGTGAGTTTCACATCCCTTCATGTATGGAGCAGTGTGAAAAAATGCAGCCATACATAATTCAGCACAGCTCTGTTCTGCACATTACACCAAAATTTTGGTGTGAATTTGTGGATTCCTACTGAGGGCAAACTATAAACAAAAAACACCATCATTAAAAATTAAAAAAAAAAAAAAAGTGTGCAGGTCCCCCACAATCCATACCAAGAACTTTGGATCCTGCCCAGTCTATTGTAAAGAAACGACCTGGAGCTGGAGTACTGTTATCCTGGGTGGACATCATATGGCGTCCTCCAGGAACGCTCCCACTGCATGCTTTAGCAGCCATGCTGCAGCTCAATCTGTCACCGACACAGAGGATGACAGATCATTGTATCGGGCAGTCTGTTGTACACAATAAATGGCTTTCATTCATAGCCATTCATTGGATACTATTGTGAAGATTTGTGTGATTGGTCACGGTGATCACATGGTACAGACAGGGTCAATCACAGCGCATCTGTAACCTGTGATAGTTGTGACCAATCACAGCTATCACAATAGTACACATTGGCAATGAATGGATGCTATTCATAAAAACGATTGCTTATAACAGCTATCATCACTGTTATAAGCAAGCAATGTAAAAATAAAATCCTGATCACCTCACCAGAGTAATACAGTGTCACTGTGGTAAAACTGCACTGCTCTGCTCACTGTATGTAAAAAATGTAAAAAGAAAACAAATGTTAAATAAAAAACTGAATATTATTAATTTATTTATATATCTATTTTTTTTACATACTGTCACCAGTCAGTATCCCGGCTCATCCGCCACGCCAGTAATATGATGATGCTGTACTGTTCTGGTGACAGTATGTTAAAAAAAAATAATTGTTTTTGGAAAAAAAAAAAAAAAACATTTTCTTTAACTTCTTTATTTTCCAAAAATATGCGACAAGAAATTACATCTTCAAAAAACTCACCATGCCTACTAAAGACCTTTGACTGTCTACTTGCCAAAAAGGGTCAATTGGGCGATATTTGTACTGTCCTGGCATGTTAAAGCCTCAAGAAATGAGATAAGCCGTCAAATATATATACCTTAGTTTGTAGACTCTAAGTTTCACACAGATTCTGGTTGCAAAAGACACAAGTTCATCTAGTTTAACTAATAAAAGGGAGAAGAAAAATGTATACACAATCTTATACCTGCAGTTGGTTCAGAGAAAGGCAAAAAAAACCCCAATAAAGCCTGATCCAATTTACTCCAGCAGGGAAAAACATTCCTCCCTGATCCCTCAATAGGATATTCTTTAGATCAACTTTACCTATAAATATTAATATCCAGTTATATTGTAAGCTCGTAAGAGTAGGGCCCTCTTACCCCTCGTACGCTGTCTGTCTTTGTTGTACTGTGCCATGTATTGTCCCCCCCTATTGTACAGCGCTGAGCAAACCCTTTGGCGCTATATAAACTCGTAGTAATAATACATTTAGATAAGAATCCAGGCCTTTATTAAAACAATCTGCGGAGCTAGCCAGAACAAGTTCTTGAAAAAGTCCATTACACATTTTCATCGCTCTTACTGTGAAGAATCCTTTCCATATTTGGAGATTAAATCCCTTCCTCCAGATGTAAAGAGTGCCCCCTTGTCCTCTGTAATGACTTGAATAACTCTACACTGAGTTCACTATTAGGACCAGCTACGTATGTATTGATACATGTTGATCATATCCCCCTTAATTTCTTCTTCTCAAGAAAGAATAAACTCAGTTCCTCTAATCTTTCCGCATAGCTGAGCGCCTCCATGCCTCTTATCAGTTTGGTTGCCCTTCTCTGCACTTTCTCCAGTTCCCCGATATCCTTTTTGCGAATTAGTGCCCAAAACAGAACTGTATATTCTAGATGAGGTCTTACTAATGATTTGTACAGGGGTAATATGATATCTCTCTCTCTGGAGTCTATACCTCTTTTAATACAAGAGAGGATTTTGCTCACTTTGGAAACTGCAGCTTGGCATTGCATGCCATTATTAAGCTTGTGATCTACCAGAACTCCCAGATCCTTCTCCACCATTGATTCCACCAGTTGTACTCCCCCTAGTATGTATGATACATGCATATTCTTAGCCCCCAAGTGCAGAACCTTACATTTATCAACATTAAACCCCATTTGCCACATAGTTGCCCAATTAAACAGTGCATTGAGGTTGGCTTGAAAATTGAAGATATGCTGTAAGGATGTGATTCCACTGCACGGCTTGGTGTCATCTGCAAACTATGAAATAGTACTATTAATCCCAGACCCAATATCATTTATAAATATATTAAAAAGTAAAAGGTCCCAACACTGAACCTCGGGGTACACCACTGATGACCCTGGACCATTCAGACTATGAATCATTAACCACTACTCTCTGAATACAGTTTTTTAGCCAATTTTCTATCCATTTACAAACTGATGTTTCAAAGCCTGAAGACTTTACCTTACACATTAGCCATGTGGGGGAACTGTGACAAACACTTTAGCAAAATCCAAGTACTCTATGTCCACAGCCACTCCTTTATTTAAAGTTTTGCGCTCTTCCTCATAAAAAGAAATCTGATTTCTTTGACAACTTCTGTCTTTCATGAATCCTTGCTGTCCATTACTTAAAATATTTGTGGTCTTTTATTAAGCTCTCCAGTATCTTCCCAATTATAGAAGTTAAACTAACAGGTCTGTAGTTATTTGGTAAAGACTTTGACCCCTTTTTAAATATAGGCACCACATTGGCCTTACGCCAATCCAGTGGTACTATGCCAGTCCTCAAAGAGTCTCTAAATATTAGAAACAATGGCTTTGAAATGACAGAGCTCAATACTTTTAGGATCTGTGTGGGTATGCCATCTGGTCCAGGTGCCTTTTTACCTTTATTCTATCTAAATATTTCTGGATCATATAAATTCTGAGCCATTGTGGATCATTTGGGGCTGTGTCAATACCATCCCCAGTATGGACAAGAGCTCCCCCAAGCTCCTTTGGACACACAGAGCTGAATAAGGTATTCATTACATTTGCCTTGTCTTTGTCCCCAGTCACCCACTCTAGATTATTTTGTAAATGGCCTACATGCTCAGACCGAACCTTTTTGCTATTAATATATTTGAAAAATTTTAAGGGGTTTGTTTTACTTTCTTTTGCAATCAGTTGTTCGTTTTGAATTTTTGCATCCTTGATTTCCTTTCCACATATTCTGTTATACTCTCTAAAACATTTAAATGATAATAGTGTTCTTTCATTTTTATATTTTTTAAAAGCTGTTTTTTTTATTTATAGCTTTTTTAACTTTGGACGTGAGCCACATAGGTTTTATTTTTAGCCTTTTATACTTCTTGCCCATGGGAATATATTTTGCAGTGTGTTCACATAGTCTTTTTGAAGAATTCCCATTTCTGTTCTGTGTTCTTCGATGCCAATATTCCTTCCCAAGTGTTGGAGAGCAGCCCTCATCCTTGGAAAATTTTCTCTCTTAAAGTTAAGTGTTTTTATGTTTCCAGTGTGTGTTGTTTACAGCTAACAAGAAATCAAACCATGATATGGTCACTGCTACCCAGATGTTCTTTCATATGAATATTAGTAATAAGCTCTGCATGCTTTGAGATTATGGTCCAGCAGAGCCTCATTCCTAGTCTGTACTATAAAATTGTCTTAAAATAGGTTTCTAAATGTTTGCCCTTTAACTGTTAAAGTTAAAATCCCCCATTATATCACTGTCCCAGCCTGTCAGGGCCCTGTCACTGTGCAGCCGTGCGCGGCGGTGCGAGTGTGCAGGAGCGTGCGGGCACGCATGCGCAGAAGCGCGGAAGTGCGTGCATGCGCAGTAGAGTCCACGTCACTGCCAGCCGGGCTATTTAAACCTGCAATACAGTACAATCAATGCCTTCTGGTCTACAACGTCCCTGCACTTATTACCCGATCCTGTTGCTTGTATCCTGATTTGACCTGACTAAGAAAGAACTCCGCCTGCACCGACCTCGGCCATTCCTGACCATCCGCTTGCCTGCTCCCTTGTACTTTATCTGCCTGCTTAATACTGACCCGGCCTGTCTGACTCTGCTGCATCTACTTACCTGCACCTGGCTTGCATCCTGACGGCTGCCATACTTACCTGTCGTTGCACCCATGGTCCTGCATCTGGCTTGCTTCCTGATGTTTGCCATACTTACTTGCCGCTGCCCCCACGGTCCTGCATCTGGCCTGCATCCTGGTCACTTCCATACCTGCCTGCTACTGTATCCATGCTCCAGTGTCCAGTCCCAGTCTGCATCCTGATTGCTGCCATACCTGCCTGCTGCTGCACCTACGTTCCTGCATCCCACCTGGCCTGCATCCAGATCTCCTGGGTCTTCAGCTACCTGCCACCAGTTCCAGATCCATCCAGCACTCGTGCCACTCCTGGCTCTGCGCCCTCTGTTCCCACTATCAGGGTCTCCGAGCAGGAGTCATAAAAGGACGCCTTCTCTCCACGTCAGGTTCCCCAACCAGGTACGTGACACAGCCCTTGCAGCCCTTTCCATCTATGCAAGGAGGTGAGTCTCCACCTCCTCCTTAACACTCAGTGGCCTGTAACAAACTCCAATAAATAACTTTGAACTAAGCACATCCATAAACAGTTCCACCCATAATGCTTCAGCCTCATCACACTCTCCATCAACCAGGTCCTCTTTCACACTCGCTTTGAGATCACTTCTCACATAGAGACAGACACCGCCACCTTTAGGTTTTACCCTGCTTCTCCAAAAAGAGAGCATATCCAGGAATATTAATAGCCCAGTCATGCGATGAATAAAGCCAAGATTCAGCAATAACAATAAATTCATAGTGCACCAAAGCTTCCAACTCACCTATTTTGCTCTTGTGTTTTGCATATCTTTTTTAGTATTACAAATAGTATTATAATTTCCAATGGGAACCATCTTATCACCTGCCATAACCCTCCACCCATTTATCCCCGTTCCACCCTCCATTGTCTGACCTCTAACTGACCTGTCTGCCCCCTCCACTCTCCTAGTTTAAATACTCTTCCAGCCTTCCCATAAACCTCTCCCCTAGCACAGCAGACCTCCTTCCATTTAAGTTCAAACCATATTTAGCATATAGGATGTACCCCAATGAAAAGTCAAACCAGCACTCTAGAAACCCAAAGCCTTCTCTCTTACACCAAGTCTTTAGCCTTGCATTCAGTTTTCTAGTCTCCCTCTGTTTTTTCTCTGTTGGGCATGGCTCAGGCATTATTTCAGAGAATATCAGCTCGGAGGTTCTTCTCTTCAACATTCAGGCCAGTTCTTTAAAGTGATTTTTAAGGACCCTCCACCTTCCATGTATTTTTTCATTGGTTCCAGCATGGACCAAGACAGCTGCGTTATGCCAAGCCTCTCACAGCAATTTATTAACCCGATTCACCACATGCTGAACCCTGGCACTAGGGAAACAGCAAACTATTCAGTTGACGCAATCCTGGTGACAAATAATTATCAGTCCTTCTGATTATAGAATCCCCTGTTGCCAAGGTCTGTCTAGGCCTTCCTGCACTACCCTCAACACCTGTATAAAATGGGCTGCACTCCCGACTGTTAGGGGTATAGGGGTAGCAGTGTTATCCAGGGCTGCCATCTTTGTGTTTGCCACCTCTACATCTTCACTCAACTTGGTAAAGTTGTTGTGGTGCTTAAACACAGGACTGGCCACCTTTTTCTTGTGAGCCCCTACCACCCCCCCAGCTACATTAACCCATCTTTCTACCTGATGATCATGACTTACCCCTCCACCCTCCACATCAACTCCATTAACCACCTGCTCAGGGAGCAGAAGGCCCCTTTTAAGGTTGTCGTTTCTGCTTAGTGTTGTAACTTGCTCCTCCAGATGTGAGCTGAATGGTAACCTGCTCATATCTGACACACTGTGCACTGAGAAAAAATCTTCAACCTTGCTAGCACCCATGATCTCTGTTACAATATAATTAATTATAATAAACTTCAGATGTTACTTACAGGTTAAAGGACTGCTGTCTTAACTCCTGTTCAACACCATTAAGTGTGAGCAAGTTTTTACCATAGAAATGTAGCAGAATACATTTTGGCCTACATTTATGAAGATTATTTGCAAAATTTTTTTAATGTTTGGTACTTTTTCGCTTATATAGCAAGAAATAAAAAAAACAATGGTGATTAAATACCACCAAAAGAAGCTCTGTCTCAAAAAATTATAACAAAATTCATATTGGTACAGTGTTGCATGACGGAGTAATTGTCATTCAAAGTGTGAGAGCACTGAAGTCAGAAATTTTACATCTACCCAGGATAACAGTACTCTGCTCAACTGTTTTTCTACAATTGATTGGGCAGGAAGAGGGTAAAAGTGTTCAGTATTTAGGTGGTTTGTTTACCCAAGTGACAGGAGGAACCAGGGATGTCATGTAGCACAAGGCAAGCAACGGGATCATTTGTGCATCACTGGGCAGCGTTCTTTTTTTCCATGCAGCTGTCGTAGACCTGCATCGCTGGATGACGTGATTGATGTGATTTGTGTTTTAATAAAAGGACTTGTCAAAAACTGTATGTGTTTTTATTAACCACTGACTTTTTTTGTGAATGAGTAGGGGTACTACATACCCCTTACTCATTCACATGGGGGATAGCTGGGGGCCGCTTATTGATGGGAACCTTTGTTTACATCCTGCTGTCAGCCGGGATTTCCCGATTGACAGAGGGTAGGAGTCACTGGTAAAAACACAGCAAACACACAGTGGTTAACTACTTCTAAAAGGGATGTAGAAACAACTTTTCTCATCAGAACACCAGATGATAATGAAGCAGAACCTCCCATTTAGAATTAGTGTGTACATGACATGGTAAAACAAACAGCTAAATAGGGCAGAAATAGGTTGAAATCTGCAACAAAGTTTCTAAATCCCTACAAAGTATATTGATCACCTAGAGCACAGGTGTCAAACTGCGGCCCACCAGCTGTTGCCAAACTAAAGTCCCATGAGGCATTGCAAGATGGTCTTTGGGAGTCATGCTTGTAACTGTCAGAGGCATGATGGGACTTGTAGTTTTTGCAACAGCTAGAGGGCTGCCAGCTTGACAACCCTGACCTAGAGGGTATTGTTTTCTCTCAACAAAAGTGCAGTTAATCTTTAAAGTATTAATAAATACAGAGCTGCATTCGTGTGTGTATTTTCTATCTGCTTGGATCAACTTTAGGAAAATTATAATTCCATCACAAGAAATCTACATTTCTCCAACTACAGAACAATAAAATTAAATTGCATTCCAAAAATATAAATATTCAGAATTGGATATTCTCATTCACTGTGCCACAATTAGCAACTAGGAAAGTTCTCAGCATTTGTAATTCTTGGGAAAACCTTAAAAATTACTTAAAAATAACTATTAGACTGCTGTTCATTTCACTGACGGGACAAAAAATAAAATAATCATGAAAATAAATATGAAAGGATGACTTTACTACCCAGGAAATCAGTTAAACAAGCAAACTAAAAAAAAAAAAAAAAAAAAAAAGGAAGCATAGAAAAAAACATAGAAAAATAATTTGGACAACAATTATAACAAATTCACCTATTGGTGCTCAGCAAAATGTAATCAATGTTTGGCCATATGCAACGGATATCTATGTATAGTCCACTATGTTTGCTCTCGACACCAACAGCTTGGTGCTGGAATACAGCTAGCTTTTGGTGGAGTTCTCGGTATCAAAAATAAATGTACATCCTGCACTGCTCTGATATAAAACTTTTTCAATAGGTGTATTTCTTAAAGTGGTATTAAACTTAAAAATTAAAAATACCGCTAACAAGCAAGGTTTTCAGGACATGAGAGACCCTGATGGTTTGCCATAAATGCTCCTCCTGCCCAAGGTCTGTGCCGTGGTGATGTAACTTCCATGCACATACGTGCAAAAGACATTATCAGGGGCCATCCATTCAGGAGGAAGAATGGTTGTTGGAAGCGCCCCTGCAATAAATAAGTGCAGCATTGGAGCACATATGACAGGCATGAAAGGGTCTGGAGAAGCCGTGGAGAATATTATGCTGCCTGTAATATCGTTCAGCATGATCGTTTTGGTGGTGGGTCAGTGATGGTCTGGGGAGGCATATCCATGGAGGGACAATGGCACCCTGACTGCCATTAGGTATCGGGATGAAATCATTGGACCCATTGTCAGATCATACACTGGTGCAGTGGGTTCTGGGTTCCTCCTGGTGCACGGCAATGCCCGGCCTCATGTGGCGAGAGTATGCAGGCAGTTCCTGGAGGATGAAGGAATTGACAACATTGAATGTCCCCCACACTCGCCTGACCTAAATCCAATAGAACACCTCTGGGATATCATGTTTCAGTCCGACAACTCCAGGTTGCACCTCAGACTGTCCAGGAGCTCAGTGATGCCCTGGTCCAGATCTGGGAGGAAATACCCCAGGACACCATCCGCAGACTCATTAAGAGCATGCCCCAGCATTTCCAGGCATGCATGCAAGCACGTGGGGGCCATACAAACTACTGAGTACCATTTTGAGTTACTGCAATGAAATTTCAGCAAAATGGACTAGCATGCTGCATCATTTTTTCACTTTTTTTCCAGGGTGTCTTTGAAATCAGTCCTCTATATGTTGATCATTTTCATTCCCATCAAACGATGGGACATCCTTACGTTTCTAACACATTACCCAGTCCCTTTAAATTTTTTTGAGCAGTGTATATTTAGATGCTTCCATGGAGTTCATGTTAACCTCTTCTTGCTTGCTCCTGAAAGTGGAGAAGCCTCTAAATCACGTGAATGCTGTGACTTTCTCTGACAGCGTTCATAGGATTGGGAACAAGTCTCTCTGGCACCCTATCTGAAGCTGTACCTGGGAGCTGTCAGAGACAGCTCGATCAGCATGCTGGGAGCACACAGTGAGCATGGTCTCAACACACAATATAAGAACACCCAGGATGCATATGAATGACAGATGGGTGCTAAGGCCCACTTATCCTGCCACTGCATACAGTTGCGAGAAAAAGTATGTGAACCCCTTGGGATTACGTGGAGTTTTGCATGAATTGGGCATAAAATGTGCTCTGAACGTCATCTAAGTCACAGCAATAGAAGAACACAGTCTGCTGAACATAATACTACACAAACATTAGATGTTGCCATGGTTTAATTGCACATAACATGTAAACATTCACAGTGCAGGGAGGAAAAAGTATGTGAGGCCCTAGCTTAATGACTTCTCCCAGAGCTAATTGGAGCCAGGAGTGAGCCAACCTTGACTCCAATCAGTGTGATGATATTGGATGTGTTGCTGACAGCTGTCCTGCCCTTAAAAAACACACACCTGTTTTGAGTTTACTGGTTTCAAGAAGCACTGTCTGATGTGAACCATGCCTCGCAGAAAAGAGCTCTCAAAAGACCTACGATCAAGAATTGTTGACTTGCATGAAGCTTGAAAGGGTTACAAAAGTATCTCCAAAAGCCTTGATGTTCATGTGTCCACGGTAAGGCAGACTGTCTACAAATGGAGAAAGTTTAGCACTGTTGCTACTCTGCCTAGGCGTGGTCATCCTGTAAAAATGACTGCAAGAGCACAGCGCAGAATGCTGCATGAGGTAAAGAAGAATCCCAGAGTGTCAGCTAAAGACCTACAGAAATCTCTGGCACATGCTAACATTTTTGTTGACACATCTACAATAAGGAAAACATTAAACAAGAATGGAGTACATGGGAGGACACCACGGAGGAAGCCATGGCTGTCCAAAAAGAATATTGCAGCACGTTTGAAGTTTGCAAAAGAGCACCTGAATGTTCCACAGCACTACTGGCAAAATATACTGTGGACAGATGAAACCAAGATTAAGTTGTTTGGGAAGAACACACAACACTATGTGTGGAGAAAAAAAGGCACAGCACACCAACATCAAAACCTCATCCCCACTGTAAAACATGGCGGAGGGAGCATCATGGTTTGGGGCTGCTTTGCTGCCTCAGGGCCTGGACGGATTATTGTCATTGATGGGAAATGAATTCCAGAGTTTATCAAGACATTTTGCAGGAAAACGTACGACCATCTGTCCGCCAACTGAAGCTCCGCAGAGGATGGGTGATGCAACAGGACAATGACCCAAAGCATACAAGTAATTCAACAAAACAATGGCTGCAACAGCACAGAATACGCCTTCTGGAGTGGCCCAGTCAGAGTCCTGACCTCAACCTGATTGAAATGCTGTGGCATGACCTGAAGAGAGTGATTCACACCAGACTTCCCAAGAATATTGCTACACTGAAACAGTTTTGTGAAGAGGAGTGGTCCAAAATTACTCCAGATCGTTGTGCAGGTCTGATCTGCAACTACAGGAAATGTTTGGTTGAGGTTATTGCTGCCAAAGGAGGGTCAACCAGTTATTAAGTCCAAAGGTTCACATACTTTTTCCTCCCTGCACTGTGAATGTTTACATGTTATGTGCAATTAAACCATGGCAACATCTAATGTTTGTGTAGTATTATGTTCAGCAGACTGTGTTCTTCTATTGTTGTGACTTAGATGATGTTCAGAGCACATTTTATGCCCAATTCATGCAAAACTCCACGTAATCCCAAGGGGTTCACATACTTTTTCTTGCAACTGTATATGCATTACAAGGTTGAGAACAGGTTAAACAAAACCCTACCCTTTATAATCTAAACTCTAACCTTAGGTTAAAGTTAGTGCTGATCCGTATGTTCTGCACCAAATTGTTAGCGCCAAGAACTAAGGATTGTATATAATATTTAGGGGGTTTTTTTCACTAACAAGATCCCCTGGCTGGACTTTCAATTCTATTTGGAACATTCTGAATGACTAAGCAGGCTTTTTCTAATGCTTCAGGGAAAAAAGGAAAGCTTATTATATCAGCAAATAAGAAGCTTCTAATTTATAATAACATGATAATAAATGCTGCAGTGGCATAATATGAACTTTTAAACCACATGAACCACAAACATAAAAGTTACGGTGAATCATTATAATCATGAGTAATATTATGAACAACTGCTAGAAAGCAGTTACTGTATGTCAGCAATTCCAGAATATTTCTGATATTGCACATGCTTTATAATTGTAATATAGAAAAAAATATAATTCTAAAAAGAGATAGTTCACCCAAAACTGATGTTCCAGCTTGTAATGGGTGCCATTGGTGCATTCAACAATGTGTTACTTGAGAAAAACTGATGGGGAGGGTTTTTTGCACATGAACTTTCAGCTCTTTCTGCCTCTTACAGCTATTGTGAGGCAGCCTTTCTGCTACTATTTTCCTTTGAATTTATCATTATGGAGTCTCTAGTAGATGGACTTCAACTTTCAACTTAATGGCGGAGATGCCAATCCCCCCCCCCCCCCAAACAAAACTCTTTATTGCATGCTACAAGGGAACAAAGCAGTTATCACAAATATTAGGGTGAAAAAAACAAAATTAGGGTTAACTATAAAGTTTATTCTGCAATGTGTCCAGTTCAATAAAAGCACTAGAAACATTTCTGGTACAAAGCATTTTTTTATTTTGGTACTACAAACACTAATAAAACCAAAATGTAAAATGTGTATGCACAAACTATTAGAAAAAAAGGAAATTAATGAGTTAATAAAAGCTAAGGGTTAATAAGGAGCTACATTGTTTAAAATAGTTTTTTTCATTTATATACTTACAGCTAACTACTAGAAAAGCAGCCACTGTCTAACATCTACTGCCTTACTATGGGTTAGGTCCAATGAGGTGCATGCCACCTTGCGGGCTTCTCTTTAATTTACATCTGACAGTTTACTGAGAGCAAAGACTACAACTATCACTATACTGCCAGCACTCAAACAGTAGAGAAGCTGCCTACTCATAGAAATCTTTGTATTTTATGTGAGTTCATATAATAAAAAGTGCTCTGTGATTGAGTAGGAGTGCTGAAATATAGTGATAGCTATGCTCCCAGTGCTCAGTAAAAACAAAAATTGTAGAACAAAGAGAGAAGTCCACTTGTTGGGTTTAACCCCTAGGAATCTAGTAAATTTTACAAAGTGGCTTAATTGCTGGAGTTTAGTTTTAACAGTAGTATATACATTAAAGCTAAAACAGAAACTCTCATTCATAAATTAATGCAGAGTAGGACCCGAGTTGTCAAACCGAAAGATTAGTCCTGCAGATTACACATGGAGAAATCAGCTCTGCCTCAGTAAACACAGGCGCTCCATTACACCTGGGCCCTATGCTCGATTTATCATTAGTATACAGAATGGACAGCTATCACACTGTCAGTGGAGTCGAGTGCCGCTTATTACATAGGGAGAGCTGCAATCGCCCAGTGTAATCTGCAAGACTGAGCTGTCAGTTGGACAGCGGAGGCTGGAAAGGCTCCCTCCTCAGCTGACATAAATAGGGCAAAGGGGTTTTGGATGTTTGTTATACCAGTCACTGAAAACAGCCTCCACTGGTGTAGAGGAGACACCAGTGGTGCTCACCAGCCTCTGAATGGTGTATTTGGTCAGATACTGCGACTGGAGACCTTGAAGAGAGGCTCGGCATTGAGCTAATAACTTTCAGGATGCCATTTGGAGGATGGCTGCAGGGCAGCCCCAGATCCAGAGGAGGGAGTCTCCTTCAATGCTGCACATCTGATCCATCTTAAAAGGGGCCTCTGGCAGATCATACCACCAATATAATAGTCTACTAATTGTGCATTTATTATGCGCATCTGGTGAGTGCGCATTTTTTTACCATATCCTCTGCACAATCTGGATGAATTATTATTACATGGAATTCATTTGATATCACTTGGGCAACAGCATCTTCACGTAACACCATTTTTTGACTGATGTCAGATTTTCACCAACATATGAACTTTTATCTTCTGTCTATGGACTTTTGTAGTTGCACGTAACATATAGTGCCTAGTATCTTAACGAAAGGGTTTTTTATATATTTACTATTTTTTGCATTTACTTATTTATTTCACTATTTTTTGCATTTATTTATTTTTTGAATGTATTTATTTCATTATGTTTATCACTAACTTTTTAGTGCTGCACTTACTGATTTTATATGTTATTTAAGGGCTGCTCACACGGTAAGCCGGTAGACACAGCAGTTACAGATTGTGCTGTTGTACTGTGCGCAGTTCTGGGAGGATGTATGGGTACATCCTCTCAGAAATAGGGAGCACCCACCTGACCATTTATATACATTGGTTGGGTGGGAAGTGGTTAAATTACACTCTTGGATATTTGTTTGGCATTCTCATTCGACTGTATGTATGTCATTTAAAATAATGACATAACATGTGCAAAAAATAAACCACCTCTGGCCCTGTGAGGTAAACTGCAGTGGTTACAACTCACCATTTGGTTTAGTAGAAGTCTAGAAGCCACAAGCTAATAATAATGGCAAAACTAAAAATAGTAGAAAATACCTTTTTCCTACAGAGCTACATTGGAATAATGTTTTTCCTTGGATATTTAGGGAGCCACTAAGTGACTTGCATTTATTTTATCAATGGAAATAATATTTTAGATGACAAATTCAATAAAATATTAAATCTGAGTGTCAGGAGGCAGAGCTCAATTACTTGTCGGATGGGCTTCCAGAACTCTGGACTGGGGTTCATCGTAATCATCAATAGACCCATGGTAAACTTTCCAGTATTTATAGAGGATGAAGCAGAGAGAAGATGATCCCAGATGGCTTCTTTGCTGAAATATATGGCATATGACATAAAGGTGAGCTTGGTCTATTGGAGCCATTGAAAAAGTTCTGGCTAGAGTACTGGAGGTCTTTCAAAACTTAGCTGGGAATTAGGGAAAATGCTACCCAAAACCATATCATCTACTCTGAGATGAATTATTTAAAAATTCTTCTTGGGTTACAATTTTTTTGTAACTCTTTACTGAAAAACAAAGTAAAGAGGTGTTAGATAAACCACATTCAGTTTTTTATGGTTACCTTCTACAAGCAAGCTGCTCAATTAATGTAGTTTGTTGAAAACATAGCGGTATCACATACTCTTTTAGCAAATCTGTTACTATAAACCAGAATATTACATAATTTTAGATAATACTCAAGCCCATAAGAAATACACATGGATAGAATCATGGTACAGAAGACTGAGGGTTAACAAACAGGATACAGAGCCAGAGTATTCCACCACATTGTTAATAGTCACATCTCAGGTTCCATTTGAGGCCTCCATCTCTCCTGCAAACCACAGTTGGAGATGTCGCCCTGTATTTGTCTTTCTCTAACCACAGAGTCGATGAAAATTCCTGGAAACTTAAACAAGAGCAATGTGTTTGTAATTACGGACTTCTTTCACTGGCACTGCTATATAGGGTCCTTCAGCAAAGCTCAGAGAGCAGGAACCTGAAAAGATCTGGAAGTCCCTCTACTATAGCGTCCTTGTACATAGCAGGTTAATAATGCAGCAGATGCGCATGTTCTTCCTAAATGTCAAAGCAAGCATGTAACTAGAATCCCTATAACTTTTATGCAATCTAGGCACCAAGGTGAGTGCCAATTCATTCTGCAGAAAGCATGTAGATCTATTTCTATGGTAAACAATGTTTTTTTAAGAATGGGAAGAGATAAAAGAGTGCACATATGTGCTAGAGTTGAAAAGAACTCTTACATTTAAATTGCATAACTGATAAATGCACAAAGACAGCTATAACAGGTAGAACAGAAAAGCAGACCCATGGCAAATTTCAAAGGATGATGAAAACGTCTTATGACCATAACATCTCCAAATATAGAAATCTAAATGTCAGAAAGAGACAAAGAAATTGAAGTAGGACTAGAGATTAATGCAGTCTGTTCTGTAGAACTGAATTTTATCTTGAAGATTACAGGGATATGCTATATGTATGCTGCACACAATTTCAAGCAAAAGGGATTTGAAAAGCCTATACAGCCATTACATATTTACTTAACAAAAGTAAACTAAATAAAATGAAAAAAATAAATAAAAATTAACTTTGCAAGCTTAACAAATGTTCATTCAAAAAAAGGAGTCTAAACCCTGCAGCTTTTTTCGATAACATGAAAAAACACCAGCATGTAAAGGTCCCTGATTGGGTGGCAGTTTGTGCCATGCTAACTCTGGACCTATCCTGATTCTTCTTGGAAGGGATAGACACCTACCTGTTTGGAGATTCTCAACCATATTGTGTCATACTGTTCTTTGCCTGAGGTCCACCTTCTCCACTCTCCCAGCCTAAGGCCTAATACCTAGAATAAACGAATGTCCAGTCCAGTTTCATTTTAAATGCTTTACTGCACTCCAGCACAACTTTTGATGTCACAGTCGCTTATATACATGAGCGGTTCATTTCATTCTGAATCGAAATTTGGACAAAATGTTTCATTATTCAGAGATTCGGATGTATCAGAATTTCAAAATCACAGTAGCAATGAATTTAAATAAATCCGAAGTAATTAAACAAAATTATGTCCGAAATGCAATTTGAAAGTGAAATCTAATTCAAAAACAAGAATAGAATAAAATAGAATAAAAAATAAAATAATAGAGTATAAAAGACTAGAATAAAATAGAAAAGAATAGAAAATATATAATAAAAAAGAATAGCGTAGAACAGAATAGAAAAGAAAACAATAGCATAAAACAGAATAGAATTCAGTAAAACAGAATAGAAAATAATAGAAAAAGATAGAAAATAAATAGAATAGAAAAAAATAGAGTAGAGAAGAACAGAATAGAAAATAAAATAGAATAGAAAAAAAGAGAACAAAATATAAAGAATATAACCATCTTCTGAAATTCAAAAATTTCGAATAGAATAAATTTGAATAGATTAGAAAAAAAAAAGAATAAAATAGTAAAAACAACAGAACAGAATAAAATAGAAAAAAATCATAACAGTCTCCTGAAATTTGAATTTCGAATAGAATAAATTCAAATAGAATAGAAAAGAATAGAATAGAATAGGAAAAAACCAATAGAATAGAAATAATATAACTGTGTTTGAAATATTTTAACCGGCATTCAAATTTATTCTAATTCTGAAAACTTGAATCAAATTCGAAAACGAATAAATGAAACTAAACAACTTCTGAAAACAAATTAAACACATTGATCTAAAAACAATTGTTTAAATAAATCGAAACAAAACTATTTTTTAATTCTGCATATGTCTAGTCGCTTTACATTGCGGGTAACATTAACTCAGCTCACTGAACAGAAGTCTATACTCCCTTGGCATCAGAGACTCCGTTCTCTCCTGGCTCTCTTCCTATCTATCCCAGAGCTCCTTCAGAGTTACCTATAACGCTGCCACCTCAACCTCTCTCCCCCTCTCTGTTGGGGTTCCCCAAGGCTCTGTCCTTGGGCCCCTTCTCTTCTTCATCTACACCTCCTCCCTTGGCCAACTGATACACTTTCACAGCTTTAACTACCACCTCTACGCCGATGACACGCAAATCTACCTCTCATCCCTTCAGTCTCCGCCCGAATCACCTGCCTACTGAACGACATATCAGACTGGATGTCACTCCACTTCCTCAAATTAAACCTTTCCAAAACTGAGCTCCTAGTTTTCACCCCAGCCCGCGCCCCCCCCCCACCTCTCTATTACTACCAATAACGCCACCATCAGTCCCACCCCGCAAGCCGAAGTTCTAGGTGTCACTCTAGACTCCAACCTATCCTTCCAGCCCCATGTCCAATCACTGGCAAATTCATGCAGGCTCCACCTCCGCAACATCTCCAAAATACGTCCGTTCCTAACCCCAGACACTAAACAACTCATTCACTCCCTTATTATCTCACGACTTAACTACTGCAACTCCCTCCTCACAGGCTTACGTCATCACAGACTATCCCGCTTCAGTCTATCCTGAACTCAGCGGCCAGACTCATCCACCTTACCAACCGCTCCGTGTCCACCACCCCCCTCTGTCATTCCCTCCACTGGCTTCCAATTGCCCAATGCATAAAATTCAAACTACTAACATTGACGTACAAAGCTATTCATAATACTGCCCCAAACTACCTCACCGACCTGATATCCAAATACCACCCAACAAGTACTCTTCGCTCCTCACAAGACCTCCTACTCTCCAGTTCCCTGGTCTCCTCCTCCCATGCCCGACTCCAGGACTTCTCCAAGTCCAAGTCTTCCCCCATCCTCTGGAACTCACTACCCCAATCCATCAGACTGTCATCTACCCTCCTCACCTTTAGGCGCACCCTGTAAACCCATCTCTTCAGGGAAGCCTACCCCGCCCTCACCTAACAGCCGATCTCCTCCACTCCTCCTACCACTCCATCCCTCACAGCCATTTCCTCCTGTACCACAATCCCTCCCTCCTAGACTGTAAGCTCCAAGGAGCAGGGCCCTCGAACCCCTCGTGTATTGTATTGTTACTGTATTGTCTCATGTACTGTCCCCCACTATAACGTACAGCGCTGTCAGGGCTCCCAGGTGAGACCAGAGGTGTGTGGCTGACGCAGGGAAACGCAGACCTCAGATATGTTATAAACAATATAATTTATTAACACTAACAATACAAACATAAACGCAGTGCAATACTAAAACATAATACAGTGCAACCAAACCAAACCAACCACCCACAGATAACAGTACATACAAGCAAGCGTCGTCAGGCAGACCGGGTCAATATCAATAGGGCAGGTAGGTACAGGGGGAGCAAGCGGAGATTGGTCGGGGTCACAGGCCAGGTTCAGCAGGTAGCAAGCAGCGTAGTACAGAGGGTCAGGCAGAGGGATGGTCAGGGTCACAAGCCAGGGATCAGAACAGGTAGCAAGCAGCGTGGAACAGAGGGTCAGGCAGAGGGATGGTCAGGAGCGAGCCGGGATCAGAGCAGGAGAAGTCAGCAGCGGTTCAGAAACAGGATGCAGGACAGAAACAGGATACAGGGCCCAGGACAAACACAACACCAAGGCAGAGTCTGTGGGTCTGGCCATCCCTTAAATACCCCAGCATAATCAGTTCCAGGTGTTAGCTGGCTGCAAAGTTGAGTCTCTGATTGCTGGGAGCATCCGCTGGCCAGCCCTGGTACTGCAGATCAAAAGGCAGGTGAGTCCCACCATTGCTGGCCAGTCCATTCCTGACAGTACCCCCCCCTCAAGGAGCGGCCTCAGGACGCTCCAAACAGTCCTAGCTGGGAAAAATGTTCCACCGCCCGGGTCTGGTAACTGGCGGGATATCAAAGACTGGCACACCGGGCAGGACTCCGGGCAGCGGTACACCGGGCAGAGGCACATCGGGCTGGACTCCGGGCAGAGGCACACCGGGCAGAGGCACACCGGGCAGAGGCACATCGGGCTGGACTCCGGGCAGAGGCACACCGGGCTGGACTCCGGGCAGAGGCACACCGGGCTGGACTCCGGGCAGAGGCACACCGGGCTGGACTCCGGGCAGAGGCACACCGGGCAGAGGCACACCGGGCAGAGGCACATCGGGCTGGACTCCGGGCAGAGGCACATCGGGCTGGACTCCGGGCAGAGGCACATCGGGCTGGACTCCGGGCAGAGGCACACCGGGCAGAGGCACACCGGGCTGAGGCACATCGGGCTGGACTCCGGGCAGAGGCACACCGGGCTGGACTCCGGGCAGAGGCACACCGGGCTGGACTCCGGGCAGAGGCACACCGGGCTGGACTCCGGGCAGAGGCACACCGGGCTGGACTCCGGGCAGAGGCACACCGGGCTGGACTCCGGGCAGAGGCACACCGGGCTGGACTCCGGGCAGAGGCACACCGGGCTGGACTCCGGGCAGAGGCACACCGGGCTGGACTCCGGGCAGAGGCACACCGGGCTGGACTCCGGGCAGAGGCACACCGGGCTGGACTCCGGGCAGAGGCACACCGGGCTGGACTCCGGGCAGAGGCACACCGGGCTGGACTCCGGGCAGAGGCACACCGGGCTGGACTCCGGGCAGAGGCACACCGGGCTGGACTCCGGGCAGAGGCACACCGGGCTGGACACCGGGCAGAGGCACATCGGGCTCGACACCGGGCAGAGGCACATCGGGCGGGGCGGCAGGCACCGGGCCCCCGGGCGGGGCGGCAGGCACCGGGCCCCCGGGCGGGGTGGCAGGCACCGGGCCCCCGGGCGGGGAGACAGGCACCGGGCCCCCGGGCGGGGAGACAGGCACCGGGCCCCCGGGCGGGGCGACAGGCCCCGGGCGGGGCGACAGGCCTCGGGCCCCCGGGCGGGGCGACAGGCCTCGGGCCCCCGGGCGGAGTGGCGGGCGCCGGACCCCCAGGCGGAACTACAGGTCTTGGGCCCTCAGGCGGAGTGGCGGGCGCCGGACCCCCAGATGGAGTGACAGGTCTCTGGCCCTCAGGCGGAGCGGCGGGCGCCGGACCCCCAGATGGAGCGACAGGTCTCGGGCCCTCAGGCGGAGAGGCGGGCGCCGGACCCCCAGATGGAGCGACAGGTCTCGGGCCCTCAGGCGGAGCGGCGGGCGCCGGACCCCCAGATGGAGCGACAGGTCTCGGGCCCTCAGGCGGAGCGGCGGGCGCCGGACCCCCAGATGGAGCGACAGGTCTCGGGCCCTCAGGCGGGGCGACAGGCCTCGGGCCCCCAGGTGGAGCGGCGGGCGCCGGACCCCCAGGCGGGGCTACAGGTCTCGGGCCCTCAGGCGTAACTGCGGGCACCGAGTCAACTGGCGGGACTGCGGGCACCGAGTCGTCTGGCAAGACTGCGGGCACCGAGTCGTCTGGCAAGACTGCGGGCACCGAGTCGTCTGGCAAGACTGCGGGCACCGAGTCGTCTGGCAAGACTGCGGGCACCGAGTCAACTGGCGGAACTGCGGGCACCGAGTCAACTGGCGGAACTGCGGGCACCGAGTCGTCTGGCAAGACTGCGGGCACCGAGTCGTCTGGCAAGACTGCGGGCACCGAGTCGTCTGGCAAGACTGCGGGCACCGAGTCGTCTGGCAAGACTGCGGGCACCGAGTCGTCTGGCAAGACTGCGGGCACCGAGTCGTCTGGCAAGACTGCGGGCACCGAGTCATCTGGCAAGACTGCGGGCACCGAGTCGTCTGGCAAGACTGCGGGCACCGAGTCGTCTGGCAAGACTGCGGGCACCGAGTCGACTGGCGGAACAGCGGGCACCGAGTCGTCTGGCAAGACAGTGGGCTCCGAGTCAACAGGCACGACAGCGGGCACTGGGTCACCAGGCATCAGGTCATTTGGCTTGCCAGCGGGCACCGCGTCATCTGGCAAGGCAGTGGGCACCGGGTCACCAGGTATGACAGCGGGCTCTGAGTCAATTGGCACGACAGCGGGCACTGGATCAAGTACCGGATCATCTGGATCAACAGCAGGTATCGAGTCAACTGGCCTAATAGGATCGTCGGGCTGGATCAGTTCATCATGCTGAGTAGCGGCATCAGGCTGAATGCAGGCGTCAGGCTGAGTAGAGGCTTCAGGCTGAGTAGAGGCTTCAGGCTGAGTAGAGGCATCAGGCCGAGTAGAGGCATCAGGCCGAGTAGAGGCATCAGGCCGAGTAGAGGCATCAGGCCGAGTAGAGGCTTCAGGCCGAGTATAGGCTTCAGGCCGAGTATAGGCTTCAGGCCGAGTAGAGGCTTCAGGCCGAGTAGAGGCTTCAGGCTGAACCACGGAAGGCAGGTTCACCGGTTTGGATACTGGCAGGATGGTATTGGTTGGAAAGAATTTTCGCTTTTTTCTGGTTTTAACTACTGGAGCACTGCAAGTAAACGCAGGTCTGCAAACGAATGGAGCAGCTGGAGACAGAGAAAAACTGGAGGATGGAACAGGAGAGGGAGCAGTTGCTACAGAGGGCTTTTTTACAGGGTTAAAGGCAGGATAGGTGCAGCGAGTGGGAACAGGGTACTGACATGCGGTAGATAGTTAAGTATACTGGGCTGTAACTGGAGGAGCTGATGGGAATACAGGAGTAGAGTTAGAAGCAGGACTGGGTTTTTGTAAGCTGACTGAGGCTGGGTGCAACAAGTCTGTCCATGTCTGCAGTAGGGGTTGAACAAAGCTGAGCTTACACAAAGCCTGTCTGGTCAATGACTGCACTGCGTTTATACAATCTCTTAGTGTCTGTGGTGAACATGTGGAATAACGCTCCAGAAAGTAACCCACATCATCCTCTAATAACCACACCAGGGACTCTACCTGGTCTGCACTAAATGGTGGCAAAAATTCATCCCTGCATTCGGGGGAACCAGATGAAACCAACTCAGCACAAACCTCAATCAAAGGCTGCACCTCAGAGAACTCTGTGCCCTGATCTACTAGAACATGAGCGAGCCGTATACATTCTAGTAGTTGATCCCTGGGATACTCCTTCAGAGTTTGATAAGCATACTCCCTGTCATCAAACACTAGCAGATATAAATACACAACCTCATCCAGATCCATCCTTCCCAGCAACAAGCCAAGATGGCTTCCCTGTGCAGCCACTTCTGGTCAGGATTGGCCTTGGTGTAATGTCAGGGCTCCCAGGTGAGACCAGAGGTGTGTGGCTGACGCAGGGAAACGCAGACCTCAGATATGTTATAAACAATATAATTTATTAACACTAACAATACAAACATAAACGCAGTGCAATACTAAAACATAATACAGTGCAACCAAACCAAACCAAACCAACCACCCACAGATAACAGTACATACAAGCAAGCGTCGTCAGGCAGGCAGGGTCAATATCAATAGGGCAGGTAGGTACAGGGGGAGCAAGCGGAGATTGGTCGGGGTCACAGGCCAGGTTCAGCAGGTAGCAAGCAGCGTAGTACAGAGGGTCAGGCAGAGGGATGGTCAGGGTCACAAGCCAGGGATCAGAACAGGTAGCAAGCAGCGTGGTACAGAGGGTCAGGCAGAGGGATGGTCAGGAGCGAGCCGGGATCAGAGCAGGAGAAGTCAGCAGCGGTTCAGAAACAGGATGCAGGACAGAAACAGGATACAGGGCCCAGGACAAACACAACACCAAGGCAGAGTCTGTGGGTCTGGCCATCCCTTAAATACCCCAGCATAATCAGTTCCAGGTGTTAGCTGGCTGCAAAGTTGAGTCTCTGATTGCTGGGAGCATCCGCTGGCCAGCCCTGGTACTGCAGATCAAAAGGCAGGTGAGTCCCACCATTGCTGGCCAGTCCATTCCTGACAAGCGCTGAGCAAACTTTTTGCCGCTATATAAATACTGTATAATAATAGTGCAGAACACTTTTTCTCCTTCTCATGACTTTGCATACAGTGGTCTCTCTTAAATGCACAACACTCCAATACTTCACATAACTATTGCAGCCATCTTCCCCAGATGTTAAAGTCTCTTAGCTCAGATGTTCCTCATACAGGGGGTAACTTCTCCTTAGGTCCCAAGGCCATTCTAAACCAAGCCATAGGACCCACAAGACAAGGATCATGGCTACAAAGTCTTCTTTTTTTGTCCCCAATGTGTCCTCACTCACCACCGTGGCAGTTCATCCCTGTAGAGGGCTCTTTCTCTTTCCTCCAGCACAGCTCTATATCCTGCTGTTCAAGAGTGTCCTGCTTTGATAACCCAACTCTACTGGGCCACACCCACCGCTTGCAAAGGATCTCCTTCCACTACATCATCACAAGGAGGGGCAACAAATAGGAGGGTACTTACACCTGCCAACAAGCATCCACCAGAATAATCCTTTTAAAATCTTTCGTTATTGTTCAGCAGGTAAAACAGCATATGTGTTTCAACCTCAACCAGCCTTAATGAAATATCTTTAATAAAGATGAAGCCATTGTGACCAGGGGGTGAGGTGCTATGCATTGGGGGCAAGGTGGATAGTAGGAAGGCAAAGAAGTGCTGTGCCAGGGGAAGGTGAGTGTTGCCACTTCTAGATGCTGCCTACAACCCATAAGACTCTTGGTGTTCTACTTGGGGATGTCCACAAAATATACTGTTAGAGAACTTTTGATAGTCTGTGTATGTTGGGCACTGCATCACCTATTTGATGGGCACTAATGTAAAGTACCCTGCTGATCCCTCTTCCCAGCTGCTGCCTCTGCAATAATTTTACAAGTCTGGTGATGATGACACAGGAAGTAATACAAGAAAGAGGTCAAACAAAAATTAATAATGGGGCATATTCTGTGTGGTAAACGGTTGTTTGGGTTTAAATTTGGGTCATGGTTACACAAATCATGTACAGATATCACCAAAATCTCAAAGAGCCAGGATTGACCAATGCTAGACACAGAAAGTGACCACTTTAATAATAGCACCATTGCCTGATTTTAGACAACTTTTACTAATTTAATCTACACATTATTTTTTTGGATCCGATTTCTCCGTTCACCCAAAGCTTGCAGATTTAAATGTTAGGATTATTAGTATCGTGGAAGTCCAGTAGCTGTGTAGTCAACACGGAAGCTCCAATACTGGTTGTCCATAAGCAGATGGGCAACTCCTTAATCTTGGAGACATTTTATGACATTTCAGTATCAATGTATTAAAGTGTGTCTACAGCCAAAACATTTTCCTTTCTCAGCTTTGGATTCAGTAGTAGAATGGTTAAAATTTCTGTCATTTACAGTTTTGTGGTCTGCATCCAGTTAGAAAGATCTCCCTTCACTTCACTTCTTGGAAAAGGCAAAAGGAAGTCAGAAGTGTCCTGGTGACACTGATGACAGAGATGGTAAACCTCCCCAAAGGGGATGCAAAGTAGTAAAATCCTGGCAGAGGGTTTAACACTTCTAAAATCCAAAATGTACAAACAAAAACAAACATTTTTTAAATGTGGACTTAGGATACATATTATATAGGTATGACTGAACAAAAAGTTACAGCCCCCCACCAAAGATTAAACTACCCCATCTGTACTCTATGGCATTTATTAACATTTATCAATGCATCTGCTGTACAGGAAAAGAAATGTTAATCAGATTCCACTGCCCTTTATGTTACATAAACCCTGTGACGATATTATTATAAAATATAAAATCACATGCACACAGGATCTACTGCAGCGATAATACTTTCACTTCAAAGGAAAGGGAGCCTTTGACTCCGCTGAGTCAGACGATATTTAGCTGGAGTCTGCGGCTCTTGAAAGCCTGGAAACCACAGACCGAAAGCATCAACATCTACTTGCTTTTTTACTCAAAATGAACTTTTGCAATAAAATACTTTTATAATTTTCATCAGCCCTGTCATTTACAATTATTTCAGCTGCCATGAAAATAGCTTGGTAAATATATACTATGTGAAGAAATACATAGGCGTACCCTTATGATAATAATTAGGGGTGCTAGCCCACTGACATCTGTAGAGCTAGTGGTTCCTCTTTATTGAAATAAGACTATTATTAAGCAAAACCTTGAATCCATTTATGCCCAAATACACAGGATGAATTGGAAATTCCATTTGGCAGTTGTCATGAAAACCTAAAAGTAATATAAGGACACAAAAAATACTGCAGCAATATTTTATTAATATGGGCATGGAAATGTGGTAAGGTGACCACTGTACTATGTAAACATTACGGATTTTTTAATGGTACCCTTCAAAAGTATAACTATTAGGATAATAATATTTAGCACTTTAGTTGGAATTCTACCAGGATCACTATCTGCATTTGTTCTTATCCCCATGTTTGTGTGGGTTTTCTCCAATTGCTTTGATTTCCTCCCACAATGCAAAAGCCTGCTGGTAGTTTAATTGGCTAACTCCCACACTGGCTGTATGTGTACATATGTATTATGGAAGTTACAATATAAACTCTATTGATGGGACATGAATGATTCTATATCAGGCATGTCCAAAGTCCGGCCCGGGGGTCGGTTTAATACGGCCCTCCAACAGCCCTCCCTGCTCTGTGTAATGTGGCCCTCCCACGGCCCTCCCTTCTATGGCAGACAGTCTTCTGCTTGAGAGCAGAGGGCAGTGCGCATGCCTGACTGCGGCGCGTTCTCCCTGGTCTGTGTAAATGCGGCTGTCGCACGGCCCTCCCTTCTGTGACAGACAGTCTTCTGCTTGAGAGCAGTGCGCATGCGTGACTGCGCCGCGCTGGGAGCGACAGAGGGCAGTGACGTCAGGGCCGGGCTTCCAGCGTGAAGTGTGTTTCTCTTCCCCTCCCGGCTGCCGAGCAGAGACTTCAGCTCCAGCTGCCTTTTTCACCCTTCACATTAGTTCAGGTAAGTTTTTTTTAAATTTATTTTCAATACATTGTAAAAACTCAGCTGTCAGTTGATCTTAATGTTATGAAATGCAAAGTATGTAGTTTGCAATTAACTTGGCATAAAATAATTTATTTGCATTTAATTGTAATGGTTCAAAGAATGTTCGGAAAAATGTTCGGCCCTCCACCATGTTCACTTCATCCAATCTGGCCCTCTTTGAAAAGAGTTTGGACACCCCTGTTCTATATACTGCATAATAGATCAGAGCTATAATAAAAAGGCAGCCGTTTTATACACCCTACCAAAATTGTCTAACTGTTCACTAAAGTGGTTCTAATGGCAAAACGTTTTCTACCTTATTGCATTCCCTGTATTAAGGTATAAAACATTACACTACTTCTCCCCCCATGCTCCCAAACACTTACCTGCCTCCTCTCTTGATCCAGCACTGCAGTACCACTCCACTGACTTCCTGCTGTCGCAGGAGACACTGAGAACTGCGGGAGCCATAAGCATTTACATTCTAAACAAGTATGTTTTGGCACAAAAATCAATATATACACTGTACATTAGTGATGGGCCTGAACACCCCCCTGTTCAGTTTTTAAACACTTGCCTACCGGGCACTTATACCCCCTTCGTGCCCAGGTCAAATTTTCAGCTTTCAGTGCTGTCGCACTTTGAATTACAATTGCGCGGTCATGCACACTGTACCCATATGACATTTTTATCATTTTTTTCACACAAATAAAGCTTTTTTTTTGGTGGTATGTACTCGCCGCTGGGTGTTTTATTTTTTGCGCTATAAACAAAAAAAGAGCAAACATTTTGGAAAAAAAGCTTCTTTGTTTCTATTATAAAATTTTGCAAACAGGTAATTTTTTTCCTTCACTAATGTGCGTTGATGAGGCAGCAATGACAGGCGGCACTGATAGGCAGCACTGAAGGGCGGCACTGATGAGGTGGCACAGAGAGGCAGCACTGATGGGCACTGACAGGCAGCACTGATGAGCTGGCACTGATATGAAACAATGATGGGCACTGATAGGAGGCATTGATGGGCAGCACTGATAGGCGTCATTTATGGGTGGCACTGACAGGTGGCACTGACTGGCGGCTCTGCTGGGCACTGATGGGTGGAACTGATAGGCACTGGTGGGTGGCGTTGCTAGGCACTGATGGGCACAGGCGGGTGGCACTGCTAGGCACTGATGGGCACAGGTGGGTGGCACTGTTGAGCACTGATCATCAGGGCACTAATCATCAGTGCCCTGATGATCGGTGCCGATCAGTCCTCTGACAATTGCCGGTTATTGGCAGTACTTTCCTCATGCTGTGACAGCGTAAGGAAAGTGCAGCTGATAATCGGTAACTGCATTTACTGGTGATCAGCGGTGTCATTGGACACAGCTGATCACGTGGTAAAAGGCCACTGTGATTGGCCTTTTACCACATCACGTGATCAACTGTGTCCATAGGACTTTTAAAGGGGAACCCCACCTTCCAAAAATGGGGGGGAATGTGTGGGGTTTCCCCCATAAGCCATACTGGTAGGACTTTTAGGGGCTAACCCACCCTCCAAAAATGGGGGGGGAAAATCCTACCAGACACTTAATCTGAGCAGAGGCCTGGCAGGGCAGGAAGGGGGGGGATGATCGAGCTGCCCCCCCTCTTGTGAATAAGTCAGGGGTACATGTACCTCTACCCATTCACTAAAGGGTAAATTTGGAAAATACAAAACAAACATGCCAGACTTTTGACAAATTCCTATACTGAACAAAAAATAAAAGAACAGTTTGACAAATCCTTTATTAAAAAAAAATCCAAAAAAATGGTGGCATCATTGTAATCAATCAATCACAGCATTCAGTGTTCTCGCGACGCAACTGGCTTGTCGAAATAAAAAAAAAAACCCAATGCCCGCCGACCCGTCCACACCCGCCGAGCACTCGCCGCAATCTGACATTTGCGGGTCAGATGATAACAATTGGGCGGGGCTAGCGGTGACATCACTGCTAGCTCTGCTCAATTGCCTATGTCTGACCAGTGATTGTCAGAACTGTCATCAATTGGGTGGAGCTAGTGGTGACGTCGGCAGTGATATCACCAACAGCTCCACCCAATTGTTGATTGTGGCAAGTGCTCGGCGGATTCGGCAGACATTGAGTTTTTTCTTCAAATTTCGGCGAGTCGGCAACATTGTGACAATGCTGGTCGCCGTGATTGATTATGCATTACAACGATGGAACCATTTTTGTCATTTTTTTTAAAGGACTTGCCAAAAAACTGTTCTTTTGTTTCTGTTCAATTAAGGAATTTTTCAAAGTCTCGCATGTTTATTTTTTCCACATTTAATCCTTTAGTGAATGGGTGGAGGGCAGCATCAGCGTTCCCCCTTATTTAAAGGGATACCCTGATGCTCATGATCCCGCCTTCCAGCAGACCCCCACAGGGCAAGGGTTGTGGGGAAGAGGCCTTTGTCCCCATCCACATGGCCTGGCAAGCCGCATGGAGCGGAGGGCCCTCGATTGCTGCCCCCCCTTTCCTGGCCTGCCAGGCCTGAGCTCGAATTAAGGGCCTAGTAGGAATGTAGGAGAGACCTCACGCTCCCCCCCCCCCACGCTGTATTTTTGTGTTTTATTTTAATTTGGGTTTTTTTAATATTTATTTTTTTCGGGGAGAGTATTCTCCTGTCTTTTATAGTGTTATAGTGTGGGGTGGGGACTGTGCACTGTGAGAGCAAAGTGTATTGTGGGGTGTTTGGTGGGTGAACAGTTGGTGGTGCCTTCACACCTAACCCTTCAGAGTTATTCTTGACCAGTGCAGGATTGGACCCTACTCTAAAAATTCTAATTGTATGCACCTGTCACACAGTGTGTTAACCCCTTACAGTTCCTCTTGATGAGTGCAGGAATTGGCACTGCTCTAAAAAACTGAAATTATATGCACCTGTTGCACAGGTGCAGAAAAATTGTGCCTTGGGTGTTGGTGGTGCCTGAACACTGTAACCCCTCACAGTTACTCTTGCTGGGTGAAGTAATGAGCCCTGCTGATAAAAATTGTTAAAAAAATTAGGAAAACAATTGTAAAAAATTTAAATCACATGCACCTGTCAAATAGGTGCAGAAAATCAGGCCTTGGGTGTTGGTGGTGCCCTAAACCAAAAACATTGTTGGAATCTAGCATAATCAGGATTCAGGAATAGGATAGGCAGGCAGGGCCAATTCATTTTGATAAACGTCAGCCGGTCAACGGAGTCTGTGGACACACACTCTTATCTGTCACAAAACCTCCAGAATCACTGAATGTCCATTCAGAAAGCACGCTGGATGCATGACAGGCCAGTAACATGATTTTTGAGCAAGTTCTGGCCAGTGATCCATCCTCAAGACCCTGTAACCCAGTGGATCCTCAGTTGGAAAGGTCTCCAAGTCTGCTCTTGCCCCTAGATAATCCATATGATGCAGACGCTGCTGATGGGCGCTTAAACCTAACAGCCCTGGGCGCTGAGGACTAAAGAATTGTTTAAATGGCATAAGTCAGCCGGTCACATTTTCCACCGCTCTTTTTCTGACTGAACAAAGCCTCAGAAACACGTTGTCCAGGAAATGGTAACCTCCCAGTGTCTGGAAAGCTGTTACACAAATTTTTCTTCAAGATGTCCTCAAGATGTTTCATCCTCTGCTCCCTCTGCGAAGGTAGGATTAGCTCTGCAACTTTACCCTTGTAACGTGGATCAAGAAGGGTTGCCAACTAGTAATGATACCTCTCCTTGATACCACTAATCCTTGGGACCTTTCTCAGGCTTTGCATCAGGGAGCCCATGAGGCGCAAGTCTGAGGAGGAATAAGATTCTGAGTCCTCTGGATCACTGAGGATGACACTGTCAGGAACTACCTCCTCCCAGCCATGTACTACTCCTGGCTGAGTTTCTGGGGACTGAAAACCATCCCTTGAATACTGCCTTATTTTATCCTCTACTTCCATGGTGCCACAATCCTCCTCCTCGTCATCTTCCTCCTGTCTGTTCTGTAGCCCCACAGGAATGGTATCTGCATAAAGGAGACCTTGAGAAGAAAGGAAGTCCTCTTCCTCCTGATTTTCTGCCTCAAGTGCCGTGTCCATGATTCCACGCAGCGTGTGCTCCAGCAGGAAGACTAGAGGGATAGTGTCACTGATGCATTGTCGCGGCTCACCATCATTGTGGCCTCCTCAAATGGTGGCAGGACACTGCATGCATCCTTTATCAGCAGCCACTGGCATGGCAAAAAGAAGCCAAGCTCCCCTGAGCCTGTCCTTGTGCCATACTCTCACAGGTACTCATTGATGGCCCTCTGCTGCATGTGCAGCCACTGCAGCATTGCCAGTGTTGAGTTCCACTTGGTGGGCATGTCACAAATGAGGCTGGATGGTGGGCAAGTTGAACTCCCATTGAATGTCAGACAGTCAAACACTGGCCGTGTATGAATGCCAGAAATGGCCACAGACTTTTCTGGCCAGCCTCAGAAGATCTTATAAGCCTGGGTACCTTGTTCAAGAAATGCTGCAGTACCAAATTCAGGACATGTTCCAAGCATGGAACATGTGTCAAGTGTCCCTCTTGGAGGGCGGAGAGAAGGTTAGTGCCATTGTCGCATAGAGCCATTCCTGGCTCAAGCTGCCATGGTGTCAACCACCTCTGAGCCTGCCCCTGCAGAGCTGACAAAATCTCTGCCCCAGTGTGGCTCCTGTCCCCTGCACAGACCAGCTCAAGCACTGCATGGCATCTTTTAGCCTGACTGCTTGTGTAGCCCCTTAAACACTTACGGAGCACTGCTGGTTCAGAGGAAAATTCAGCAAAAGAGGCCGAAGAGGAAGAGGAAAGGGTGAAGCAGACAGATGTGGCAGAATCACCACCAGCTTTTTGAAGGCATGGTGGTGGAACAAGCTCCAGCACTGAACCCTGTCCTGCATCCTTCCCAGCTGCCAGAAGAGTTACCCAGATTTTTGAAGGCATGGTGGTGGAACAAGCTCCAGCACTGAACCCTGTCCTGCATCCTTCCCAGCTGCCAGAAGAGTTACCCAGTGCGCTGTGAAGGAAATGTAATGTCCCTGACCATGCGTGCTCGACCACGTGTCAGCAGTAATATGGACCTTGCTGCTAACTACCTTGTCCAACAAGGCCAAAACATTGCCTTCCACATAATGGTGCAGAGCTGGAATGGCCTTACATAAAAAGAAATTTCCTTTCAGGGCCTGCCACTATGGTACAGTACATTCCGCAAATTCACGGAAGGGGGCAAATTCTACCAGATAGAAAGGCAGCAGTTGTAACAATACATTTAGACACGGAGCATGTCAATGGGTTGGACAGTATTTTTTTTTTTTTTACAGTTCACCAACTGAGGTAGTGAAATTTGCCTGGTGAAATCAACAGGTGGTGTACTTCTAGCAGATTGGGTGCAAGGACCTGTGGCATCCATTGCTATACCATCATCCCTCTCAGTGGAGGCTGTTGAGATGACTTGAGTTATAGTAGGGGTAGAGATCCCAGATAAGGAGCAAGGAGAAGTCTGTGCTTTTTTATGATGTGGGCCTTATTATTACAGGTATTTATATAGCGCCGTCAATTTACGCAGCACTTTACATATATATTGTACATTCACATCAGTCCCTAACCCTCAAGGGGTATACAATCTACAGTCCCTAACTCACTCATACATACATACACATACTAGGGCAATTTAGACAAGATCCAATTAACCTACCAGCATGTCTTTGGAGTGCAGAAGGAAACTGGAGTACCCGAAGTAAATCCACGCAGGCACAGGGAGAACATGCAAAATCCAGGCAGGAGGTGCCATGGCTGGGATTCGAACCAATGACCCTAGTACTACCAGGCGGAAGTGCTAAACATTTAGCCACTGTGCTGCCCAGCTTTTCAGATACTGTTGACAATGGGCTGTATGGCAGGTCATCATATGTCTTGTCAAGTATGTGGTGCCCAAGCCGCTGGTGTTTTGGCAACGCTTGATCCCCTTCAGACAGACTGCAAACCGCAATGCTGTGGTCTGCTGCACTTGCTTTGAAAAAAGCCCAAACCAATGGAAGTAAACCGGGAGTCAGCAGCAGCAGCCTGCACCTGTGGAGCGCTGTCGTGTGATGCAATAGGGTGGCTGCCCTTAGGCCTGCCCCTGGAGGATATCCTGCCTTGTTAGCATTGTGCCTCCTCCTCCTTTTTCTCCTCTGTTCTCTCAGGCACCCAAATACAATCGGTGACCTAATGACCCCTCCCTCCTCGTCACTAGAGCCAACTTGGTAGTTTGCTGCGGCTGGGGGAACATGATTTCCAATTTGTCAGTCATTGGCACCCCCTCTCTCTAAGCTCAGTCACTCCCTTCCTCAACCTAGGAACCAACATATGAACATTCAAATTGCTGCTCATCCTCCAGCAGCATGTAACTGAAACTATGATCGAACAATTCAGGTACTGTTGCTACAGAAGGAGTAGCTGTGGATAAGGAGCCTGTGGAATAGGTCACTTTGACAGCTGCGGTGGAAGGCAAACTAGTATGAGCCTGGGTGACAGAGGATGAGGATGGCTTAGTTATCCTCTCTACCACTTCTTCTGCATGTTGTGGCTCAATAACACGGCCAGCACCGGAAAAAAAGGACAAGCATGCCCTGCCTGCAGAGCATACACCATGTCCACGACCATCACTTTTCCCTGTGGACACAGAGGCTGCTTTCCCTCTTTTAGCTGCTTGTAAGCGTCTGCCTATCCTTGTTGGCCTTTTGGACACGATGGGAATTTTTTTTAGCTTTTTATTTTAGAGTGTGGGATGGGAATTTGGGTGCACCAGACACCGTTTTATTTAATTTTTTTTATAAAGAAAATAAGGGGTACAGCAATTATGCACATTTTTTTTAATGCTGAAAAAAAAAAATACAATAAAATAAAAAGCCAAAAAAAATAAAGGGAACTACTGCTGATGCATAAGGAGGAACACCTGCGATGCAGAAGGGGGAACAGCAATTATGCCCCAAATATTTTTGCTGCTGCTGAAAGCCAAAAAGAAAAAAGGAAACCACTGCTGACGCAGGACGAACACCTGTGACACAGAAGGGGGAAAAATATTTAACAAAAAATAGAAAAAGTTAATGGGTACAACGGTGATGCAGAAGTGCTCTCAAAAACACTGGCACTTCACTGGCACCACTACACTGCTCTTCACAACATCCCACTACACTGTCACTTTTCTGAACACACAAACATCAGATATTCGAATCGAACTTATGTTCAGCTCGAACATCCAGGCCAAACCTACTGTACATATACAGAACTAAATGGTATATATTTATAACAGTAGCATGGTGTCCAGTAATTTACCAATAGTAAAAAAAGTATTTTTTATATATTATTATTATACAGTATTTGTATAGCGCCAAAGGGTATGCTCAGCGCTGTACAATATATATACACACACACATATATATATATACACATACATACACACACAGTATATATATATATATATATATATATATATATATATATATACATACACACATATACACACACATATACACACATACACTCATAAATATATACGCTGCTCAAAAAATTTAAAACACTTTTTTATTCAGAGTATAGCATCAAGTCAGTTAAACTCCTGGGATATACTGATCTGGTCAGTTAAGTAGCAGAGAGGGTTGTTAATTAGTTCAGCTGTTTTGATATTAATAAAATTAACAACAGGTGCACTAGATTGGCAACAGTGAGACGACCCCAAAACAGGAATGGTTTACACAGGTGAAGGCCTCTGACATTTTTTTTCACGCTCATCTTTTCTGACTGTTTTTCACTAGTTTTGCATTTGGCTAGGTTCAGTGTCATTACTGGTAGCGCGAGGCAATACCTGGACCCTACAAAGGTTGCACAGGCAGTCCATCTCCTCCAGAATGGCCCATCAATACATGCCATTGCCAAAAGGTTTTCTGTGTCTCCCAGCACAGTCTCAAGAGCATGGAGAGCATGGAGGAGATTCCAGGAGACAGGCAGTTACTCTAGGAGAGTTGGACAGGGCCATAGAAATCCCCTTTCTTCTCTATTCTGATGCTCGATTTGAACTTCGGCAAGTCGTCTTCACCATGTCTAGATGCCTAAATGCATTCAGTTGCTTCCATGTGATTGGTTGATTAGCAATTTGTGTTACCAAGCAATTGAACAGGTGTACATAATAAAGTGGCCGGTGTATGTATATATATATATATATATATATATATATATTGCCAAAAGTATTGGGGACCTGCCTTTACACAAGCATGAAATTTAATAGCGTCCCAATCTTAGCCTGTAGGGTTCAATATGGAGTATGCCCACCCTTTGCAGGTATAACAGCTTCAACTCTTCTGGGAAGGCTGTTCACAAGGTTTAGGAGTGTGTTTATGGGATGTTTGACCATTTTTCCAGAAGCGCCTTTGTGGGGTCAGGCACTGATGTCGCATGGGAAGGCCTGGCTCACAGTCTCCGCTCTAATTCATCCCAAAGGTGTTCTATCGAGTTTAGGTCAAGACTCTGTGCAGGCCAGTCACTTCCTTCACCCCAAGCTTGTTCATCCATGTCTTTATGGACCTTGCTTTGTGCACTGGTGCGCAGTCATGTTGGAACAGGAAGGGACCATCCTCAAACTGTTCCCACAAAGTTGGAAGCATGAAATAGTACAAAATGTCTTGGTATGCTGACAACTTAAGAGTTCCCTTCACTGGAACTATGGAGCCAAGCACAACCACTGAAAAACAACCCCAGACCATGATCCCCCCTCCACCAAACTTTACACTTGGCACAATGCAGTCAGGCAAGTACTGTTCCACTGACAACCACTAAACCCAGACACGTCCATCGGATTGCCAAAGAAGCGTGATTCATCACTCCAGAGAACACGTCTCCACTGCTCTAGAGTCCAGTGGCGGCATGTTTTACACCACTGCATCTGACACTTTGCATTGTGCTTGATGATGTAAGGCTTGGATGCAGCTGCTCGACCATGGAAACCCATTCCATGAAACTCTCTATGCACTGTTGTTGTGCTAATCTGAAGGTCACACAAAGTTTGGAGGTCTTTAGCTATTGACTGTGTAGACAGTCAGTGACTTCTGTGCACTGTGCACTTCAGCATGCACTGACCTTGCTCTGTCATTTTACCTGGCCTACTCACTCATCCATGTTTTTATGGACCTTGCTTTGTGCACAGTCATGTTGGAACAGAAAGGGGCCATCCCCAAACTGTTCCACAAAGTTGGGAGCATGAAATTGTCCAAAATGTCTTGGTATGCTGACGCCTTAAGAGATCACTTATAGAAAGGCTGTCCACAAGGTTTAGGAGTGTGTCTGTGGGAATGTTTGACTATTCTTCCAGAAGAGCATTTGTGAGGTCAGGCACTGATGTCGGACAAGAAGGCCTGGCTCGCAGTCTCCGCTCTAATTCATCCCAAAGGTGTTCTATCGGGTTGAGATCAGGCCAGTCAAGTTTCTCCACCCCAAACTCACTCATCCATGTCTTTATGGACCTTGCTTTGTGCACTTGTGCGCAGTCATTCCCAAACTCTTCCCACAAAGTTGGGAGCATGAAATTGTCCAAAATGTCTTGGTATGCTGATGCCTTAAGAGTTCCCTTCACTGGAACTAAGGGGCCAAGCCCAACCCCTGAGGAACAACCCCACACCATAATCTCCCTCCAACAAACATTTCACAATGCAGTCAGGCAAGTATCGTTCTCCTAGCAACCGCCACATCACTAGCAAGAACACGTCTCCACTGCTCTAGAGTCCAGTGGAGAACTGAACTCCATGTTGTTGTACTAATCTGAAGGCCACACAAAGTTTGGAGGTCTTTAGCTGTAGATAGTTGGCGACTTCTGCGCACTGTGCGCTTCAGCATGTACTGACCCCTACTGACACTGTCTATTTTTAAGGTAGGCTACGTTTGTATTTTTACAGTGACATTTGTTTTATTATATTTTTCTACATTTTCCTTGCTAATTAGCTAGGCCTTAAAAAATTTTTAAATGGCGCTGAACCACCGGTGATCTTTGATCTCCTTCATGTTGTTCAGGTATATCTCCACCTCTCAAAGGTTTCCTACCCCTGCCTTAAGGCTTAAGGTGTGTCATTAAGCGCTGGGTGAGTAAGCTTTGTCATCTTCAGCTATGCAGCAAAATAAAAAAAAACAGTTCAGTGGCTTCTCTGAGGGTAGCGCTACATATTTTTTTTTTTGTTTACACTGAATCTACAAAAATGTCTCTGTTATGATGAAAACTGATCTCTGCAAAGTTATTTAAATGAATTACAATATGGCAGCACATAACAAAATGATCAATGGTGAAACCAATTATTTTCCAAAGTCAGAAAATTAGTTAATTGAAGATCACCTGTGTGTGCAGCCAAGGGGTTTTAAGTGATTGTGTAACTACAGGTATAACTGGAAGATCCAACTTCAGGTGGGTCAGTACCATAGCATGATCTATAACAGCCTTTCTCAATCTTTTCAATACAGAGAAACCCTTGAAATAACTTTCTGGTCTAAGGAAACCCCTGCTAAAAATGACTATACAGTATATACAGTACTCATAATACATTAGTATGATGGTCAGTGGGAAGAACGCTCATTACACTTGTGGTCATTGGGAAGAATTACCCCCTTACAGATAGCTAAAAAGATCAATGGTGTTAGTGGGAACTTATCTGAGAGGCAAAATTTGCTTATTGACCAAGAAACCCTAGCCACCTCTTTAGGAACCCTAGGGTTCTATGGAACCCTGGTTTAGAACCCCTGATCTATAATATGAAGACGCTCCAAACAAGGTTATGAAACCACAAGTCAGGGAATGGATATAAGGAAATTTCCAAGCAACTGAATATCCCTTACAGTACAATTAAAATTGATCATTACAAAAAGTATACGGCACAGCTGTAATAAATTTACATAGAATAAATTCTATTCCACCATTAAACAATGTTCAAGCAAAAATGCCTCTTTTTTCCTTGCACATGATTGGATATTATTTGAAGTGAGATTTCACTACATTGGCTAAGCTCTGTGGTAAATTCCCATGCAAAGTGCAATTTCCATTGCAAAATGAACAGTGGGTTTGCTTTTAGATCTCATCCCAATGGAGAATGACGGCCCAGCTTGAGCAGTTTAGAGAGATTAGAGACCTATCCAAGATCCATGTTCCACGTACTGCTCAGGTTTTATGCGGGTTCTATGTGGAGATTGGATGACATGGTGATTTGATGCACTGAGGTCACAATCAGTGAACACCTTGATTTCACTGAAAAAATAAGTGTTCTATGCATTGCAGCAGTGACAACCGAGCCACCCCTTATGGTTAGTGTACTGTGGGGCAAGCCACTCATATACAACCTGAGCAGGATCTAGAAGATTGTGGCTATAACTATAGTAGTACTGACAAAGTGATTTTCAGCTTCTCTAGCAGTCCATCAGATATGAGATATACATACTTACATTGTGCCAAGCTGGACCAATGTAAGTATGTCGTAAAGTCCATACCTGGAGTTCAACTTTTGGCACACAGTATCTCTCTACCAGAGACTTTGCAATATTAGGAAAAGGGTAAAGCACAGTATACATGACAGTTTTGTGTGTTTGCTTTTTTTCATTCAACCAGCAGATGCCTTTACTGCACCAATGCCACAAAAAAAGTCAGGTCACAATATGCCCGACAACACCTTGACACGCCTTACAGATTCTGGCATACTGTAATCTGGTGTGATGAGACCAAAATAGAGCTTTATTGTCACAACCATAAGTGTTATGTTTGGAGATTGGTCAACAAAGCCTAAAGCAACAGGAATACCATCCCTACTGTGAAACATGGTGGTGAATCACTGATGCTTTGGAGGTGTGTGCTCTAAAGGCATGGGGAATCCTATGAAAACTGAGGGCAAGATAAATGCAACATGTTATCAGAAAAAAACTGGCAGACAAAGTTGACTCTCCAGTGGTTACAGCAGAAAAAGGTGAAGGTTCTGGAGTGGCCATCACAGTCTCCTGACCTGTTCTTTCACATATTGAACCAGGAATATATTGCTCTGCAGCTGGTCCCACACTAGTAATTGAGTTTAGGCAGCATTTTAGGCACAAAATGAGTTACTTCCACCAGTGATGAAATAAGTTTGGTGATAGTGTCGCTAGTGACAGAATAGCTTTGTGACATTGTACCGAAGGTACAAGGTTGAGTTGCACGAATTGCAACATCACAATTAACTACAGATGTAGAAGGGTACCTCCTGACTACAGCCTGTTTAAAAGCTCCCATGCTGTAAAGCAGACAATCGGTTGCTTTCTTGAGATCAGTATCTACCAGTTGGCTATGATTGACTGGTGCTTTATGAGGATCTGCAGAGGCCACATCAGCTTTTCACCTGGCCTTGTAATATCTCCCATGGTGGGAACTATTACTGAGCTTAGAGAAGTTGCTTTTCTTGAGCTCCAGCCACATAATTCAGAAGCCTGCAGATTCCATACATTTTCAGACCCTCAGCATATTGAAATGATTTATGCTGAAACGTGGTTTCGACATCTCAAGCTGAGAGGCGCCTTTATATACATACAGAATTTGACACATTGCTATAGACTTAGGAGTCAAGCTACAGTCTAGTCTGTGCTTGCTGCATGCTGGTGGACAGAAGTACCTAGGATTCTTGTTAAGCAACTAAGGGCCAGATTCTGTACTGTCACTCCAACTGACAGGATAGGAAATACAGCCCTTACAATTACCGGTTGCCTATGGCAAGGGGGTGTCATATTTTGCACCAAATGCAATGCCAAAGTTGGGCTTAGCTACCACATATATGAATGTATTCACACAAAAGAATGTATATAGTTTATATTTTTTTTATGTATTCCCCTTTATGATATATCGGTTTAAATGACATTTTAAAAACATTTCATTTTTTTGCTCTAGTAATATTAATTTTTCCTATTTAGAATCTCCAGCTAGAAGCTGGAACTATAGGCTCATCTTCATGTGTTTATTAGGCAAATTTTAATTGCTTTTCTAGAAAAAAAAATCTAATTACACAGTTGAATGAGTCAGGGGAGTGACTCATGCCCTTCTGCCTGCCCTGTTCAGACAAAAGTAATTTAAATCAGGAGCGTGATGGTTTAAAATTAAACAATTTTGGCCATGTTCTCTCTCTAGAAAACACATAATTTTGTGCAAAAGTTAGTTAAATGTTTATTTGTAAAATAAAGATCTTATTATAACAGTAAATAATATACTGTTTCAAGAAAAAGTATGTAGACCCCTTGAAATTAACTGTTTTTCTGCACTTCTTTGCCATGAAATGCAATTTGGTCCTCATCTAGGTCACAGCAATAGACAAACACAATGGAGTTGATTTACTAGAACTGGAGAGTGCAAAATCTGGTGCAGCTCTGCATAGAAACCAATCCACTTCCAGGTTTTATTGTCAAAGCGTAACTGAACAAACTGAAGTTAGAAGCTGAATGGCTATCATGCACAGGTGAACCAGATTCTGAGTGCTCCAATTTTAGTAAATCTCCCCCAGTGTGCTTAACCACTTCCATACAGGGCACTTTTACCCACTTCCTGCCCAAGCCATTTTTCAGGTTTCAGCGCTCTCACATTTTGAATGACAATTGCGCGGTCATACAACACTTTACCCAAACTAAAATTTCATAATTTTCTTCACACAACTAGAGCTTTCTTTTGGTGATACTTAATCAACACTGAGGTTTTTATTGTTTGCTAAATTAACAAAAATAGACTAAAAATATTGAAAAAAAACCCCAAATGTTTCTTTGTTTCTGTTATAAAAGTTTGCAAATAAATAATTGTTCTTCATAAATTTAGGCCAAGATGTATTCTGCTACATTTCTTTGATGAAAATAACCCAAATTAGGATGTATTATTTAGTCTGTAGGAAAGTTATAGAGTTCACAAACTATGGTATATATCTGAATCAATCCTGAAGTACTGATGGCCAATCTAATTTCTTGAGGTTCAAGAATGTCAGAACAGTACAGATATCCCCAAAATGACCACGTTTTGCAAAGTAGACAGTACGACGTATTTCCTAACAGGCATGGCGAGTTTTTTGAAGTTGTAATTTTGTCATAATTTTTTGGAAAATGAAAAAAATTCAAAAAATTATTTTCACTATTTTTTTTTTATATACTGTCACTAGTGCAGTTCAGCGTCATCATATAACTGGCATGGCGGTGATCAGGGACACTGACTGGTGACAGTACAAAAAAAAAGATAATTTTTTTTTTTTTCATTAATTTTAATTTTTTATTTAATTTTTTTCTCTTTAAGATTTTTTTTCATATTTCACTATGACCAAAGTAGTATAATGTTACCACTACTTTAGGGAAGTGATCAGTATTTTTTTTTTTTTTACACAATTTGCTCATAGCAAAGAGTCACTTTGCTATAAGCAAGCACTTACCTGAATGACATAGATTTTATTTTATTTTTTTATTTATTTCAGGTACTTATATAGCGCCTTCAATTTACGCAGCACTTTACATATATATATATTGTACATTCACATGAGTCCCTAACTCTCAAGGGGTGTACAATCTAAGGTCCCTAACTTACATTCATACATACATTAGGGCCAGTTTAGACAGGATCGAATTAACCTACCAGCATGTCTTTGGAGTGTGGGAGGAAACCGGAGTACCCGGAGGAAACCCACGCAGGCACAGGGAGAACAGGCAAACTCCAGGCAGGTGGTGCCGTGGCTGGGATTCGAACCAACAAATCTAGTACTGCCAGGCGGAAGTGCTAACCATTTAGCCACCGTGCTGCCCATTTTATCATGCAAAACCTCAATGCACAGTAACACAGAGCATTAGTCTGGTGCAGGACGTCTGCTTTGAAAACCACTTTCCAGCTGCCTGGGCCCCCTGAAGGTCTGGGCCCCATACAGGAGGACTGGTGGTACCCCCTTATCCACGGGGAGGGGGGCAGGGTTGGGGAGGCAGAGAAGACACTGTGGGAGGGGTGACACAGGAGACTCTGTGGTAGGGGGGCTTAGGAGACACTTTGGGAGGGGGGACACAGGAAACTACAGTTGGGATGGATTTGGATGAGAAAAGGACAGGGAATGCTGCTTTAGAGAATGTGGAGGCAGAGAACACTGCTATGGGGCAGGGTAGAGGACACTACTGGGGGGAAGGGGGTAGGGGATATGACAGTAGGGGGTATGTGGTGTGAAGGGGGGCAGAGGAAACTGCTTTGAGGGGGTACAGGACACTGCTTTGGGGGTACAGGACACTACTGTGGGGGCGGGGTGCAAAAGACAGCATTGGGGGGTACAGGACACTACTGTGGTGGGGAGGGGGGCAGAGGACATTACAGTGAGGGGGTAAGATGTAAAGGAGGCAGAGGACACTGCATTGGGGGGGTACAAGAAACTACAGTGGGGGTTAATGTAAAGGGGAACAGAGGACACTATGAGGGGGTGATTTTTTTTCCCCCACCAGGGGATCTTTGCTTTACTCCATGTTGTCCAGGTAGACCTCAACCTCTGACAGGTTGCCTACCCATGCTGTATAACATTTAAGTAACTAGAGTATTTGACACCCATAGAGGATTATTTTACAACACTCCTCTGCTCTATACAACAATAATAAACATAACAAATAATAATGACCAGAAAATAAACTATAAATTGTAGTGAACCCTTTACACTAGTTGTCAGTGGAAAAGAGTTTTCATACATTGGTGTTCAATGGAAAAATGTCCCCTTACATTGGCAGTCAGTGGAGAAAAACCTTGTTTACATTTGTGATCAACATAGAAATGACCCCTTACATTGGATGTTAGTGGGAAATTGCCCCTACGTTGGTGGTCTTTGTAGGCGAGAGGTTAACCTGCCATTGCTCAAGGAACCCCTAACAACCTCTGAAGGAACTCTAAAGATTCATGGAACCCTAGGATAGAAAGTCTGCTTTACATTATCGGCCATCTGTCTGCAATGGAAACTAATTTCTTACACCTTCTTTTACTAATATTTTTCAAAAAGTTTGGAAAAGACAAACCCAAAGCAATTCTTCAAATATATTAATAGTAAAAAAGGTCAGCTCTGAGCACGTAGGTCCTTTACAAAATAATCTCTAATAGGTGACTGGGGACAAAGAGAAGCCATTTTTATTAAATACCTACTTGGGGATAATGGAAATGATATTGACACAGTCCCGTGTGATGCACAATGGCTCAATATTGATATGGTCCAGAAATATTTAGACAGAATAAAGGTGATTAAATTACCTGGACCAGATGGCATACACCCACAGGCCCTAAAGGAATTGAGCTCTGTCATTTCAAAGCCATTGTTTCTAATTTTTAGAGACTTTTTAATGACTGGCATAGTACCACTGGACTGGCTTATGGCCAATGTGGTGCCAATATTTAAAAAAGGGGTCAAAGTCTATATTAAGTAACTATAGACCTGTTCATTTACTTCTATAGTTGGGAAGATACTGGAAAATATAATAGACCAAATAGATGAGTTTTCCTTAAAAAAACAAAAAAAAAAAACCACACTCTCCTAGAAGCCTTCCTCCTGGCAGCAGCATTTTTGCAGAAAAAATGCATAATGCTTGTAAAGGAAGTATCTCTTTTACAAGCATTTAGGCATGTTTACAAGTGTCAAAGGCTTGGGCGCAATTCGTTCAATTGGCCAGAATAATAGTTTATTTTGGCCATTGAAATTAATTGATTCTTAAGTGCTAAACGCCCCTAGAATTACCACACGCTAATAGTTTTTCTGCCAAAATGCAGCTGCTCATGGATGCACAGGCCCTGGGTTTTTCTCCGGCCTGTAAATGACCCTGCCACTAAAACCTCCTAAAAGTCTATGTGCGCATGGACACATAGGATAACATGGATTTACAGTTACAAAAAAAATGCCTGACACCCCTTACAGTGGGTGCAAAAGAGCCCTGTGTGCATGAGGCCTTATAAGAATAGAGGCAAGACTTTAGAACAAGGAGTGGCTGTGAATATAATATACTTGGATTTTGCAGAAGTGTTTGACAGTTCCCTACACACAAAAATCAGTTTGTAAATGGATAGAAAACTGACTAAAAGATCATATTCAGAGAGTAGTGGTTAATGATTCATACTCTGAATGGTCTAGGGTTGTCAGTGCTGTACCCCAAGGTTCAGTGTGGGGACCCTTACTTTTTAATACATTTATAAATGATATAGGGTCTGAGATAAATCCCATTTCATTCATTGCAGATGACACCAAGCTGTGCAGTGGAATAACGTCCTTACAGGATGTCTCCAACTTACAAGACGACCTCAATGCACTGTTTAATTGGGCAACTATGTGGCAAATGAGGCTTAATGTTGTTAAATGTAAGTTGTGCACTTGGGGCTAAGAATATGCATGCATCATACATACTAGGGGGGTACAACTGGGGGAATCAATGGTGGAGAAGGATCTGGGGGTTCTGGTAGATCACAAGCTTAATAATGGCATGCAATGCCAAGCTGCGGTTTCTAAAGCGAGCAAAATCCTCTCTTGTATTAAAAGAGGTATAGACTCCAGAGAGAGAGATATCATATTACCCCGGTACAAATCATTAGTAAACTGGACAGAGTGCAGAGAAGGGCAGCTGATAAGAGGCATAGAGGAGCTCAGCTATGAGGAAAGATAAGAGGAACTGAATTTATTCTCTCTTGAGGAGATTAAGGAGGGATATGATCAACAAGTATAAATATATAAGTGGTCCATATAGTGAACTCAGTGCAGAGTTATTCACCTTAAGGTCATCACAGATGACAAGGGGCACTCTTTACGTCTGCAGGAAAAAAGATTTAATCTCCAAATATGGAAAGGCTTCTTCACGGTAAGAGCTGTGAAAATATGGAATAGACTCCCTCAAGAGGTGGTTCTGGCCAGCTCCATAGATTGTTTTCAAAGGGCTTGGATTCTTTCCTCAATGCACAAAATAAAACTGGATACTATCTTTAGGTACAGTTGATCCAAGGAATATCCAATGGCCTCTTGGGGGATCAGGAAGGATTTTATTTTCCCTGCTGGAGCAAAATGGATCATGCTTTATTGGGATTTTTTGCCTTCCTTTGGATCAACTGTGGATATAGAATAGTTTATATGGAGGTTTTCTATTTGTGTGTGTGGGGTTTTTTTTTCTCTGTTGGTTGAACTTGTGTCTTTATTCAACTAGATTAACTATGCAACTATGTAATAACATATTTGCAGTATAGTTACAGTCAGGTACTGTATATATAGTATAATGCAACAAAATATTTTTCCACTTGTCTGGCAATAGGTATAAGAGATCTTAATGGCATTGGTATGGTGAATATAGGCAGGGGCGGACTGACCATTTGGAAACTCGGGCACTGCCCGAGGGCCCGGGGTCAGTAGGGGGCCCGATGAGATGCCCCTGGTACCTTTTTCATAGGCTTTTTTGAGTTTGAGCAAGGACACGGGCCCCATGATCTCCTATTGCCCGGGGGCCCCATGAATTGTCAGTCCGCCCTTGAATGTAGGTGTAAGGCCTCATGCACACAGACTTTTAGAGGATGCAAAGTCCTCTAGTGTACAATTCCTGGCGCTTATCTATGCCTAGGGAGCGGCAGGTGACACCTACAGTGATCTGCGTTTAGAGGAGTACAGCCACAAAGGGCAATTCACTTGTTTGGGCAGTTATACGCTGCAACTGTAGCTTCCCAAGGTGCAGGGGATTTTAGGCCTTCATGTGCATGATGAGTGTTACCATACTTATCCTTTGAAAAAGCACCTATGAACCCTGCCTGTAGGTTTTGCACAAGACACACAAAGTTGGAACTAGAAGAGCTTCCCAAGCTGTTTGATGGATTTAACACAGTAGTTGGGCAAGACGAGTGGTATGATTCTGGAGAGACTAAGGCTGGCCATACATTATAGGATTATCTGGAGATTTTTGGTTTAGATTTACCAAAAACCATATAATAGGAGGACAAACCTAAACAACACTTTCAGTTGTATCCAATTAGGCAGGCCCTTGCACTACACAGTTGAAGGTAAATCTAAAGGAAATTGGGCAGAAAATTGGAAGATAATTGTATAATGTATGGCCAGCCTAAGTGTTCTGAACCTCAGGATGAATTGCTCCATAGTACCTATAGCTACATAGGTCAGTAAGGGCTTGTTTTAAAAGTTAATTTACTGTGTGTTAAGACTGTGACGTACTTGAATACCCTTACCCTAGCCACAGATTTACTTTAAGCTGATCATTGTGTGTTCTGTGTACCAACACATGTATGGGGATGCAATTAAAGATTGAGAATTCAGAACCAAATTGCTTGCTTTAAACTGTTTGCTTTATTAAAATAATTTATACAGCATGCAGAATCTTCCAAAAAAAAGGGGGGGAATGTGTAAATTATAAGATGTTACAATCCCTTACTATCTATTACAGAGGTTTGCTTGGGGACAATAGAAGATGGTAACAAAACAAATACTGTGTTTCATTCATACTATACATTTTAATATAAAACGAGGATGTGGTGGTTTTAAAGACTCTCATTGTTCTATCACAAAACTTGTACCACATTTTCTACCATGCCACAACCCTGCCTGTGGGTAACTCGATCTCTGCTCTTTAGCTATATTTTCTTCCGCTATGGCTTCCCTCCAGGCTGCACAGATGAGAATGTGGGTTCTTAACCACCAGACTGGGCAATAGGCACGAGGTACATAATAATACAGAGACTTTATCACAATACTATAGCTATACAATGAGAGTGTGTTGGAGGAGACATATCAAGGCTCTCACTGGCATGTGTCATAGAATCCTTTGTTTCTGTAAAATATACAGTTACTGGCATGCAAGACATTTTTTTGGACACATGCTGTGAAGGCCAAACCACATGACATATAATGTATGATAATCTATGGGAAATACTGTATATTTAGTTCAATTATTTGAGCCTACAAACTGCATATCAAAATAAAGAAAAATGACAACCACAGTAGAGAATATTAAATAAAATATATAAGAAGCATCATTGAGAAGTAAAATATCTGACCTTCCACCACCACAATTCTAGAGACCAATCAGCTTACATGTGCTGATTGTGTGTAACAACCATATGGACAGGACACCTCATTTTTAACTGAATAATTAGTTCAGCCCGGGCTTTGATCTGTGACGTGCATGCAAGACCTTGAGAAACCACTGAGAATTGCTGCTTTAACCACTTGCCCTCCAGAGGATTTACCCCCCTTCCTGACCAGGCCATTGTTTGCGATACGACGCTGCGTTACTTTAACTGACAGTCTTTTTCCCCCAGAAATAGAGCTTTCTTTCGGTGATATTTGATCACCTCTGCGGTTTTTTTTGCACTATAGAAAAAAAAGACCGACAATTTTGAAAAAGGGAGGAGCTAGACCCTAATGGTTAGCCAGGAGCTGGTTAGCAGCTCAGGTGTGATAGAGGGGTCAAATAGTGGTCAGGGCTGAGAGACTCTGCAGGCCAGCCCCTCTGGAATTTCCCAGCCCCCTTGCTCTGAGGCTTTCGGAGGAGGGTCTTGGAGGCAGTGGGTGGATCTGAGGACTGGCTGGCTGCACGCTTGAGGGGTCCTAGCCAATCACTAACAGAAGGCTTGGCAAGGGGATGGACACTCTTAATAGTGTAGGAGCCGGCTTTGTAGCAGGAGTGTGGTGATGGGAGAAGTGGAGAAAGATGTGAAGCTGGAGGAGGAAGACTGCCAGGAAGCCTAGTGAGATGGGGCCTGCCTGCAAGCCTGGAACTCAAAAGGAGGAAAACTCGGGACTCACTGGCCCCCTGACCGAGGATCACCTGTATGGCTGGGAAGGAGTAGCCCAGCTGATAAGCCTGGTAGCTACAGCCATCCTACAAGCGGTACAGAAGAGGATCTCAGTGAGTACACCTGCACCCCCTGGGAAGATAGGGGAAGAAGTACTCCAAACCAATTAGCCCCCTACTAGTGATTGTTCACTTCAGTTAAAAGGACAGGAGCCAGATACCCTGGTCAGGAAGAAAGAATCTGGATTGCTGGGTGAAGAGTTAATCTAGCGTCTGGGGTAGTACAACTAGGAGCTGCTGGCTAGCACTCCAACAGAGACTGCATCAGAGGAGAGAAGCTTGTGAATAGTTCAGGACGTTGTCCTCAGATTCTGGTTCCCTTAGGAATCCTATACTCCCTTACCCTATCCAAGTTCTAATCCCCTCAATAACTACCAAAACCAATGCTCAAGTACTGTTTTTTGTCTCTGGATGAAAGCTTATGTGGAAAATGCTGAATGACTGGCTGTGCAGAACTATAGAGGGACCCAAATTCATCAGCAATTCCTAATGGGGTAGTGCTACAAGCAGTTGCAATGAACATGTTTCTTATGGCAATCATCCACAGAGCCCTGTGCATTCATAACAATAGTAAAGGGCAATATCATACTGAGAATTATTTACTAATATTTACCTCAATGTAAAAAATTCTATATTAAAAACACAAATCTGTTTTTAAATCTATGGAATGAGATATATGTATAAGAAGCCAAGATATGTGTATGAGATATGCACATCCAGTGGTTATCGCTGCACACATATTTGAGAGAAAATTGAGCATAATATACATAGAATACAAAGAGAGAGAGAGAGAGAGAGAAAGAGAGTGTGTCAGTTGCCCTCCTTCCTGTCCAGGCCATTTTTTGCATTCCGGGACTGTGTTACTATAACTGACAATTGCGCGGTTATGCAACGCTGCACCCAAATGAAATTTACATCCTTCTTTTCCCATGAATTAAACTTTCTTTTGGTGGTATTTGATCGCCTGTACGGTTTTTATTTTTTGCACTAGAAAAAAAAAAGCGACAATTTTGAGGGAAAAAAACATTTTTGACTTTTTGCTATTAAACATGTCCAATAAAAAAATTTAAAAAAACAAATTTCATCATAAATTTAGGCCAGAAATGCATTCTGCTACATGTCTTTGCTAAAAAAAAAAATCCCAATACATGTAAATTAATTGGTTTACCTGAACGTTATAGCATTTACAAATGGCGGTATATATACTGGGATTTTTTTTTTTCACTAGTAATGGCGGTGATCAGTGACTTATAGCATGACTGCGGGAGACAGTCTGAAACTGGGGGGGAACTGACTTGGAGTCACTGACATCCCTAGTGACACCAATACAGTGATCAGTGCTAAAAAAAAAGCACTGACACTGTACTAATGACACTGGGCAGGAAGGGGTTAACATGAGACAAAGGGTTAACTGTGTGCTGGGTGTGTTTTACAGTGTCTGTGTGCTTAACTGTAAGCATACTGCTTTGGATGGCTGTGCTGTGCACAGCCATCCAAAGCAGTGTGCCCAAGCTAACAGGGGAGAGAACGGTTTGTATACAAAACAGTTCTCCTCCCCATCGGAGATCCTCGGTAATCACCGGGCTCCGGCGAGTAATCACTGTCCCGGACCCAGTGATTGAGAGCCGCGGCAGCAAATGGTGCCTGCCCGGAAATGCAAAATCATGTATATATACACACGTGATTTTGTGTACCCGTGCCGTCCTGTAACAGTATTTCTGCTATAGGGCGGTCGGGAAGTGGGTAATATATAGTCTGCAAATAAAAGACACAACTGCCACTGAATAGAAGTATTAATACTAATGTATAATTAACATATTGTGACCAGCCGCTACCTACTGTATACCACTTTCCCTTTACTCCCCCCAGTGTGTTCTTAGAGATTTAATGCAGGTCATAGACGGTTTAAAAAAAAAAAAAAAAATTGGTCATTCTGTTGCCACCAATGCTTAGGAAAATTGTCAGTTTTTCATAAATTTTCCAGCATGACCGATAAAAGAAACAAGGAGGAACCGCAAAAATCAGCTGACATTGCCCCACTAACGGTCTGAATATCAGCCAATTATTCTTTTGGACGCAATTTGGCCAATAGACGAACCGTCTATGGCCGGTCACACTGTATGGTCAGAACTGTTTGTTTAGCACAGACTGGCCAATAAAAGCATATACAACAACACACCAGTCATACCATCTTCAGGATAAGTAGCTTATAAAAACATCATAAAGTGAACATTGTTTACACAGAATATGTAATATAACAACACTTCTACACAAGCTGAGAGGCTCTAGTCAAATATTTACAGTAATACACTTTTCACTGTTCATCATGTCTTACCAGATGCAGAGTGCCAGGCCTAAACAACAGCTTCACACGGTGCAAGTCAGAGAATGGAGGAGCTGCCAATCACCTGAGGCATCGCCTGCACCTGTGTCATCTCTACTGAGTCCATCAGAGAACCATGAGAGACAGCGATGTGATAGCACACAGCCATGTTCTAGGGAGTTCTCTCAACTGCTTATTGGAAAGAGCAGACATGTTTTGTCACAAAAGGCTTGGTTTTATCTGTGGGATTAAAGGCCCGTTTATACCAGGCCGGTCCGTGCATTGAGGCAAGACGGTCCATTCATATGAATAGGAACCACAACGGATCAAAAATCACTTCTGCAGCATCTTTACTAGTTCACCTCATATATAACTATACCGCGTTTGTATATATATATATATATATATATACTGTGTAGCCAAAAAATATATATATATTTTTTTTTTGCTGCACAGAATCTGGAATTCTGCTCAGCCAGTCTTAGCTCATTCATGGTTGCCCACTGACTAAACTGGGCAGTTCAATGCACAGGCAACAGTCTGTTTTGGGTTGCAGTGACGTTTGGCGAGGGGGGTGGTGTGATGTGCAGAATGCTCCCACAGTGCATTGCACCATCTGGTGAGGTGCGATGCTAAGGCTGGCCATACACTATACAATTTTCTGTCCAATTTCTGCCCAATTTCCTTTAGATTTACCTTCAACTATGTAGTGCAAGAGCCTGCCTAATTGGATACAATTGAAAGTGTTGTTAGTTTTGACCTCCTATTATATGGTTTTTGGTAAATCTAAACTAAAAAGCTCAAGAAAATTGTATAATGTATGGCCAGCCTAAGTTCACACTAGCTTTGTTAGCAGGCGTTAGACAGGCATTTGGGAAGGGTTTTTAATGCTCCTCAAACACCTATGAAAATTCTACATATGGCAGCACACAGTGCTGTTCCCACTGATGCCTCATGTTGAGTTAGGAGGAGTTGAAGCCTGCCATTCAAGTTTTTGGTGACGCACCTCAAACGCCGGGCAGGCATTTGCAAGGCGTTTGTGGAGCATTAATACCGTTAAACTTCATTGTAGGCGTTTGTGGTGTGGTTTTAACGCTTGGCAAATGCCTATCAAATGCCTCAAAAACGCTCATAGAGTGCATTTGAGGAGCGTTAAAAAAGCTTCCCAAACGCCTGTCATATGCTATAGGGGCGTTTGGCAAGCGTTAGAAATTAGTCAAGTGTGAACAAGCCCTAAGGCTGGCCCTACACTATACAATTTTCTTACAATTTTCTGTCCAGTTGAAAGTGTTGATTAAGGTTTGACCTCATATTATATGGTTTTTGGTGAATCTAAAGCAAAATTCTCAAACAATTTGTATAATGTATGGCCAGCCTTAGGCTTGTCACCTCATCCCTTTAAATCCGAACACATATGAATTACACAGGTTCTGGGGCTGATGAAGGTAGTACCTGATCTGCATTAAATTACCCTCAGAACCTGTCATTAATGTGTGTTCCATGTTAAAGGGATGAGGCGGCAACCCTAGAGATACTACATAAACACGTTGCATAATATCGCACGTCTCTGGAAGCAGAGAAATACCACATTCTGGTGTGAACATGACCCACCCAAAACCTTTGTGTCATTGTAGTAATTGCATCAATCTATGAGGACAAAGCAAGTAACTGCACATAGTGTGAACTGGCCCCTACTAGCCAGGCATCCTGAACTGGCCCCTACTATCCAGGCATCCTGAACTGGCCCCTACTATCCAGGCATCCTGAACTGGCCCCTACTATCCAGGCATCCTGAACTGGCCCCTACTATCCAGGCATCCTGACCACACAGTTTATCTGGAGCTCTCTGCAAACCACACTGCAGTTAAGGGCCCCTTCATGCGTTTCTGCTGCAGTGTGACACATTACCACACTCGCATTAATTGCAGTATTTCATGTGTTAATGTGCATTGTATTAACCACTTGCCGCCCTGCCACTGCATATATACGTGTGCAGGGCGGCACTGGGGCGCAAAAGCACGTTTTAAAACCTGCTCCGCGCTCTCGACGTTTTCGCTGGCAGGGGGCGCGCGCTCCCACCGACCCGCGGGTGACACCATTTGATCCCGGAGGGATCAATCATTCGATTTCAGCCAGTGATGTCTGGCTGAAATCAGATGATCGGTCCCTGTCCTATCCTGTCCTGTGTTGACAGTTACACAGGACAGGATATGATGTCATTCTTCTCTGCCTGGACACATTCCGTTCCAGACAGAGAAGAAGACATACAAACAGTGAGTAAAACAGCACATACCCACAGTTAGAACACTCTAGGACACATTTAACCCCCTGATTGCCCCCCCCCAGTTAACCCCTTCACTGCCCTGTCACCAGTGTCACTGATTAGTGAACTGATTTTTACTGATCACTGTATCAGTGTCGCTGGCGACTTCCGATAGTGTTAGTGCCCCTCCCAGATAGCGCCAGTTTGCCCGCCAGTACACCAGTAATCCCGTTTAATCCCCCCCCAGTTAACCCCTGCACTGCCCTGTCACCAGTGTCACTGATCAGTGAACCGATTTTTACTGATCACTGTATCAGTGTCGCTGGCGACTTCCGATAGTGTTAGCGCCCCTCCCAGATAGCGCCAGATTGGCCGCCAGTACACCAGTAATCCTGTTTAACCCCTTGATCGCCCCCCAGATAGCGCCAGTTTGCCCGCTAATGCACGGGATTTTTTTTACCAAAAACATGTAGCAGAATACATTTTGGCTTCAATTTATGACTAACTTTGAGTTTACGATATATTTTTTATAGGTGAAAGTAGAAAATATTGTTTTTTTTCAAAATCTTTGTGTTTTTTTGTTTATAGCACAAAAAATAAAAAGCGCACAGGTGATAAAATACCACCAAAAGAAAGCTCTATTTGTGTGAAAAAAAGGACGTAAATTTTGTTTGGGTACAGCATTGCATGACCGCGCAATTATCATTTGAATTAGTGCAGCGCTGTATAGCAAAAAAAGGCATAAATTACAGTATCTATACCATAGTTTGTAGATGCTATAACTTTCACACAAAGCAATCAATATACACTTATTTGGATTTTTTTTACCAAAAACATGTAACAGAATACATTTTGGCTTAAATTTATGACTAACTTTGAGTTTACGATATATTTTTTTATAGCTGAAAGTAGAAAATATTGTTTTTTTTCAAAATATTCGTGATTTTTTGTTTATAGCGCAAAAAATAAAAGGCGCACGGGTGATAAAATACCATCAAAAGAAAGCTCTATTTGTGTGAAAAAAAGGACGTAAATTTCGTTTGGGTACAGCATTGCATGACCGCGCAATCATCATTTGAATTAGTGCAGCGCCAAACAGCAAAAAAAGGCCTGGCCATTAAGGGGGGTAAATCCTCAGGAGCTCAAGTGGTTAAAGGCTAAGTTCACCTTTTGAAAAAAACTGTAAATTCACAAAAAAAAAATCTGCATTTATTGTTTTGCCAGGGAGCCTGCAGAGCATTGCACCCGTGATCAGCTGATCACGGGTGCAATGTCAGGCTCCTGCAGACTCTCAGTATAGTTGTCTGCTTGTACCTCAAACAGACAGGTAGTTACATGAGCAGGAAGATCATGGACTATGAGAGCATTCACCAGCACTCTTGTAGTTCTTTGAGAACTAAAAGCTGTCAG